>NW_016107799.1:42668-48373 GCF_001604975.1 Cebus imitator
AAAAAAAAAATTAGAAGAGACTTTTAGATATGGGGTAAATAATAGTAAGAGGGGTTAGCATGTACATGAAGCACATGATTACTATGTACTATAGACACTTAGTATATCCTGTCATTAGCATGGTTAATTTTGAAGGTATACTGAGTTGTTGCTTACATTTGCAATAGCATTCTGAATAGGTCATCCCAGGAAAGGTAGGGATTTTGAGGCAAATCAATCTAAATACCTTTGTCTCCCAATTTTAAAACAAGTCTACAAGAACTTTGTTTACAATGAATACCAAGGGCAGCTTTGATGGGAAGAAATTAACAAGAGGCATCTTTTTGGTAATGATAGGGAAAAGAATTGCTTGAGTTGTTACTGTCTTCATTAATAAAATGACAATAATCTTCATGGAATTTTCTGTTTCGCAGTGTGCCTCCACTCACCTCGCCTGTTTGATTCTAAGAGCTGTAGACCGATCATTCTCATATGGTCGTAAGTTTCTCTGAACTCCGGCTCTCAGACCTGCCTCCTCTTTGCTCAGCAGCAGGCTGCCTCCCTGAGTCACTGCCTAGAACTGTCTCTGATTATGAAATGTCACCAGCAACAAAACGGCCTGCCAGGTCTCACGTGATGCTAGCCGAGGAAAAGATGCTACTCTCTGCCCCTGTAGCACTGAGGCTTCTGTTGTTTGTGTCTCCAGTTTTCCCACACTTCAGAGTCCAGTATTCACAGTCAAATTAATCCCCAGGGAGTAAATGAGCTCAGTGCAGGGGAAATGAGGACCAGTGGGGATGCAGCTGGCCCACACATGACAGAGAGAGGAGCAGAGCTGATTCTCACAAGCCTGGATGTTAGAGTCCGCCAGCTGCTTACAGAGAGTTCCAAGGAGAGAAAGAGAGGCTCAGCAGAATAGTTCTGCCTTCACAGTGTCTGAAGCAGGCATGGGCTATGTCAACTCTGCCTGCCTCTGCCTCTGCTCAACCCATGTCTGGCCCTGACAAGGCCAACGGTGCCCTGCACAAGGAGTGCCTGGCCTGACAGCACAATAACTGCTTCTTCCCCATCGGTGATTGGGACCCAGATGGTTCACATCCATGCATTGCGCTGGAGTTCCAACATTGAACCTGACTAGTCTGCCAGAATTCCGGTTGCAACTTTCACTCTAGTTTCCCAACTAGACTAGACAACAAGCCCCACGTCCCAGTTCTCTGGGACTGATTCATATTTCCTGTGCCTTCTAGTTAATTCTGATAAACCTCTGTAAAAGAGAGGTTAATAGAAAACCCAGAATATAGTGGCTTAAATACCAAAAGATTTGTTTCTTTGTGTAAAAGAAGTTCAAAAGTAAGTTGTCTCATACTGGTAAGTTGGATTCACAAAGTCATCAAGGAACTCAGCCTCCTCCCATCTTCCTGCTCCTCGAGGAGTCCCATGGTCCAAAACTGCTGCTGGAGTGCCACTCATCACATCCACATTTAAGACAGCAGAAAAGAAGCAGCTAAAAAGACACAGGAGACTTTCTCCAACTGTCTGTATCCCTTCTAAGAAGTCTTTTCAGAATTCTGCACAATTTCTACTTTATTTCAATGACCAGAACTCAGACACTGCCATGCACAGCTTCCAGGAAAGCTGGGGAACACAGTTCTATTGTTGGATACACTGCCACTCCCAATAATATATGGGTTTTATTCGCATATTAATTAGGATTAAGTTCACATTAATGTAGGTGGTCTAGGGTTGGTTTGGAGGCTCCATAATTACCAGGGCCTCGGACTCCTTTTGCCTTACAGTTTACCAACCTCATCATGGGACTTCCACTTCATGATCATTAATGGCTTCTCCTGCCCAGTGGTCACACATACAATCCAAATAGCTGTAAGAAAGAAAGGAGATATTAAATATACTTCCTAAAGACGTCATGTGTCACTATGCTTGCATCCCATTAACTAGCTTTTAATCACATGGCTGCTCCTAGCTGCAAGGGAGACAGAAATAAACTCAAGGTGACCATATACCCAGCTAACATTTGGGAATTCTACTTTTGGAAGAAGGGGAAATGCACATTGGAGATAAATATCAATTTCTACCACCATTATTTTTTGAGCTGGAGTCTTGCTCTGTTGCCCAGGCTAGAGTGCAATGGCACGATCACGGCTCACTGCAGCTTTGACCTCCCAGGCTCAAGTGATCCACCCACCTCAACCTCCCAAGTTACTGGGGCTACAGGTGCATGCCACTATAGTCGGCTAATTTTTTATTTTTTGTAGAGATGGGGTTTTGCCTTGCTGCTCAGGCTGGCCTTGAGCTCTTCGGCTCATGTGATCCCCCTGCCTCAGCCTCTCAAAGTGTTGGGGTTGCAGGCATAAGCCACCACACCTGGCCTCTACCACCATTTTTAAGTAAAAAATACAGAATGGATGTTGGGTAAGTAACTAGTAATACTTATTATTATTATAACCTCCTTAATCCACTAGGACACCCACTAGATTCTGAGACTTGCCTTGGCCAAGAAGCTCTGTCAGCAGCACCGATCCCTTGGATCTAATTGAATTGGACAAGACTTTGCCAGCTCCCTTGGGTTTAAAATGTGGTATCACCCTAGAGCTGGCCAATCATTCTGTCCTAACTATCCCCCACCATTCCCTAGCCCTATCTAAGAGCTCCCAGCATATTTTATACTCCAGACTCAGCCAGCTTCAACAAATAAACAAAGGACTGTTGGTTACTAAATAAATAAATAAAAATTCACTCATGTCTGATCACGAAGTAGGTTTAGTCTTATGGAAATGCCTCTTTAAATTAGCCTTTTGATGAATTTGCATTTGTAAACAGAAGCATATGGATGAATAAAATAATCATTGAATGAAGTGAAGCTTTGGTTTCAATCTAACCACTGAGTATGTTATATTTGTCCTCTGCATGATAACTCAAAAAGCAAATCACCAATTTTAATTAATAAAAATCTCAAGTTCATCCCACCATATTGAAATAAAGAGTAACCAAATAAACATTTTCAAACAGGCATACCATAAGTAATCACTGTTTTGTCAAATTCAGGGAAACTTTAGAGGTTATAGACATGTCTATCCGTCCTGCCTGAGGTCAGTAGTTCTTAGCACATTAGACTTGGGAAAGGTTATAATACTACCATGATGGCATCTAATTTCACAGCATCCTGAATAAATGTGCTGGTGAGGATACTGACCTCACAATAAAAAATCTGGGTTTGTATTTTAGCTTTGGAACTTTTTAAACTTTGCAACTGTGGGCCAGTTACTCCATTCAAATGCTTTAGATTCTTCTTCTCTCTACTAAAGACGACTTTGTTGGATTGTTTGAAGATTAAATGACCATATATGAGAAAGAAGCTAATATAATACATATAATATAATATTTGGTTCACAGAAAACAGTCAGTAGCTGTGCTCTGAATCTGAATTTGTATAAAGAAAAAGTTCAGTGCTATACTAATTAAAGACAACATCCATCACTCTTTTTACGGACTTTAACAAAACCTCATTTTAGAAAAAAAAAACTAAATATTTTCAAAGCTTTGTAACTAGTATAGTATTTAGTTCCATGAGCTAGTCAGTTATTTTTCATTAAAATATATAAAAGCTTATATTGGAGATTATATCCATAAAGTCCATTTAATTTTACAACTTAATTACATGTAGTAAAACTTTACTACCACATTTAACAGGTATTAACCTAATTCTTTTTAAACAAAAGCAATATTTGACTGGAAGTGAACCCTAAGTTGAGAAAACAAAAAGGAACTCCCTTAAAATTTTTCCTTAGTATTTATTTTTCAAGAAAGGTCACCTCAGCTAATGCATGGGCTTGCTTAATGTCTTATTTGTGTTAGCTCAATATTGTTAGTAAAACAAATTTGTTACTATGGTGTTCAGTTTTAGCACTACCACGAAATAGGCCAATATCACGAAGGCAAAACCAACTGTGAGTTTTGCAATAACAAATTTTAGTCAATTTAATTTATACATTGGTTAAAATAATTTTTACACTCAGGCAATAGCTGGGAAAAATGAGTATTTTAGATAGATGAATTTCTTACTATATTCTAGATGATGTGTCACTTTCTTTCAGAATAAAACCAAAAAAGAAAAGAATCTATCCAAGTACAGAAAATACATTACTTTTAATCTTAATATACTTCGGAGTGAAATCTTACCAGACTTTCTTCCTTATTTAATGGGTTCCTGTATGAAATAAAATATTCTTTAAAGTTCTCAATAAAAATTCATAAGATACCATTAGATCCTTAAAATATGTTTCATATAGAATATTTACAACTCATAGCTTTGGAAGGTGCCAGCATACATATGCATGAGCAATAATACAGATTTCTTGGATGATTATCTGAAATTCAATTTGACTCTACAGCTACTTATTGACTAGTGTATAATCAGAGATAACAAGTTTATATAATGAATGAAATCCACACTTCACAAGACACCATCAGCATCATCAACTATCATTTGTGGAGCTTACTACAGATATGTAGCCATATGGCAGGTTCTAGAGATACAAAGACATAGAAAATTCAGTCTCTGCCTCAAGAAGTTTGTTATTATTATTCTTAATGTGATAATGCCTGTATATTACACTTGCATAGTGCTTTTGAATGTAGAAAATACACTTATATCCATTATTTTATTTAACACTCTCAATATCTTTGTAAAGTAGCTGTACAACAGGTAAAACCATTTCCATGTTATAGATGAAGCCTCAACAATGAGGCATCCTGCCCAGGTCAGAAAGCTAAACTGACGGCAAAAGTAGGATTGGAACTGTATTCTTATCTAAGGACTTTTTTTCCTTCCAATAAACTTCTTTAAGACATTTATTTAGGAAATCCAGACATATTGAAAGGATTTATAAAACACCAATAACATATGCTAGATGTAAAAGCCAAATGACCAATGTAAGATGCATTAAGAAAGCTGTGTGGGAAGAGGACCCTCATTCTGGACCCTCTCTGCTGAACCAGTTGTAAAGGATAATTAAGAGGCAGAAAAGCAGGGAAGAACCAGGGATGTATTGCAGACAGGATAAGCTTGATCCAAAATGTGCTGCTCAAACTGCCCTCCCTTCCAGAGCACAATAAGCTGAGAATAATTTATATTTTCTTCAGCCTTAACCCATAATGCCTAGCACCGGACCCCTGAGCATTGCAGGCTATTAAGCAGCACCCCGACCTCTTCCCATAGCAGGCCCTTAAAAAATGTCTGGTGAACAGAGAATAAACGAATAGACCAAAAACAAAAACAAAAACAAAAACAAAAAACTTCCATATCATTCAAGGACTTGGAAATCTGTTGTATTTCTGAATGAGTCTATTCATTTATTTACTCATTCATTCGTTCATTAATTCATTCATTCATGCATGCATGCATGCATTCTTTTATAACAGTGGTTCTCAACTAGGGATGATTTTCACCCAAGGGAATATCTGGACACTCTTTTTAGTGGTCACAGCTGAAGAGTACTACTGGCCTCTAGTGAGAAGAGGCCAAGGATGCTGCTAAACATTCTGCAATGCTGATGAATGCACAGGATAACCCCCTATAACAAAGAATTATCTGGTCCAAAATTTCAACAGTGATGAGGCTGAGAAGCTTTGCTTTACAATAAGTTCTAGTAAATGTTTTTATTGGTCCTTTTTACTTTTTATTTTAGTTTTTTTTCTTTTCTTTCTTT
>NW_016107799.1:48395-50969 GCF_001604975.1 Cebus imitator
GAGACAGGGTCCCACTCTGTCATCCAGGCTGTTGTACAACAATGCAATCATAGCTCACTAAAACTTCAAACTCCCAGGCTTAAGCAATTCTCCTGCTTCAGCCTCCCAAGTTACTAGGACTACAGGCACTTACCGCCCTGACAAGATAACATTTTAATTTTTTGTAGCAATGAGGTCTCGCTATGTTGGCTGGTCTCAAACTCCTGGGCTCAAATGATCTTCTAACCTCAGCCTCTCAAAGTACCGGGATTTCAGGAATGAGCCACCGTACCCACTGTACCACTGTACAGTCAAGTTCTAGTAAATATTTTTGTTTAGTGATGGGAACAGATGCTTCAAATGACTAGATTATTTATTATAAATAATAATTAATAATAATTACAAACCATGACAAGTCCCATGAAGGACAAAACAGAGTGCTGTTGGTAGACTTTAGATGGTTTATTGCTTCTGAGCAGGAAAGGATAATTGTTGGAAAATCTCAGCCAAACTATCATGAAATCCCAGCACACTAAATATCCAAAATGAATGGGTTGTCTTTCTGGGGAAAAAAAAAAAATACAATGCCTAAGGCTTTGCCATGTTTCCCCTGAAATGTGGCATCACTCCCAACAACACAATAAATATAATATATGTTTATATTAGTGTTTAAGATAGTGTTATTAGTGTCTAAGATAGTGTTTAAGACTCAATGGACTCCGATTTTCATAAAAATGCAAAGCCAATTTTTTTTTAAACAGAGAACTATTAGAGTTTAAAACAAGGTCTGGTATCTGTCTAGTCTTCCTCTCTTGGGGGAATCAGCGCTTTTCCACTTCTTGTGATTTTAAGAGGGTGCTAATCATGGGACCTCACATCTCTATTGGAGCAGCCAAATGGCACAAGCTGGACAAATCAGTCTCTCTCTCTGGGTACTCAGAAGGAAGGCCAATGAAGCAGATTCATTGGAGCATCCTAGAGAACTTGGCTGTGTATTCCTGCTGCCATGATCTCCAGGGCTGCTGTGACACTTGCTTTCTACAGACCTTGTTATTTATCTGTCCTTGGCTTCTGTAAGGAACCCTGGCATTTTCCTGAGAACACATGTTCTCTTTCATGAGTTGGCCAAAGAAATCACCTTTGCTTGCAAACAAAGAACGTCACCTGATAGAGTTTGGTACTTTGTTTTAGGAATGGACAGTGGCTCAGTGGGGGAAGTAGAAAGAACCAGAACTTTCTTTTTGCCAATTCCTTACACATCCTTCCAACCCAGCACCCATCACACCGTCCCTAAAAGTCTTCACTGGCCATTTCAATGTAGGGTCACCTCTTGGCAGATATTGTCACCTGAGATAACCATTATTTATCTAACACACATTGTCTTTTCCTGTTAATGTCTTTTCCTAGACTGTAAGGACCATCAAGACGGGACCACACATGGTATTTTTTTCTTATCTTTCACACTGACAAGTAAATACTCCATTAACAACTGTTGAGTGAATAACTGTAGAAGCCAGCCTCCACATGCTCCTAGTGATTATCACCCTTTGGTGTCCATGCCCTTATAGTTCTCTCCCACAGTGAATAGCCCTGACCTGTGTATCTAATTAGATATTGTAGAAAAGAATGTTTGTAACTTCTAAGGTGATATCCGTAAAAGACATTTCAGCGCCTGCCTTCATCTCTTTTGGATCACTCTATTGGAAGAAGCCAGTCACCACATCATGAGAATACTCTAGTAGCCTTATGAAGAGGTCCACTTGGTGAGGAATTAAATCTCTTGCCAGCAGACAGACAGCACTAACTTGCCAGTGTTTGCCATCTTAGAATTGAATCCTCCGACCCTAGTCAAGCCTTCAGATAACTGGTTATCTGGCCAAAACTTCAATTCTAACAACATGAGTGAGAAACTCTGTGTCAGAACCATCCAGTTGAGCCACTTCTAAATTACTGACCAATAGAAACTGTGCAATAATAAATATTTGTCATTGTTTTAAGATATGAAGATGTTGGATAATTGTTATATAACAATAGATAACTAATACAATAATTAATTCTATCCTAGGAGAAACAAAAACCTCGTGTTTATTTGAACTGTAAGAATCAAAGAAAGAGGGGCTGATTGTAGTGGCCCTTGCCTATAATCCCAGTACTTTGGGAGGCTGAGCTGGGTAGATCACTTGAGGTCAGGAGTTTGAGACCAGCATAGCCAACATGGCGAAACCCCGTTTCCACTAAAATACAAAAATTAGCTGGGCATGGTTGTGCGTGCCTGCAATCCCAGCTACTTGGGAGGCTGAGGTAGGAGAATGACTTGAGCCCAGGAGGTGGAAGTTGCAATGAGCTGAGATTACGCCATTACACTCCAGCCTGGATGACAGAGCAAAACTCCATCTGAAAGAAGAAGAATGAAAGAAAGAGGGACCAATTTATTTATTTCCTTGAAGAAACAATTTCTATAAACAAAGATACTCAGCCAGGCACGGTGGCTCACACCTGTAATCCCAGCAGTTTGGGAGGCTGAGGCAGGCAGATCACCTGAGGTTGGGAGTTCCAGACCAGCCTGACCAACATGGTGAAACCCCGTCTCTAAAA
>NW_016107799.1:51834-81368 GCF_001604975.1 Cebus imitator
GGCAATTCTCCTGCCTCAGCCTCCTGAGTAACTGGGATTACAGGCACGCACCACCATGCCCAGCTAATTTTTTGTATTTTTAGTAGAGACGGGGTTTCACCATGTTGACCAGCATGGTCTCTATCTCTTGACCTCGTGATCCACCCGCCTCGGCCTCCCAAAGTGCTGGGATTACAGGCTTGAGCCACCGCATCTGGCCTGAAACCAAAATAGTTCTAAAAAAATCCAAGATATATGATCTCAGTACCTAACACTGAACTAGGTGCTTAAATCATGCTAAAGACTGAACTTATTGACAATTACTATTAGAAGATTTAGTCACAATGTTTTGATTTGTTTAGGAGAAGGAGACAACTTTTAAAAGACTCTGTACCGTCTTGAGAAGGTAATTGTAATATTAAAATAATTCTGACTAGGAGGCTTATTAAATGAAAAAGATGCATGAATCATTTGTACTTGAAAAATCAAAGTAAGTATCTCTTCTCACAATCATGATCTTAATAAGCCAAGAAGACTTAGATGTTAAGTCTAAATGACTTTATTTTTTGACAGATAATAGAAGTATAAATTTAATTCTATCTAGCATATTCACCACATATTAATCCTTAAGTAGAGCTATTATAGGTTTTTAGCCATATATATCTGTTACCATAAAAGATTTACCTTATAAAGAGACCTTGGTTGCCTTCTAACAACACAACTGAGTTGATGTGTCAAAACAAGATGACTCCTCTGCTGAGGTTATCAACTCGTTCCTAACGCATCGTCATTACACAAAATACTATTAGAACTCCTCATATGCTTTTGCCACCACTGAAAAGATGAAAATTTCATGATTAGGAAAAGGCAAGTAATTTACTGATTAGAAACAGTGACTCAACTCTAGATTCAGATTTTCTGAGTTAAAATTCTGGCTTCACCATTTACTTACAAAAGTTATTAGGTGAATAGAGAGGCAGGATCCAGGGAGAAAAATATATAAACAATAAAATAGACACATAAGTGATACAGTGAGTAATCACAGGCAAATCACTTAATGTCTCTGCCTTAATTTTCTCATCTAAAAAAAAAAACAGAAATAAAAAGAATTCATCTCTCAAAGTTGTTGTAACGTATAAATGAAATAGTACATGTAAATTTCTCAGACTCTCCAACACAGCAAGTGCTCGATAAATGTTAGTTGGTGAAGTTAATTAATTAGTGATGAGACTTTCACCCCCAAAAAAGTCCTCCTAAAAGTGTGTGCAGCAGTGTCATAATTATAAAATATATTTATTCTCACAAGGACCCCAAGAAATTAATACTTTTGCAGGGTGATAGTAAGTGCTTGTTACACTGTTAAAGCTGTTGTTGGATGAATCTATTTGCATTCTTTGACTTTTAGGGTGCTTCTTCATAAAGATCAACTAAGCAGACAAACTCTTTTGTTAAGAACAACTAGAAAAACTGGATAATGTGCTTGGGCATGTGCACGCGCACATACACACACACACACACACACACGCACACAGAATGTTTGAAGGCATTGGATAGCTATGAAGACAAGCTAGGACTTACATCCCCAAGGGAAGAGACACTCACTGAGATAAACCTACCTTCTACCTTTCTTTTTCCATCAAGACATCTGCTGATTGATACACAGCTTGCTCAGATAAACTGAGAAAAGCAGGAGGAAAGAGGCAGAGAAACTGAGTGGAGATTTTGATAGTCTGCTAGGACTGTAGAACAGAAATTGGGTTTCTAGCCACCAAGTCATCCAGGATGTAAGGGACTAAGATCACAAATTAAAAAGAAACTTAAAATAAAGGCTGAGACTGATAGTTTGATCCACTTTTCGCCTTAAGGTATTCGCTGACTCATAAGCTGACTAGACTTTGAGGCAGAAGGGCTGAGCAGAAAACAGCATAGAAGAGCCTGGGGAGCTAAATAGAGCAATTAAATAGTTTCAGGATGCTGGGGAGATAAAAAGGAGTTCAAGTACACCGGGAAGCAGGGCATCTAATAAATTCCTCAGATTTTCAGATTGAACTCCTGAGGGACTATTTTCTAGGAATAAGGTTGAGTGACATTGACAACTGACTTCTCAATGGAAACAAAATGAGGTTGAGGTTAGTGAAGTAGGAAGAGGCTATTATGTAGGGCCTGGTATACCATGTGTATGGTCTGTTCTCACGCTGCTAATAAAGGTCTCATGACAATTGAAACCAAGCCTAGAACCAGCTTAATCCCTCAGTGGATTAACATAAGTTACTGCTA
The DNA here is from genome assembly GCF_001604975.1 of Cebus imitator. Classification (NCBI taxonomy): domain Eukaryota; kingdom Metazoa; phylum Chordata; class Mammalia; order Primates; family Cebidae; genus Cebus; species Cebus imitator. The sequence continues at coordinate 54,091 of NW_016107799.1, forward strand.
CTCTTAATGCCTGCCAGAAACAGAATCTTCCCTGGAGGAATTTTCATTAAAGATATTCAGTATTTGATCAAAAGTTATCAGGTGGATCAAGGGACAGGATCAAGGGAGAAAAAAACATAAACAATAAAATAGACCTACAAGTGATATGGAATCTATACTATTGGATATGGACTTTAAAATGACTGGGATTAGTGTATTTACTGAAGGAGAGGTCAAGATGGAGAATTTTAGCAGATAACTGGAATCTACAAAAAAAAGACAAAATGGAAATTCTAGAATTGAAAATATAGTAACTGAAACGTAAATTTCATCAAGTGCTTTTAATAGAAAATTGGACGAAGATGAAGAAGAGATAAATGAGAAGACAGGTTAGCAGAAAATATCTGGAATGAATAAAAGAAAGGAAAAAGGATGGAATATATAGAAAAGTTTATGAGACACATGAAATAGAGTGAAGGTTCTAACATATGTGTAACTGAATCCTAGAAGATGTGGAGAAAGAGAATGAAGTAGAATATACACGTGAGAATGAGGTAGAAGAAAAACATGAAGAAACAAGCTAAGGAGTTTTCAGAATTGATATGACATAAAACCACAGATTCAGAGAAAACACCATGAAGCCCAGGCAGGTTAAGTACAAACAAAACAAACAAATAAAACCTTAAGTATATTGTATTAAAACTGCTAAAAACCTAAACAAAATCTCAAAAGCAGTCAGGAAAACATACACACATACACACACATTATTTCAAAGGAGCAACAAAACATGACAACTGACTTCTCAATGGAAACAAAATGAGGTTGAGGTTAGCGAAGTAGGAAGAGACTATTATGTAGGGCCTTATATACCATGTGTATTAGTCTGTTCTCATACTGCTAATAAAGAATACCTGAGACTGGGTAATTTATAAAAGAAAAAGGTTTAATGGACTCACGGTTCAGCATGGCTGGGGAGGCCTCACAATCATGGCAGAATGCAAAGGAGAAGCAAAGACACATCTTACATGGTGGCAGGCAAGAGAACTTATGTAGGGGAACTCCACTTTATAAAACCATCAGATCTCATGAGACTTATTCACTATTACAAAAACAGCATGGGAAAGACTCACCCCCATCATTCACCAGGTCCTTCTCACAATGCATGGGAATTATGGGAGCTACAATTCAGGATAAGATTCGAATGAATGCTATCATTCCACACTTGGCTCTCTTAAATCTCATGTCCTCACATTTCAAAACTAATCATGCCTTCCCAACAGTCTCCCGAAGTCTTCACTCATTTCAGTATTAACTAAAAAGTCCACAGTTCAAAATCTCATCTGAGACAAGTCTCTTCCATATATGAGCCTATAAAATCAAAAACAAGTTAGTTACTTCCTAGATACAATGGGGGCATAGGCATTGGGTAAATACACCCATTCCAAATGGGAGAAACTGGCCAAAATGAAGGGGATACAGGTCCCATGCAAGTCTGAAGTCCAGTGAGGCAATCAAATTTTAAAGCTCCAAAATGATCTTTTTTGACTCCATGTCTCACATCCAGGTAACACTGATGCAAAAAGTGGGTTCCCATGGTCTTTGGAACCTCCACCCATGTGGCTTTCCAGGGTACAGCCCCCCTCCTGGTTGCTTTTACAGGCTGCTATTGAGTGTCTGCAGCTTTTCTAGGTGAATCTACCATCCTGAGGTCTGAAAGATGATGGCCCTATTCTGACTGCTCCACTAGGCAGTGCCCCAGGGGTGGCTCCAACCCCACATTTCCCTTCTGCACTGCCCTAGCAAAGGTTCTCCACAAGGGCTCTGCCCCTGCAGCACACCTCTGCCTGGACATCCAGACATTTCCATACATCCTCTGAAATCTAGATAGAGGTTCCCAAACCTCAATTCTTGATTTCTGTGCACCTGCAGGCCCAACACCACATGGAAGCCATCAAGGCTTGAGGCTTGCACCCTCTGAAGCAACCACCTGAGTTTTATGTTGGCCCCTTTTAGCCACAGCTGGGATGCAGGGCAGCAAGTCCCAAGACTGCACAAAGCAGCAAGGCCCTGGGCCCAGCCCACAACACCATTTTTGCCTCCTAGGCCTCCCAGCTTGTGATGGGAGGGGCTGCCATGAAGATCTATGACATGCCTGGGAGACATTTTCCCTGATGTCTTGGCAAATAATATTTGGCTCCTCATTACTTATGCAAATTTCTGCAGCAGGCTTGAATTTCTCCTCAGAAGATGGGTTTTTCTTTTCTATTGCATCATCAAGCAGCAAATTTTCCAAACTTTCATGCTTTGCTTCCCTTTTAAATATAACTTTCCATTCCAAACCATATCTTTGTGAATATGCAAAACTGAATGCTTTTAACAGTACCCAAGTCACCTCTTGAACAATTTGCTCCTTGGAAATTTCTTCCACCAAATGCTCCAAACCATCTCTCTCAAGTTCAAAGTTCCACAAATCTCCAGGGCAGGGGCAAAATGCCACCAGTCTAATTGCTAAAACACAGCAAGATTCACCTTTGCTCCAGTTCTCAACAAGTTCCTCATCTCCATCTGAGACCACCTCAGCCTGGATTTTATTGTCTATAACACTATCAGCATTTTGGTCAAAGCCATTCAACAAGTCTCTAGGAAGTTCCAAACCTTCCCACAACTTCCTGTCTTCTCCTGAGCCCTCCAAACTGTTCCAACCTCTGCCTGTTACCCAGATCCAAAGTCACTTCCACATTTTGCGGTATCTTTACAGCAGCACCTCACTCTACCAGAACCAATTTTCTTTATTAGTCTGTTCTCATGCTGCTAATAAAGACATACTCAAGACTAGGTAATTTATAAAAGAAAGAGGTTTAATGGACTCACAGTTCAGCATAGCTGGGGAGGCCTCATAATTATGGCAAAAGCAAAGGAGAAACAAAGTCACACCTTAAATGGCGGCAGGCAAGAGAGCTTGTGTAGGGGAACTCCCCTTTATAAAACCATCAGATCTCATAAGACTTTTTCACTATTAAAAGAACAGCATGGGAAAGACCCATCCCCATGCTTCAATTACTTCCCGCAGGGTCCCTCCCACAACATGTGGGAATTGTAGGAGCTACAATTCAAGACGAGATTTGGGTGGGGACACAGCCAAACCATATCACCATGTGAAGGATGTTAACATTATTGGGAGAAAAATAGAAAGATACTGGAGGATGTGGAGTAGATTTGTGGAATTTTTGTTTTTCTGTTTGCTTGTTTGCTTGCTTTTTAAGGTAAGTATGAAGCTGCTAAGGGCTATCACACAAGTCTCCGTGGAATGGAACTCAGCAATTAGAAAAATCAAAGCTGATAGATGGAGGTGAAACCAACTCCTGAATACTTATTTAAGGAAAACAGGAGGAGGCGCCAGTCCTAGAGAAAAAGGAGTTAGGAGTAGGATAGGAAAAGAAGATAAACTTAATTTGGGGAAATGATGGCAAGAGGGACATATGTGACAAGATCAGTGCTAGGCCATTGGAATTGGATATATAAATCTGGAAGTTAAGTGAGGGATTTGAACTGGAGGATGAAAATGTGTGTTCAACATTTGCTTGCTGGTGGTCAGAATCTCCACAGTGGATGAACAAACCAGAATGAAGGTTGTTCAGAGGGCCAAAGAGGTCAGTGAAGGAAAGGTGCCTGCAAAAGCAATTCAGGATGAATCATTAGAGAAATGGAAGAAGAACCAAAAGAGAAAGGAAAGAGGACAGCATTTAAAGAAAAGAGTCCACAGGCTTCAGAAGTAGTCTGCCTCTCCTGAATATTTGGTTTGTGTTCCTTTCTTTACATTGGTAGCTAGGAAGCTCAGAGACTTGACATACATCTAGCAACTGCACAGAACTTTGTAACCATTATGTTCAACAAACTTATCCTTAGTTTATTTTTCCTGTCTTTATTCCCCCAACCCTATTACCTATTTATTTATTTTTTATTGCATTTCTTTGTGTTACTTTAAATCCTGAGGTGGAAGGAAAATAAGTAAACAAACAAACACATTGCAGTTAGTGTAAGATTCCAAACTCCAGACATGCCACAGTGTCTATCATTCCCAGTTGACTTGTGCAGTCTGCCTCCCTCATTTATCTTACCTGCCTCAACTTTGTAGTCATCTGAGTCTGAGACTCCTAGTCCAAGCAATCACTGGGATCCTTTTATGCTCTAAATTTGATGAATCTATATTCCTTCAATGCTAAAATCTCATGAGTTAAACTACCAAATATATATCAAGTATTTAGAATAGCAGTGGTTTCTATTAAGTCCCACAAAAAAAAGGTGGTAACAGTGAACATCTATGGTGTGCACAGCACTTGAGAAGAAGTAGGCTGGGCTTAAAAAGCAACATGACGGCATTTACTCTGGATCTTTGTAATGCATCACTATGAGGTCCAGAACTAGCACATGTGTTCAATAGGATTTAAAGCAAAATGACTGAGTGGCACATCATTAAACCATGATGTTCAAGGCTAATTCCCTGAGCCTCTGCATTAACGGGGCAATATTCTGTTTGGCTTTATTCTCTTTATATTTATAGAGTACTCATTACCATAGCAACTAAGTGCTTTCCACAAAGAACTGATCAAATTATTAGGGAGAGGTGAACAGGAGAGGAGAGGACACTGCAGAGATTGAAAGGAACCCTGATCTCCCTCTAAATAACCCTTTCCTCCCTTTACCTGACAAAATGGGGATCTCGTAGAACATTTATTTCATGCTTCCCCTCCCATAATCCTACCAATACCCCATCTTGCTTTTCTAGAGCACTGCTACATGTCCTGTTGGGTTCATCCTTGACCAAAAAATGGTAAAACAGAAGGAGTTTGTCTTCAACCCTGATTTTGCCTTTTTGTGTCCTCTTTTCCACTTACAAATCAGATTTGCCCGGGTTTGAATTTGAGCTCTTCTACTTATTAGCTAGGTCTTCTTTGGCAGATTACTTAACCCTTCTGTGCCTTGGCTTTCCCTTTTGTGAAATGGAGATACTAAGACTGCCTACCTTATAGAATTATTATATAAAACTCAGGCATAGCATGGTGGCTCATGCCTGTAATCCCAGCACATTGGGAGGCTGAGGCAGGAGAATCACTTGAGCCCAGGAGTTCGAGACCAGCCTGGGCAACATGGCAAAACCCCATCTCTACAAAAAAATATTTTTAAATAGCTAGGTGGAATGGCATGTGCCTGTAGTCCTAGCTACTCAAGAGGCTAAAGTGAGATCGACCAAGCCCAGGAAGTGAAGGATACAGTGAGCCATGATTGTGTCACTGCACTCCAGTCTGGGCAACAGAATGAGATACTGTCTCAAAAAAAAAGAAAATTAAAAAGAATAAAAAGAATCAAATGAGCTGAGCTGATAAATATTAAGTGTATTAAAGAGTTCCTGATAAATAGTAAATGCTCAATAAATGTTAGCTATTATTTCAACATATCCTATTCTTACATTCCCAGTCACTAAAACACTCATGCTACCCTGTTCTTCTTGGTTCAGTGAGTGGAAAATAACTATTTCTCTAAGACAGGGTCCCTCCTACACACCACACAGAGGAATGAAGAAGGTGACCCCTGTCTGGCCAGACCTATTGGTCAGATCAACAAATGCCTAACCCTCTGCCACTGGAAACTCATTTTTGAAAGTAAAGCAATGTCTTTACAAGTGTTTTCGCCTGCTAGATTCAACTTTCATGAAGGCGAGGAGCATGCTTCAATCATTTGTTCCCAAATGTAGAGACAAATTCACTCTCACATCCTAGTCATAGTAAGGTGTAAGTGAATAACTTGTTATCCCTCTCTGAGATTATATATACAGGCATACACAGAGAGTTATGGCAAGCCTATTATTTCAGGCTCTATGACAGGTGGTAAGGGCTAACAAGTGATTGACACATGTTCCACGCCTTCATGAAGGTTAAATCTAGTGGGAGAAAATACTGGTAAAGGAAATATGTTACTCAAAGAAATTGAGTTTTAGGAGGAACGTAGTGAGGTCTTCATGAGTTCCTCAAACCAAGCTAAAGAGAGGACCACCAATTCCAGCAGAGGTTAGCCCAGCCCTGGCATTAAGTCAGCTGAATTCCTCTCCCGGAGAGCTTCCTCCCTATTGCAGTGTGACAGTACTGATCAATGCTACTGACTCATCTTTGCACAATTACCAAGAGACTATCTCAGACAAGGTCGGAAGCATCAACACCCAAACCCAAGAGTTAAGATTTCAGATAAGCATGCTTGAAACTTGGAAGAGGTCGTTTTAGGACAAATAAAGGCAAACATTCTTTTACACTGTGGGTAGTTAATTCATTACCTCATCTAGAACTTGTTACTGCAAGACCCTATATAAACCAAAAATAAAATTAGGTTCACAAAGGTTGAGATAAATGTATGAATAAAATGTTGCAAACATGCTCTTGAGATAAGATGAAGGCCTTCAATTCAATAGGAATCTACCAAGGATCCTAGTACTACATTAGGCTTTGAACGTGTTCCTAACTTTCTGAAGATCTTGTTTCCTTTCATCATGTGTTCTTTGGTTCTACTCCTGAAAGAAGCTGGGTTAGAGAGAGAGTTTGCTAACCACTGAGAATTTTCCTATATTCTTTTGCTCTTTATAAGCATGATTTACTAATTAGACCTTAAAATAATAAAGAGTCCTTTCTCCCTCACCCAGACCTTGGAGAATCATCTACCAAAGGGCAGTGGTTCAACTCCAGAAGGATAACTGAAAGCCTAAACCTATGCTCTAGAAAAAGAAAGAGTAACCCACATCTGCTCCAGCTTTCAAGTTGTCCTGAGTTGAAATTCTTAGATTAATTACATTCTTAAGGCAATTTTTGCTCTTGCATTTGCTCTTGGGTTTCATGGGTAGGACGGCTTTAGTTACAAGTGGAGTAGGTGGTCTCCTGGGAAGAAAGATAAGAGAGGCTCAGGAATCCCTGTTCTCCATATTGCCTTTCTCCCTCAATTGACTGATAAATGCCCCAATACTACTGAGTCATCGCTTGGTCAATTTAGGTCAGTGATTTTCAAACTGAAGTGTACGCCAGAATCCCCTAGAGGGCTTGTTAAACTAGATTAATGGGTCTCACCCTCCAGAGCTTCTGGCGGTCTGTGGGAGAGCCCAGGAACGTGCATTTCTCACAAGTTTTCAGGTCATGCTAACGCTATTGGCCCAGAGACCGCACGGTGAGAACCATTGCTCTAGGCCTAGATGCCCATGCAAAAAGCCTCTACGTGGAATAGATGACGCTCAAACTGGCGTCAACCTCTTATACCCAAGAGTGAGATTAGTCCACCTATCAGTTGAGAGAACTGCTGATTAGGATAAAATGAAAATAATGAATATATCCACAAAGCAGGTTTGGGGTACTAAGGATCTCTGATTTTGCCCATAGGAAAAGACTGCAATGAGTAATTGATCTTTGAGTCTCTTTATCCTTTGCACACTGATCAACTGAGAAGTTAGAAAAGAAAAGAAAACAAGAAAAAAGAAAAAGAAAAAAAGGAGGATTCATGTACTTTCATATTCAGATTTTTTTCTCTTTCCACAGAAGGACTTACTTGCCTTGCTCTGGAAATCCTGCCTGCTTTCTTCGGAATCTTATTCATGCTAATCAGTGAAGAGACTGGTTGGGCTGGAAGTCAGCTGGCGAGCATGGTTTGCTCCTCCCACCCTCCCCAGTCCTCTTCCTTTCCTCTATCACCCAAAGACCCACTTACTTCCTCCTCCGGTAACATTTCATCACCATGAATAAGGCACCCCCTCCTTCTACACCCCCTTGGAAATCTGCTAGCCTGGCCATCCTTCCACGTGCTTTTTTTTTCCACAGAAGCAGTCATCTTTAAACCATATAACTGAAGCCTTCATTGTCAGAGGATATTTTTTCTAAGTAAATAATATAAAAGAGTAATACTGCACCAAGTTAAATATCAACATTATCCATCTTTGTAGCTGTCAAAGGTAAAAATATTGAATATATTACTTTGGTGAGCAGCAAGCACTGATAAACCATCAGATATCTCATCTTCCAGAGTTATTTTTAGGCAGTTAAGTTGGCATGAATGTGCATCTTATTTCCCTAAATTTTAAAAAAGAAATCGAGGTAATAGTGTAAGCAAGTTGTGATTCCAAGTGTGCTTTAACTGAAAACAGTATCTCTAGGGAACACTTTTAAAAGACCTGTTCTAATGTTCTTCGTCCAATTACGTTTGCTTTCCAGGTTTATAAAACGCAATTGCATTCCCACAAAAGAAAAAGAATTTACCATCCTCCCTTCCTTATGACAAAGCCCCAGCAGCAAGTCATTATCACTTTTGACTAATCAGAGGGAAACCACCTGCAGGAATACGCTCCTTTCTGTGGGCTCCCAGCAGAACCTTCCAAATGATGATTAATCACTGAATAAACGGCAGAATTGACAACAGCATAATGACAAAGAGAAAGCAGAGAAGAGGCCTGAACCGTGGGTGCCTGTGGCCCAGCCCCAGTGGGTGGAAGGGCCAAAGAAGATGGATGGCCCTGTGAGTGCCGGACACTTGAGTATCTTGTCTTTCATAAGTGTGCGTGGGGGGGCACTTTTGCCAAATTCAACAGATAAGGCAGCATGCATCAAATGGGCATGCTTCCTATGGCTGTCAGAAGCAAGGAGAAATGTCTTAAAAGTTAAACTAATGAGTTTAAATTTGCATCCTAAACTGAGACGATCACAGAAATAAGAGATACTACAAATGACAGCCTAATCCATTATCATGGAAGGCATTCGGAAGGTTTTACTGATTACAGCTTCAGATTACCCTGTGTCCCTACTAATTTGAAAAATGATGAATCACTAAGTTCAAACAGGACTCAGAAGAGTCAATTATACTAAGCAGTGATATCAAAAGCTCATATTTTCTACACTAAGGAATAAAACATGTTATGCCTAATAACAAAAGAAATGAGGCATAATACCCACTCTCAGTTGACCAAGTCATTAGCAATAGGAATGTTTCTCTAATTTTTCAATATTTCTTTTCAGTATATATACTCCCTGCCCTAAGGAATCCTACTAGCCAAAGTTGATTAACACACACACAAAAATTTTGTAGCAAAAGAAATATTGGTTTGCAATCCACTGAAGGCCCTTCAGATACCATGCGTTACCAGGCCTTCATGCTCCAGCAAAAAGAGCAGCTAGCGATCAGAACCATTATCTCCCAGGCATCTTGAGTACCATCATCTCCTTCACCATGATCATATTCATCACCACCTCCTCACCTTTATTATTTTTTACCCTCTGTAAAACAAAGAGAGCTTCCAATTCACAGAGGTCAAAGAATTCCATGCATATTTTCCCATTAATCCTAACTTAAACAGATTTGCCTGACCAGTGCCCTTTCTCTAGACACTTTTTTTTTGGAGACAGGTTCTCACTCTGTCACCCAGGCTGGAGCACAGTGGCACACTCATGGCTCACTGCAGCCTCGACCTCCTGGACACAGATGATCCTCCCACCTCAGCCTCCTGTGTAGCTGCGACTACAGGTGCACACCAACACATTCGGCTAATTTTTGGATATTTTGTAGAGACTGGTGTGTGCCATGTTGCTCAAACTGGTCTTCATCTCCTGGGTTCAAGCAATCCACCTGCCTCGGACTCCCAAAGTGCTAGGATTACAGGCATGAGCCACCACGCCTGACCTCTAGACACTCTTTTGACATTTCTTCATTCCACGTCACCACACGAGCCACTCTTCATGTTAATTTATATCAACAGAAAGCCTTTACCCAAGATACTGCCATGCCTGCTTAGCCAACACCACCCTGCACCAACACACACTGTCCGTGTTCCCTCCTTCTGTGTTTCCCCTTCAACAGACTGGCTCTCCCTCTTCATTGTGTGACTATGACATCAAATATTAACAATGTCCCAATACCATTAGGTATATTTTTTCTATATTATGTCTTTTTCTCAACCTTGCCTAGAACAATGTTTACACACTGTAGGTGGATAAATTGTTGTATTTCCTATTTTTCTAGACTTAACCAACATGAGGTCCTATACTTGAGATCTTTGAACTCCTTCCCAAGGGGAGTTCTTGGGCATATGTAGTAGCAATGAGACCTGAACGGAGCAACTGAAACAGCAGAGGAATCTGGGAACCCATGATTATAAATGGATCTTGAAGTAGTCAGTGAATAACTCTTTTCTCAGCACTTACGATATGGCTACACTGCAAACTGATTTTTCCAACCAAAATTCCATTTCTAGCACCCTCCAATTATTTTAGGAAGCTTAATCTCAGGGGCCAGGTGCGGAGGCTCACGCCCGTAATCCAAGCAGCTTGGAGGCCAAGACGGGTGGATCGCCTGAGGTTGGGAGTTCAAGAGAGCTTAATCTCATACTCCAAACAAGTTTCATACTCAAATTCTCTGGCCTGGTTTTCGAGCCTCTACCCAAGATACTACCATGCCTGCTTAGCCAACTCCACCCCACACCAACACACAGTCCGGTCCGTGTTCCCTTCTTCTGCCTTTCCCCTTCAACAGGCTGGCTCTCCCTCTTCATTTTCATTTATGCCTTCTCATCCTCCTTGCACCCCACCACCCTTCTTTGGTGCTCCCGCTTTTCTAAGATCTTACAATCTTGGATCGGATACTTGAAGAGACTATAACCAACCACAGCCAATGTCAGAGGGCATGAACTTTGGGGCTATCAAACCATCCTAAGATCTCCATTTAATTCCTACGTGACCTTGGATATGTTGTTTAAACTCTCAAAGACCATTTCTACATCTTTGGAATGGGCGTGGGGATATGTACCTTAGGGCATGATTGAAATAAAATAATGTGTCAGAAATGCCTGGCCCAGATACTGTACAATTAGATGTTATTAATATCACTGTCATGGTTATGAATATTTTGAGTGGCAAATGCATGGGTCTGGAACAAGAAGTACCAGTTCTCTTTAACAGGCATTTCTTGTACAATCATTAGAACCATGTGTCCTATATAGTGGGCAATGTTTATAGAAACAAATCAAATACCAGTTTCTGCTGCCTTCCCTACCTCTGCCTGTCCCCAAATTTCATCTTCTTTTTGGGGCTTCAATGTTCCAGTGGCCCTGCTTTGGACAAGTACCTGTAGCTCAGAAGCTGCTCCTCCTATGGTCTGCTAGTGCCAACAGCTGCCTCACCAGTGATGCACCTACAAGCTTGGACACCCCTATGAGGAGAGTGAGGACATGTGTGCTTACATTGCATTGGCTCCCAGGTCAGGGATGCAAATGAACAGCAGGATAATGTGCTCCCTAAAACAAGAGACCGATGGACTGCTCCCATCTACTGGTAAACAATTTGGTTGTTTTTTAAAAATTCACTGCACATTCACTATTTTGACATTAATAGTGAAAATCAATATCTTAAGGACTTGTTTGTTCAAATCACCTATATCCCACCACTGTAGCCTATTATGTTTTCATTTTTCTAGATGTTCCCAGTCCATATGCAGATGTACTATTACATCATTGATTCAAAGCATATTGTTTTGTGTTCTGGCTTTTTTCTCTTTTAGACAGAATCTCACTCTGTTGCCCAGGCTCCTATGCCTCCTGGGTTCAGGCGATTCTCCTGCCTCAGCCTCCCAAGTAGCTGGCATTATAGGTGCCCACCACCATGCCTGGCTAATAGCATATGCATCTCCATATTGCTACACTTTATTGTTTTAAAGGCTACCAACAGCTTTCTGATAAGGCAAAAAAATGGGAATACCAAAATGTTGACCTTACTTCCTGAGGTATCCTCCCATGACCCCTCTCCACCATCATGAAGTCTTCTCATGGGGCTCTTCCTTCTTTCACTTATTAAAAACCTTGGGCAGGTGAAATGTATAAAATTCAAAACAATGCCCATGCGTGGTTCCAAAGCACTTGAGCTTTAGGATAGATCAAAATCACTGGGAAGGGTGTTAAAAAGTATAGACTCTGAAATCGGATTCTGCCACTTACTAGACTTATGACTTTGGACAAGTTATTATCCTCTCTGTGCCTCACTTTCTATTCTGTAAAATCAGGTAATAGTATTCCCCTCGAAGAGCTGTTATGGGGATTAAATGAAAGAACACACACAGAATATTAAATAAAATTTTGTTGAAAACTTTGTTATTTTTCTCATTATTATTATTATTGCTTTGAGTAACAGCAATCTTTTAGGCACTGTGGAGACCATGTTTTTGCTTCTTCTGCTAACTTTGAGCTGGATGAGAGAAGAGATTGTTTCATTCACTTCTAAAATCCCAGCACAAACCTTTGGGCCTAATGCATAATAGGGGCTCTGTAAATGTTTACTCAAAATTGACTGAAAATTAAACAGACACAGAGAGAGAGAAAATACACATGCACATGATTCAAAGTTTAATTCAGTAAAATGAAAGCTTTGGTTTTCTTACGCTATCTTTTATTTTTAAAATTATTTTATCTTTCTTTTCTAAAAAAAAAAAAATCCCTACTTCTCATATCTACCTCGCAGACATGTCAAATATTAGACATTAATAATTAATATTTAATATTTAATATTAATTAATAATTAATATTAGAAACTAAATGGGTTTAGTTATCCTAATCCAGGTTAGAATAATGACATTTATCCTAATCTGGAGTTCCAGCTCCTCTTCTTTCCTCCTCCCACATATTGACACAACCCCAAAAGGAAATCTGAGAAAGCTCCTGTGCAAGACAGGTGTGAATTTGCCCAAGAAACTTAAATATAACGTGTCCCCAGTGAGCTCCTCTGTGATGGAGAGACTGGAGGTTTAAAAGCAACAAAAGGCACAGACAATCTCCCTGAAGGCAACTAAAGGCAATAGGTTCTTCCAGCCACATAGATGTGAATTTGTTAGGGGAAAACACCATAGTAATTATGGAGTCATTAGATAAATAATAATAAAGTAGAGGAAAATTAAATATAAAATGCTGGACAGTAAAAGAATAACATGAGGTGGTTTTAATTGGATGAATTTGGGGAAGGAGTCTAAGTTCTACATAGATTTTATATTCTAAGCTTCCTAGTTTGGGGATCTTTTTGTTTTGGGCTTTTTTTTTTTTGTTCTGACTGGCAATTTATTTTTTTCAATGATCTTTGTTACACCTAATTAAAAACTACAAAAAAATTAATTTATTGAATAAAAATAGCAAAATAAAACAGAAAAAGATACTTAATTCTAAAGACTTTTCTGGGGTGGAGGGCCTTTGACCCTTATCCTTCTGCGTTTTTTCACTTTGGAATTTTATATCCAGGTACACACAAAACGTGACAATTTTAAAAACAAACAAAATGCATCCTTTCTTTCTAAACCAAGTGAGTTCAAATGTGTAAATGGTGCTTTTAACAAACATAACATCAGTAACTATTTTTATTAATGTCGTCCTTCTCTTTTCTACCTGTCTTCAAAAAACAGATTTCTTTTCCCGCTGCGATCTAAAATTGTAACTGAATTTCATTTCCTGGAAGAAGGTTCAGCACATGAAGTTTTGCACCACTTGTTAGGTATTTGGATTTGGTCCTCCACTCAATATTTGCTCAATAGAATTTGTTACATTTGAGTGTTCAGTGAAAGAGGGAAAAATGTTCCTCTTGAGTCCCCACTACGGTGTTTGGAGGTCCAAAGCTCTCTTGGCAAAGCAAAGTTCTAACTCCAGGCTGCGCGTGTGCAACCCAAGAGCAGCCTGGGCCTTCTCCCACAGGGCCCACGCCTCCGGAATGTTCTTCCCCTCCTGATCGGACACAGGCTAAAATCTGTGATGCTGTCTGCTCAGTCAGGCATTTTCCTGAGGCCTGTGGGTGGACTGGGATCAGAGATTAAAGTGGTGGCAAGTCTTTATTTATGATGACGATTTATGATGACTGCAGAGCAGTCTTTCCAAGCCATCCATTTATAGGAACGGGAGATGATCTTGTAACAGCAGAGAAAATCATTAGCATCTGATTTACCCTCTTGACTACCTATCTACGGTGGGGGTGCTCACTTTGACCCAATCAGGACACAGAAATGGTTTCCTGGCCTAAGGGATGAAATGTGAGGTGGCGCACCTCCCAGGCCAGCCTGGATGCACAGAGACAGCATGGTCCAGTGACCTAAGCAATGAGCTGGAAATTCCAGACTAATTATGCCCTTTCCATCATCAGACTTGCTGTGTGATGCCAGGGGAAGCACCTACCTTCTCTGGACCTCTGCCTTGGCTTGTTTGCTACATGCTGAAAGTAGTTGCTGCAAGATCGCAGGTAACTAACAACCTTCTTGAACCTCGGCTTCCTCATCTATAAAACAAGACTAACTTTAACGTGTGTCTTCATTGCCTCCGAGGGTCACTGTGAGGCTAAAATGCACATGAAAGCTCCAGTAATTTGTAGAGTGCTGAACAAATTGGTTCTTCCTCGTGCTATTGTTGGTACTAGAGTAAAGCTGGGACTCAACTCTAGGTCTGCTGACCCCGGTTCCGGAATCCAAGAAAAGCCAAGTGGGCTAAAAGGCTAATCCTCCTTTCTTTTCATGAAGAGCCAACAAATCTTGGACCCAGTGGACTGTGGTCTCATGACACAGACGTTTCTGCAAGGGTTCAAGCATGTCCAAGTGTTGGCTAAATCCAGAAAAATCGCTAAGCCAGCACCCTTTAGGGGCATTTTGTCAGGTTCTTAGGAAACCAAGAAAATGTGGTGCAATATTTTTATTTGCAGCAAATGTCAAAGTTAGCTACACTTCTAAGTTCTCAAATGTATGGAAAGTTTCTGCTTGAGGATTAGACACAGAATGGCAAGCTTGGCTTCCCTCCACCCTGAATCCCACTTGGCCCTCCCTCATTATATCCCTAGTTAATTCTTCGGTAATTTGGAAGCTATGGTCTTTGCAAATGTCACAGTTTCACCACAGTGTATTTACTTCTGGGTGGATTAGCATGAATGTGTCAATTGTATTGGATTGCCAATTTTGTGGGAGTGATTTGAAAGCCTGCAGAATAAACTGTTATTTAACTTGGGGAAATGGGAAGAAAAAAATGGCAACATTTTATGTGTTTCTCCCTTTGGTTCATATTTGCATGAAATCCTCATAACCCAAGGCAGCTGGAATCCCAAGTATAATGATAACATTGGTGGGGAGAGGTTTGGACCTGGATGGAAGGTGAGGCTTGTGTAGGAGGCAATTTTTCCATGTAGATGTAAAGCATAATAAATATTTATTAGTAGAAATTACATACAAAGATTAGGGGGAAAATAGGCTTGTTTTTGAAGGAACTGTTCACAGTGTAAGCCAAAGGTATTCAGCTAACTTGGTTTCCATGTGAAGACAGTTCCTATTGTATTCCCTTGCGAACATTCATGATTCTGTAGAACATTGGCTTGTCATTTATTTTCCAAAAGAACCTCTTGTTTTCGGGAATAATGCAATTATATTGTTTATACAAATCAGCCAACTCCAAACTGACACAATAAATTGCTCTTTATTTTTTTCCCCCGAAATCATCAGAATCAGGGGCAGGACAATTAATGAGGCCAATATGAAGAGTGCTGAGCTTTCTCACACAGGCCCTACTGATGATGAATGAACATCCTAGTCACTTACATCATTGGATTAACAAGCCTAGGGAGTTGCTACTTTCTCCTCCTTGGCTCTTGTATCTCTTTTCCATCTTGTTCTTCTGCCCTCTTTTGTCTTCCGAACATAAAGCTAATGATCTCCATTATGATTGTGGGGGCATTTTACATGAAAGCCTCCTGCAATGTGCACTGCAGAGACACAAAAACACCAAAATGGCGGCCACCGTTACCAAACTGCACATCAGAGGAATTTTGGCCACAGGCTATTAGTGGAGGCTGAATTCCAAACAGTCACCCCAAAGAGCAAGATATCACTGCTGGCTAAGGCAAGGAGTTCACAGGTCTCAATCAAGCAGAATCTAAATTACAAGAATGTCCAATTATTGTTATTTGCCTCCTTTTTTTTTTGACAGAGTATTGTTTCATTGCCAGGCGCCAGGCTGGAGTGCAATGGCGCAATCTCGACTCACTGCAACCTCCGCCTCCCGGGTTCAAGCAATTCTCCTGCCTCAGCCTCCTGAGTAGCTGGGACTACAGGCATGCGCCACCATGCCCAGCTAATTTTTGTATTTTTAGTAGAGACAGGGTTTCACCAAGTTGGCCAGGATGGTCTCGATCTCTTGACCTGGTGATCTGCCTGCCTCGGCCTCCCAAAGTGCTGGGATTATAGGCATGAGCTATCGCACCCGGCTGTCTCCTTTTTTTTTTTAAGCAAGAAAATGGAAAACTACCATAAAACTGTGCCAGAGTAGAAGAAGTACTGGGTTAGGAAACCGGAAACGTGGTTTGTAGTTCTCAAGACTGCTTCTAGGAAGTTCAGAGAGAATGTGAGCACATCACTTATCTCTCGGCTCCTCAGTTTTCAAATCTGAAAATGAGCTAATTTGACTAGAATCATATATTTTTTCAGCTTTTAACATCTATGTCCTGTTTCCACAATGCCTTTTTTTAATTAACTATTTTTCTTACTACATAAGCAATATATCTTCATTATTTAGTTATAACAAATACGCAATAAAGAACAAAATTAAAATCACCTGCTGTTTTACTACTCTGAGACAACTGGGCTTACAAATAAATATATATTTATTTGTAAATATATCAAAATAAGGCTATTGCAAATATTCTGAAGTAAATTAAACATTGATTTATTTTTTTCCAAAAGGTAACACTGAATTTCTTGCTTATTGCCAGAGCACGTGGGGCCAATTCTCTTTCATTGTCTTCAGCTATTGTGGCAAGCCTGCATAAGAATTAATAATGTGATGCTACTGTCCCTGGCCATCAAAAAGAAAGAAGCACTCAAAGGCGCCATAAAGATCCCTTGGAACTGCCTTCTAAATATTTTACAAATGAGAAACTTGAGGCCAAGGGTCAAGTGACAGGCCAAACATCGTCAAGTCACTGGATGGCAGTACCAGAACAAAGATCTCCCACTCCTGTTTTAAAACTGTTTGGTACTCCTTCATTGTTTCTAGAGATATTTTTTTACCTTAAACAAACAGTGTTGAATTTTTTTTTCCTTCTGATTGAACTTCGGTTAACAAGGAAATTTGATTTAACCAACTTTCCTGGTTAATGGAGGTCTCACCCTACCACACTCCAACCTCACACCCTGTCACTAGCAGGCTCCAGGAAGTTGCCTTGAATGGCATGGATGAGTCATGGGCCATAAATGGTACTTAGCAGAAAAGTAAGAAAAAGCATTATTGCCTCATTAACACTTCACTATGATATTAGCCACGCAATAGAATCTTTTTTTTTTTTTTTTTTTTTGAGACAGAGTCCCGCTCTGTCGCCCAGGCTAGAGTGCAATGGCACAATCTCTGCTCACTGCAACCTTTGCCTCCCTGGTTCAAGAAATTCTCCTGCTTCAGCCGCCTGAATAACTTGGATTACAGGCACGCACCATCACACCCAGCTAGTGTTTGTATTTTAAGTAGAGATGGGGCTTCGCCATCTTGGCCTGGCTGGAACTCCTGGTCTCAATGCCTCAGCCTCCCAAAGTGCTGGGATTATAGGCGTGAGCCACCGCACCTGGCCTCAAGTGTTAGAATCTAATTTTCCCTTAATTTATTGGGTTTCTTGACATAGTGCGCCAAATGAAGGGTCACAGTTTGCAACAGATACTCCCAATAGATTATCCCTAAAGGTATGTGTAGATAGATTTTCCAATGCATACCTTTAAAAAAGGGATGCCAGGAAACAATGTCAGCTACTTAATAAATATTTGTTGACTGATTGAGCTTTCGCCAATCAAAGACACTGCTTTTCTTGGTGTTCTTGTTTACCATGAGATGGGGAAACAGCACCAGCCCACGCCTATCTCACGGAGAGGCCAAGAGAGTGAAAAAAAACAATGGAGATCAGATCCTTTGAAGAAAAGCACTAGGTGTATTCGGAGCTCATTCATATTTATCATCCAGCCTCAGCACCTGGTCCCTAAGTAAGGCCTTCTTGGCCATTGAGAACTATCAGGCTTAGTCTAAAAATGGCCTCATTCCCCAGATCACTCCATCTAACATTTAAAATGCCTCACCACAATTCCTCACCCACTTTGCTTTCCTGAGGCCAAATCTGGTCCTGGTCAAGGTTACTTCAAGGGCATCTAGTCTAGTTGTCTGTTGTTTTCTTTTCCTGTTTTCCTTGTTTCAACTCATCTGAAGGATACAGCACAATCTCAAACACAAGGTGAAACATGCTTTCTTGTCTTGAATACAACCTTCTGGATAGCTCTGTTAAACCCATCTCAGTCCTAGTGAGTCTCGCTGATTCCAGTTCAGCAGAAGAAAAGGTGAGCCAGAGACTAGAGATGGTATGTCCAGGGTTTCATCACTGGCTGGAGGAGGAGAAGCAAAAATCTCTTTCAAATTTTAACTTTTTATGATCCTTTTTTTTTCACTAGGCTCCAATGCAGTCAATCCTGACATTGTTTCATTTTATTTCAGGATATATCTTAGCATCTCCCTAAAGAATCAAGTAGATCACTTTGCAAATTGTTGGTGCATAGTAAATACATGAATGAATAAATGACTCCCAAACTTGTTTTTCTCTTGCTACTCTTTACTCAGTTTTTACCGCTTATCTGGACCCAAGTCTATTTCAGTGGTTCTCAAACTAGAACATGCATCAGATTCACTTGGAAAGTTTGTGAGACAGATTGCTGGGCCCCACTCTCAGAGTATCTTAGTTACCAGGTCTGAGGTGGCCAATAATTTGCATTTCTTTTATTATTTATTTATTTTATTGCATTTTAGGTTTTGGGGTACATGTGAAGAACATGCAAGATTGTTGCATAGGAATAATTTGCATTTCTAACAAGTTCCCAGGAGATACGGATGATTCAGGTCCAGAAACTACACTTTGAGAACCAATCGTCTATCTTATCCGAAGACTGCATGGGATCTCAGCTTTTTTAAAAGGCTCATTTTCAGTCAATTAAAGCTTCTGTGTTCACTCACCACTTTTCTCAGGCATATTCGCAATCAGTGGACTGAGTCGCTTTCCAATTTTCTTAAGCAACACTATCCATGTAATCTGCAACACTTGTATATATATTTACGTCTATTGTTATATTAATCTTTCTATTAAGGACTGTCTTGGATGGGCACGGTGGCTCAAGCCTGTAATCCCAGCACTTTGGGAGGCCGAGGCGGGCTAATCACAAGGTCAAGAGATCGAGACCATCCTGGCCAACATGGTGAAACCCCGTCTCTACTAAAAAGTACAAAAAAAATCAGCTGGGCGTGGTGGCAAGTGCCTGTAGTCCCAGCTACTCGGGAAGCTGAGACAGGAGAATTGCTTGAATCCGGGGGGTGGAGGTTGCAGTGAGCCGAGATCACGCCACTGCACTCTAGCAAGGCACCTGGCAACAAGGCAAAACTCTGTCTCAAAAAAACAAAAAAAGAGGATTGTCTTATCTAGAATATTTTTCCTTATTTATACTATTATTCTCTGGCTATACATACAAACAATGCTTATTAGCATAGGTCCATGTCTTAGTTCTCCCTAAAAGAAATCAGCATGTGCACTGTGTTTTGTTAACCACTATTGTTCAATAATATTTGTTATAAAGAATTATAAACATTTAGAATTGCAATAGACCACAAATATAAGTATAATCACCAACACATTTTATCAATAGAGAAACTGACACACATAAAGCTGTGACTTTTGCAAGATTTCACAGGTCAATGGTAGCACAACCGAGATTAGAACCCAGCTCCCCTCTTTTCATATTTTTTAAGCCTGCCATAATGCCTCTTGGGCATTATGAGGCTATAATTGTGTGTGGTGCTATTGAAATGTGTAATTTACTATTTTTTTTCCAAGCCTACCTCTATCCGTAGAAGTTGTCCTACAGTAAGCAACAATTCCTCTGATAATTAATTATACAAAGATCTAGCTTTTAAAAAGAAAATGTATTTGCAATAGATGCTTCCTATTACCATAAAGAGCCCCATGTTCTCAGGCACAGTGCTAAGAACTATATGTGAATATTCTCATTTAATCCTTGAGTGAACCCTGGAGGTGGCTACGGTCCCCAGTTTTCAGATATAAAAACTGAGACACAGGAAGTTGTTTGCTCACACTACTAGGGTTAGAACTTCTGACTATCATTTCTTTTCTGAATCCCCACTAGACAGTGAGCTTCATGAGGGCAAGGATTGCATGCACCTTAATTACTATCTCCCACTATGCATAGCTCATGGAAGGAGCTCAATAAATATATG
This sequence comes from Cebus imitator, assembly GCF_001604975.1. Classification (NCBI taxonomy): domain Eukaryota; kingdom Metazoa; phylum Chordata; class Mammalia; order Primates; family Cebidae; genus Cebus; species Cebus imitator. The sequence continues at coordinate 74,387 of NW_016107799.1, forward strand.
TTGAATTAATGAATGAGTGAAAATCCCTTTCAATATTCTTGGTCTTACGAACTGCTTCTACATGCCTTATTTCTACCATGGAGCATCCTTTAATAATAAAAACTGGCAATTGTCCTGGCATCATGAGGAAACATGTTTTCTTATGCAGCAAAATCTATAGTTTATTGTTTTTGCCTTGACATTTGTATACCACCAAATGTTTCCAACTCTTTTAGCATGATTGGTCCCCCTATAGAAGGCTTTGCTTGCAAAGTGCTTTGTAGTTATTCACAATGCATTGTCCTAGTGGTAAATGTGACTCAACACCTCATCATTCCCACTCATCAGAGGGGAAACACACAACTAAGTCACGTCCGAGGTCAAAGTCAAGTGAATGGAGGAGTGAGGCATGAAACCAGTGACCCTCAGCCCAAATCTAGTCAGTTATGCCTCCAGCTCCTGGTCTCTTCCAAGATTTCTACACAGTTCCAAGCTCTCCTGCCTTTGCCAGATGTTTATCACGTCTTTCAAGTGGAAGCAAGTTCTTTCAATTAAGCTCACCAGGGGAAACCCACTCTACTCCTCTGAAAGAAGAACGGCTGAACCAGTTCGCCTAAAATAAGAACTGACGTGATTCTTTGTCTGAATTCTGAAGCTGTTCTGACAGCATTTTCTAGTTGGCTAAGATCCCACCAGTAATGAACAGGAACATAAAAACAAAGGCTGTTCTCATGTTGTTTCCCAACCAAAGAGGGCTGTCTAAGCACTGGGTGAGTACTGAAATATCGGGATGTTTATCTGAGTCTTGAGCCTGGCTTTTCCCTACCTAAATACTCCATCAAGTTCCCACCAGTAGGCACACAAAAAGACTATGTTTCCATGTTTCTACGAGAGTTCCAGACCAGAAGCCATTTTCTACAGTCATTTAACAATTCTCCCCCGATATCTCCAGATTTTTTTTCTGTTGAGGAAATAAATGAGCAGCTGAAAATAAAATTGATTTTTTAAGTTGCACTTAGGATATAATTGAAGTGCTATGACTTGTCTTTATTCCCAATTTCATAATCCAATTTTCAAGTCTATACCAGCATTTTAATGGTGCCACATTTGTGTGGTTTCTTTGAAATTTTCATAATCTCATTAATTAAGGAATTGAAGAACATAAAAGATGAGAGTGAAAAGGCCATGCAAGAACAAAAGCATAGTTCAAGACCTGAATACTAATTAGATTTACCATCAAGGTATTCTTTCCAGAGTGAAAAATCACTCCAAAACAGCTACTGTGGATCTCATCAGAGAAGCAACTAATAAAAGTCATTGCAACAGTCTTTCCAGGTTTTCCAGAATTTGAGACAGCAAACCTCAAACCCCACAGTATTTCTCTGGAGAGGTCTTCATGTTAAACTGGGAACCACAAATTATTAGAGCAAGCTAACTGGTAGACAGTAGCTGCTCTGGCAAATTCACTGCAAGGGCATTCCTTGGCATACTTGATGTGTTGGTTCCCGCAACAGAGAGGCTGGAGGAAGAAACTCCACTCCCACATCGGTGTCTCACCTGCACTTTCTTCCCCAGCCCCTGCTTACAAAACAGAGAAGAATCTCAAGTTCTAGCCCTGATTGCTTCAGATTGGTTTAGGAGCTACAATCAAATTAAACATATAATGGGATAGGAAGAGGATTTAGGCTAATATTTTATATTTTATCCTTCCCTAGTTTAGCTAGGTTTTTTTTCTTTGCTGCTTAAATCAAGGACAGAGCTTGAGCTAGGACGGAGCTTGAAAACACAGATATTTACAGGAGATAAGCATATAACATCAACACATATAGCAGGCTGGGTGTGAGAAGCACACATCCCACTCAGTCTAGCTTTATTTTCCCACTTTTAATGAAGACATGAATGTAAGAAATAGATTGTTTTTACCTTAACTCTACTACACAAAAATAACATTCCAAATTCAGTGGTGAATGGCAAATGACACTAGGCCTTAATGTGGGCAGTAGGAAGTGGCAGGGACTGTGGGAAACAGGAGAGCAATAAGCCCACCTAAAGGTCGTAGCCGCTGCACACCTCCAGCAGATTGCTGACATGCTGGAATTCAGGACCCAGGGTCCTGTTTGATGTTTCAAGAGAAGCCAGAAATTTGTGTATGTCCATGTTGGCAATTTATTTTTGGTTTTGTTGCTGTTGTTGTTTGCTGTTTTAAGCAACATAGTTCCAATGGAGACCAAAACAAACAAACAAACAAAAATGAAACATAAAACTTGTGTGCAACCTCTGCTTTCAGGTACTGAGAGAGTAGTTTGGTTTCTTGGCTTTTATTTCCCATCTCTCTCTCCCACCCCCTAGCCCCCAGCCCTCAGCCTTTACCTGTCACCCTCTGCTCCCAGCCCTTCCTTTTGGCTAAATCTAAATTCAGCACACAACTTTAGACTCAGTAAAACTAGAATTTGTTTTCTTACAGCACACTTCTACTAAAATAAAATAAAGTATGTCCTGGTAGGGAGTCTAGCCCACGTTGAGTTGAATCCCAGACCTACAAAGACAAATCAACCAGACAATGAAACAATATTTCAAAGCAGTAATACTGAAATGTCAACTCCAAGGATCATCCAACATTAGGCGTAGAAATCTCCTTCACCATGAAGGCTGCTTCAGTCCACTCCTTTTCCATCTGAAGGAACTGAGGCCCAAAGAGATTCAATGTTTGGGGTGATTAGAAAACTAGCCACCTAATCAGGAAAGTGGATCTAAGATCCAAGTCTCTAGTTTTCATATTCAATGTGGTTTTTATTATTAGCTATTCTGACAACACTATCATTTGATTGGAGATTATATTCACCAAGCTGAAATGTATAAAAAGAAGCCTATCCCTTGTCAGTCATACTCACATATTTTGGAATTTATTCTTGGATGGCATATCACAATAGCAACTTAGCTCCAGAGACAACAAACTACTACATTATTATCATTATTATTATTATTATATTCATGTTCACCAAGCATTGAATCCCAGCTTCCTATCTAACCACATTGCTTCTTGCTCTGTGATTGGCAGGGTCTACTGTGCTACACAGAGGAGTGGTATACAAATCAGCATAAGCACATCATGACTCACCACTGAATACATTTTTCCCCTGAAATTACTCAATCAGAAGATGATAGTATCTCATCCAAAAATACACAATTATATAATTGTGAATGGAAAGGCAGACTGTAAGCAGAAGGCTGGAGTAGTCTCTTGTAGTTACCATTTCTAGCTCTCAAAATCTGGGGTAGATTTGCTCCGAAGTGTCTGAGCCTGTGACCAAGGGGTTCTACCCCCCAAATCCTATAGAGTGAGAGCATGCTGGTGTAGAAAGAGCAGTGGGCCCTGAGCCAGGAAAGAGCAGTGGCAATGAATTTGCCTACTCTGGGATTCAGTTTTCTCCTCTGTGAAGTGAAGGGATTACATGAGGTGACTATGAGAGTCTCCTTCAAGTTTCAGCATCCTCAGCTTCTCTTACCATAGCTAGTTGTAACTGACTTGAGGCTTTCTGATGAAAACACACACACACACCACCACATTCATACTGACATCTTTAAGGATTGACACATTGTATAGGGTGCATTGCTTAAGTGGTCAAGAATATATTTTTTCTTGGGCACAGTGGTTCATGTCTGTAATCCCAGCACTTTGGGAGGCCAAGGTGGGCAGATCACTTGAGTCCAGGAGTTCGAGACCAGCCCGGGCAATATGGCAAAACTCTGTCTCTACTAAAAATACAAAAAATTAACCAGGCATGATGATGCATGCCTATAATCCCAGCTACCTGGGAGGCAGACGTGGCAGAATCACCTGATCCTAGGAGATTGAGGCTGCAGTGAGCTGTGATCTCACCACTGCACTCCAACCAGGGCAACAGAGTGAGACTCTGTCTCAAAAAAAAAAAAAAGATAAAAAAATTAATATATTGCCAGCAGCAGTGGCTCACGCCTGTAATCCCAGCACTTTGGGAGGCCGAGGAGGGCAGATCACAAGGTCAAAAGATCAAGACCATCCTGGCCAACATGGTAAAACCCCGTCTCTACTAAAAATACAAAAATTAGCTGGGCGTGGTGGCATTTGCCTGTGGTCCCAGCTACTCGGGAGGCTGAGGTGGAAGAATCACTTGAACCCAGGAGGCGGAGGTTGCAGTGAGCCAAGATTGCGCCACTGCACTCCAGCCTGGCGACAGAGCAAGACTCTGTCTCAAAAAGAAAGAAAAAAAAAGTAACAAAAGAAAGAAACAAGAAAAAAATTAATATATTTTGTTTTACATAAAATAACTATCTCTGTGTTGTTGTTGCTGGTGTTATTGTTGCTGCTGCTGTTGTATGCTTAGATACATTTTGATATTGTCTTTATATTTCCAGATATTTGTTTATAAAGTTTTTGGAGTTATCTGCCTTTATATTTTGACAACTTGTGACAAACACACCCACAAATCTCAGATTTTCTCTTTAACCTTAATCTTGTAGGAGGCAGAGAAGCAAAAGAGAAGGAAACACGTGCAATTTCTTGGCTTTTGTCTCAACAAGACAACCTTTTTCTTTTTTTTTTTTTTTTTTTAACAGCTTAGACTTTTTTTTCAAAACAAACATCACAGGAAAGGGAGGAAATCATAAGCAGAGATACTAAAAGGTCTAAACACTGCATTTCCACATCTTGTGATGCTTCTTTAACAATGAGTTGAAGATTGATGCCTTTTGGGATAATGAAGCATGGAACTACTTTTAAGACATACAGTTCCTTTTCAGTTCCTTCTCTGCATGGGCCAGGATATTGGAAAAAATCAGCAGATTTCCACGTGTTAATGTTCAACCAGGTACAGTAATGGATATAAAGCACAGAGGGCAAGACAGATCCGTTTGACACGTCCACCACTCCAGCCTATTGAAGAAGGCATGTACTTGCCTTGTACATTGCCTTGTCTAATTAGCTGCTGAGCTGTTCCCTGGCTCCCTGCTCCTGACTGAGACATAGCAGGAAAACTGTCACCAGGCATGATGAAGTGGCACTTGATTGTGCTACAAGATGTCCTGTGGATGCAGTCCAGACTGTTTCGACTAATCATCAACTTTGCAGATTCCAACACCAGGGCTTGTCTGCCAGCGCAAGGGCTTTGCAAAAGTCAGAGTAAATGATCTGCGGCTGCAGAAAGAATATAAGGAATTGCTTTGTTTGTATATTTTTTAAAGGACTGACTTCAATAGGCAGCACCATGAGTGTGCCTGAGAAAACGGGACCATTTCAAGTCACGTGTCCTCACAGCACCATCCTAGGAAGGAGAAGCACTGGCATTTACTATTTGCACACGAGCAGACCTGTCACCACGTTAAGTACTGGTTAAATTTTCAGCCATAACTATGTAACTATTCAGTTAACTCCTCCCTTCCATCCCAGTCTTATCACTGACTCTGTGCCTTTGGACAAGTTACTATCTTCTCTGAGTCTTGGTGTCCTCATTTGTAAACTATTTTATATGGTTGCTGTAAGTGACTTTTATTTTATTTTATTTGTTTTTTTAATAGAGACAGGGTTTCACAATGTTGCCCAGGTTGGTCTCAAACTCCTGAGCTCAAACAATCTGCCTGTCTTGGCCTCCCAAAGGGCTGGGATTACAGGTGTGAGCCACCGCACCTGGCTGTGAGTGACTTTCAAAGGGCTTCGAACATAGTAAGTGCTTATTCGTGTTACCTACAGGTATCATTACTATTACGGTGCTTGAATCCATCATTCTAAAAGTGAATGTGATTTAAAAAAAAAAAAAAACACCAGTTGATAAGCATCATCTGCACAGTATAGATTCAAAAGTTAACTACAGGTTACAAATGATAGTTGAGAGAATATCTAGAATCATCTTCAGAGGGTTGTAATAACAAGGAAGTCTTCCGACACAGCTTTGTGAGGTGAAACAAGAGTAGGCTGTTCCTCTCCCTCTTGGTTAGCACTACCATAACTTGGTGACAAAGGCCGTTCCAACTAGTATTTTTAAAGACAAACGCATATGCCCACCGCTGGAAAAAAAAAGATAGACCCGAGTCTATCTATACTTTAAATTTTGGCTGCCTTTCACTAGCATACGATTATTACTAATCCCAGAAGAATTACCCTGAGTCAAAACACAGCATTTAGTTCTGAAAACAGAAACAGAGAATGTAAGATCTGGACAGAAACAAAAGCAAATGTAGTCTGCCCCATCCCGGCTCCCATTTTCAAGTGGAGACCCGGAAGCCCAGAGAGGTGACCTGCTCCTCTGCGTCAGAACTGAATCCGGAACCATATCTCCCACCTGCACTGCCTCCCAATCAGGGGCTCACATCCTCTCTAACCACAGGATGAGTTTCATCTTTGCAGTGGGTCAGTGATCGACCCAAGTCAACCACTTAACTAGCTAGGGCAAAAACTGAGATTTTCTTCTAGTTTACCTAGAGGGGACTTCCTAAAATAAAGAATGAGGATGACATGAAAGAGCAAATCTTACTTCATAGAACCATTTAATGGCTAAAAATAGACGTGATCAGTTTTCAAAAAGGAGAGCTATATATATGTACTTGAATGATTTAATAGTTAAAAATAGACATACCCAGTTTTCAAAGAGGAGAGTTATATATATATACTTGAAAAGATATTCAAAACATATTTTTAAGTGAAAAGAAGTGCAGAACAGTCTATAGAATATCCATAAAACAGGCCAGGGTGAGGTGGCTCATGCCTGTAATCCCAGTACTTTTGGAGACTGAGGCAGATGGATCATTTGAGGTCAGGAGTTTGAGACCAGCCTGCCAACATGGTGAAACCCCATCTCTACTAAAAACACAAAAATCAGCTGGCTGTGATGGCTCACACCTGTAGTCCCAGCTACTTGGGAGGCTGATGCAGGATAATTGCTTGAACCCAGGAGGCAGAGGTCACAGTGAGCCCAGACTGTGCCATTGCACTCCAGTCTGGGTGACAGGGTGATACTCCATCTCAAAAAAA
>NW_016107799.1:82423-84227 GCF_001604975.1 Cebus imitator
TGTTGACCAGGATGGTCTCGATCTCTTGACCTCGTGATCCACCCGCCTCGGCCTCCCAAAGTGCTGGGATTACAGGCTTGAGCCACTGCGCCCAGCCCACATTCAGAAATTTTTATTGGATATCCTTGTATCTGAACGTCAATTGAAATTTTAACCTTCTTGAATTTTAGTTCAGTTTTTCTGTGAAGCAGCAATAAAAAGTCCCAGCTGTAGTGTTGCTTATGTAGGGAAATCATCAGAGAACACGACTGAACCTCCGCTTGCACTAATAATGACTAGGTAGTCATCATTTTTAAAAACAATGTCACAAAAGCTATTTCGATGCTGTCATGCTTAAGAATAATTAGTTTCCATCAAAGCAACAGATTATCTGTTCATGTTGTCCACTGGGTCATTACAATGAACAACCAATACAGATAAATGATATCTAATCTTTTCTGCTCTTCTATTGGGCTGATTGATGGTTAGAACATCTCCAATATTATAAGGCAGAAAAATTATGCTGACATTTAGAAGCAAAAGCACAGCAAGATAAAACTAAACTACAAAGCATGCCCAACACTATTGGTGGTGGCGGGGGGGAGAAATATCTAAAGACAAATAGAACTGAAAAACGAATGGCAATTAGGCCAAAGGAGAGTTATGGGAGGCAACGATTATACCTTGTGGGTGGCAGGCAGCTCAATTAATTATATAACAAGAAGGGGGACCCGGGCATTTCCGTAAGACACATTATTAAAAGGAATATTGACTTAAGCATCTTTTAAATTTTATGTCCTAAAAGAAGACAAAAGGGTTTCCCTAGTATTGATCTGCTCCTGAATCAGGTTGACTTTAAAGGATTACATAATGAGAAATGGTTGAGCAGCAAATGAGGCTAGGAAGAAACTGCAATTACTTACAACTCATCACATTTACCAGGTTCAATAGATTCTAACTTTTCCATGTTGCTTTGTGTTCATGCTGTATTTGTCAGCCAGAACCGGAAAAGAACCGTTCAGCTTGCCCTAAATATGAAACAGCAATTTAGGACTGTACCTTTGGTTCAGTCTATTAGCATTGATCATTTGTAGAAAAATTATGTAATGAGGATAGCTTAAGCTGAGAGTCAAGACAAAAATCTGCCTTCAGGTTATTTTTATCACATATAAAAAAGAAAAATATACCAGCATAGTTGTTTTTGCTCGAGAGAGTGTCGATTCTAGCTGAAGATTTTTACTTGAAGCAGAAATAGAGGAACTTTTTAGCTCAGTGAATGCTAATGGGAATAGGCCCCTACTTAGAAAAGTCCACTCAGTGTCATTTATCCTACCTACGTCAGTGTGGCTCACATTTTTTTTACACCAAATGTTTTTTAGATTTCTCTGAGAATCAGCAGTTTTCCAGGAATACATTCTATATTCTTTCCATTAAAAACACTATGCTCCTTCTAAATGCAATGAGGCATCCTAGGTCGAATCTTGGAACAGAAAAAGAACATTTTTTGAAAAACTGAGGAAATCCAAATAAAGACTATAGTTTAACTAATAGTATCATATCAGCCAATGCTAAGATCTTAGTTTTGATAAATGGGCCACAGTTATTATGCAAGATGCCAACATTAGAGGAAACTGGGAGAAAGGTATGCGGGAACATTCTATACCATCTTTGCAACTCTTCTGCAAATCTAAAATTATTCAAAATAAGAAGTTTTAAAAAATATGCTCCCTGGGCACAATTCCTCTACCCCCATCACACTTAAGAATTAATGGTAAGCTGGCAAATGAGCGGGTGCTTGTTAGACTTACACACAATGGCATCATTG
>NW_016107799.1:84327-86380 GCF_001604975.1 Cebus imitator
AAAAAAAAAAATCTAGATTTTTCTTCCTTAACACAGACAGCAAGAATGAGAGCAAAAGAGAGAGGGGAAGAAAAAAGTGACAGGTGTGCTGTTTTCTTTAAGCCAGCGGTTCTCAACTGGGGACAATTTTGCATCCCCACCCCCCGCCCCAGGGAACATTTGGCAATGTCTGGAGACTTTCCGTTGTCACAGCTGGGAGGTGCCACAAGTTTCCAGTAAGTAGAGACCAGGGAGGGGGTTATGTATCCCCCCGATGCCAGCAAAGCCCACTACAACAAAGAACTATCCAACCCAAACAGTCAAAAGTGCCTACATTTAACAAACAAAACAATAACAACAACAAAACTTGCTTAAAGCAATTAAAATTCAAAAGCAAAATAGGCTGGGTGCAGTGGCTCATGCTTGTAATCCCAACACTTTGGGAAGCCGAGGTGGGTGGATCAGTTGAGGTCAGGAGTTCAAGACCAGCCTGGCCAACATGGCAAACCCCATCTCTGCCAAAAAATACAAAAATTAGCCAGATGTGATGGTCTGTACCTGTAGTAGCCTGAATATCCCAACTCACCTACTTGGAAGGCTGAGTTGGGAGAATCGATTGAACCAGGAAGTGAAGGTGAGCTGAGATCTGGCTACTGCACTGCAGAACAAGACTCTGTCTCAAAAAAATAAATAAATAAATAAAAAGCAAAATAGATGAGAGAAAAAATCAGACCAAAGAAAAGCTGTGCCAAGTCCACCCTTTAAAAGGAATTCAGTAAGGGTGAGAGAGAATCTACTAAGGAATGAATAACCCAAGCACAATTCACTGACAGCAACTGTTCCTGGAATCCCTACCCTTCTTTCAGCTTATCCAAATTGGCTCTCCTTACTGAGCAACTTAGCTCAAGTCAGACCTTTGGACTCTTTCACAATCTCACTGCCTTAAAGTTCATTGATAATTTTTCCCATGGTTTTCCCATTTCCTAAATTCACAGAACTTCTTCTGAGGATTCTTTTTGATAATGCTTATAACTCATTTTACCCTTTACCTGATCCTTGATAAATGCTTTTTAAATGTAACATATGTACTAACTACCACATTTCACTGAATCTGAGACATCATCAGTTTAAAATGTACCATTATTTTATATACCAATAAAAATGAAAAGATGCTGCCATTTAGGCTACCAAATAGTTAATTATAATCAATTATTAGATGCATCCCAATAATATAGGCCTAAAGTGTAAAAAAAATACTACCTTAGAAGGAATGACATATAATTTTATCACTCCTTTAGCATTTACTATGTTATTTTCACAATTATTGCATGGAAATATATCTTATCTCCTTAAGCAGTTAAAAGCCTAAATACCTTATATTTCTCTGCTCATTCCCAGCACCAAGATCAACACTACAGCCTTAGAATCAGTGGTGGGGAAGTAGTAATGATAATGGCACTTTACATGCCATGTAGCATGGGTAGCATTATTATTACGGATTAGGAGATGGGGAAAGCAAAGTGATAGACTATGCCCAAGGTTACCAAACAAGTTAGTGTGCAGCAGAACCTCAGTTCACGTAGCCAGTTCTTTTCATTGCGGAAGCCAGGTTCCCCATGTCTATGCTCCTCTGCCCTCAAAATGTGGACAAAAAAGCTACAATGGGCAGGTTTAGGATAGGAGGCCCTGACCATATGGTGCTTTTTTGACATACACCGTGTGAGCTTTAATTTTACAGTAAATTTTTATATTAGTTTGTTCTCTAATTGCTAGGAAGAAATATGTAGGCCAGGTGCAGTTGCTCACACCTGTAATCCCAGCACTTTGGGAGGTCAAGGTGGGTAGATCACCTGAGGTCAGGAGTTCCAGACCAGCCTGGCCAAGATGCTGAAACCCCATCTCTACTGAAAATACAAAAATCAGCCTGATGTGGTGCAGCTGCCTGTAATCCCAGCTACTTGGGAGGCTGAGACAGGAGAATCACTTGAACTCAGGAGGCGGAGGTTGCAGTGAGCCGAGATCATGCATCTGCACTCCAGCCTGAGTGACAGAGCTAGACTCAGTCTCAAAAAAA
>NW_016107799.1:86397-108000 GCF_001604975.1 Cebus imitator
AAAAGAAAAAGAAATACCTGAGACTATGTAGTTTATAAAGAAAAGGGGTTTCATTGGCTCACAGTTCTGCAGGTTGTACAGGAAGTATGATGTTGGCATCTGCTCAGCTTCTGGGGAAGCTTCAGGAAACTTACAATCATGGTATAAGGCCAGAGGACAGCAGACAGGGCTGGAGCAACAAGAGAAAGGAGGGGGAGGTGCCACACAGACTTTTAAATTACCAGATCTCCCGAGAACTCACTCACTACTGAAAATAGTACCAAAGGATGTTGCTAAGATATTCATAAGAATCATCATCCTAGTATATCTGCTTAAAATACCCAATCCTGCCAAAAGTTGGAAGAATCTAAGATCCAATCACCTCCCACCAGGTCCTACCTCCAACACTGGGGACTACAATTCAGATGAGATTTGGTGGGGACACAGATCCAAACCATATCAGCTTTACCTTCACAAACAGGGCCATTAGCAATAGCAACCGAAAACTAAACCAAAATTATTTGTTTACAACTTTAAGCCACTAGAGGGCAAGTATTAATAATCCTCCCCAACAAACCAAGGATATCTAACAAATATGCTCTGAATGTGATGATCCCTTCGTCACCCCAGAGCAAATACTTTCTTTTAAACATTGCCACAGTATGAAATCATTTAAAACCATTGACAAGATATCACATCAATATTAAGAAACATTTCAGTAAAAGAACAGTAAAATAAATTCCATCTTCCAATTCCCTTCCCCCATATTCTAATGTCATAATTTTTCCCATAGGTTTATCCATTCTATACGATTGTGTACTGGGTTCAACTCATATTCTGCTCTTTCATACAATCTATCATAAGCTTCTTTACAACTTCCTGTGCCAACTGTCAAAGCCATCATATTACATGCTAGCATAATATTTTCTCCTACATTTGGTTATTAAAGCATTTCTATCATGTTCAATATTCGGATAGTTTCCACTTTGTTAGCTTACAAGTTGAGTTGAGTTTCCCCCTATTGTAAATAACACCATTATGACCAAGCAGCGAAGGGCAGAGAGAAATTTTATTTCTATGGATTAATTTATTTAGTAACTATCCTTAGTTGTGGGATTATGGAGTCAAATCATATGAACATCTATAAGAGATAATTTCTTAATTGTTCAATAGTATAAAACAGAGATCCCCATGTTGAATTATTTTATTGTCCTGAAAAAATGGGGGGAGAAGGACCACAAAATTATAGAATAATAATAGTTGGCATTTACATCTCACCTTATACTTTTCTTTCTTTTTTTTTTTCGTTTTAACTTAACTGGATTTGGACCTGAAGAAAGACACACCTTATACTTTTCAAAGTGCCTTTGCAAATGGAAAAAAAATTCTACTTCGCCCAGCTGTAAACACCTGACTTTCTCAGGGACACAGTTACTGAAGGAGCTCATAAATAACTCAAGTATGTTTAAGAGAGAATATCACAAGATCAAGCAATGTTTGTTACATTAAGAGATGAAATAAAGTCTGTCAAGGAAAAATAAATAAGGTGTCTTTAGATTCTTTAAGTGAAATATTGATCAGATTGATCACAAGCATGCTAAAGGCATAATTACATCTGTCATGTAAACTCCACTTCGTTCATAAAGTATTGAACAGGAACAGTAATTGTTTTCCTGTTAATGAGGCTGTAGACTATGTTCTCACAGTGACTCACTTATTATTTAGTTTATTTTGAAATGGAGTGTGGCTCACCAGCGTTCAGCTAAATTGGATAGATTACTACCACCATCACCACCACCACCCCACCTCCAAAGTTGGGCTTCTGTCCAAAATATGCAATGAAGCTCTCACCAAAAACCAAAACCACACAATTCTTTGAGTCATAAGAAGGCCAAACTGTGCTCAAACCCACAAGTTACTATTTCCCTTGACTTAATTTTTGTAACATAACCCATAACTTAAAATCATCCGAATGGAAGCTTTTTGTTTTTAAGTGAGGTTAAAAATTAACAAATAAACTTGTGAATTATATGAAATAAGGCTTTCCTATATCTAGCTTTCTAAGAAAGCTCTACAAGATGACACATTATAATGGTAGAAGAGTGACAGGATCCACATCATGGTTTTGGATTGACCCCTCCCCCACCAGATGATGGATGAGCCTTCTCTGTTACTATGTATAAAACCTCCCCCTACTCTGTATACCCAGTACAACTTTCCAAAAGGACCTTATTCGCATCATCTTTATATGTCCTAGTACATCTGCTTAAAATACCCAATCCTGCCAAAAGTTGGAAGAATCTAAGATGTCCTTCAGTAAGTGAATGGTTAACAAACTGTGGCACATCCAGACAGTGGGATGTGATTTAGGGCTGAAGAGAAATGAGCTATCAACCCATGAGAAAACATGAAATAACCTTAGATGCATATCACTAAGTAAAAGATGCCAATCTGAAAAGGCTAGATGCTGTATGGTCCCAACTATATGACATTCTGGAAAAGACAAACCTACAGAGACAGTCAAAAGACCAGCGGTTTCCAGGGTTTAGGAAGGAGGAAGGAATGAGTAGGCAGAACACAGAGGATTTTTAGCACAGTGAAACTACTCTGTATGATATTATAATGGGGGATACATGTCATTATACATTTGTCCACACCCACAGAATGTACAACACCAGGAGTGAATCCTAATGTAAACTATGGACTCTTGGTGATAAAGATGTGTCATTGTAGATTCATCAGTTGTAACAATTGTACTTAATGGGGGAGCCTACACCTTGGTGGGGTCACAGGGTATATGGAAACTGTGTACCTTTTGCTCAATTTTTTCTGTAAACCTAAAATTGCTCTAAAAAGTAAAGTCTATGTTTTAAAAAAGCCTGATCTCCACCTTCTTCACCTAGCTAAAGATACCTGACCTTCAAAATGCAGCTCATGTGTCACCTCCTAACTAATATATTGTGTTTGTCCACTTTCTCATGTCTCCCTCACCTTGACCTTGAGCCAGATGAGGGCAAGGACCTTGTTTTATCTGTCTTTGGATCTCTGGATCTAAGCACAAGCACATAGCAGAGGTTCAGTAAATGTTAGGTGCATGATCATGTGAGAGGAGAAGTCTTTTCTAGTTTGGTGAAGAAAATATCTAGTTGGCCTTTGTAATTAGCCACATACAGAGATGCATCAGAAAACTTCCCTAAACTAAACTAAAAAAAAAAAAAAGAAGTCTGTGGGATCCTTTTATCAATAATCTAAGTGTTAAATTCCAAGCATCCTATAGCCCAAAACAGTTTTCAAAACACAAAAACCAAAAACTCTATGAATCCTACTTTCACTTCAAGCCCCATAATGATTAAGAACAAGAAAAAAAAAATCAAAGCTCTTGTTTAAACCAGGTGAAAAGTGCATTCAAGAGCTCCCTCTGCCTTGCTTTCTGCCCACACAGTGCAGAAGTGTATAAAGTGCTGGATTGTGGAGAAAGCCTCACCGTGGTTCCAACCATGGAGAAAAAAGAAACTCCCTTGGCTCCGATTTACATAGTCTCAAAACAAAGCCTGACTTGACAGACATAAAGAGCATAAACATGGAGGAAAATAAGAACCTGAGAACCCCGTTGGCAAAGCGGATTCCGCCTAATGCAGGGTTTGAAGTGAGTAATTTGTAGCTAGGAGGTAGCGCTGTCATGCAAGGCATGAGCTATAGCTTTCCTCCCACCCCACCAGAAAATAGTTTTGAAAATACCTCCAATTTGGGGCAGTCTAGCATACACAAAAGCGAACAATCAGTTCCTGAGAAAGTGCTTTTTGGGCAAGCCTCCATGAGACACAGGTGAGAAGGCGAGGTTAACTGTAGTAGACAGGCAATAGGGGGTTTATTTCATGTCACTCTCTGCCTATATGCATTATCCTTTCTGCCTGAAACTTCTGATCACCCTAACCCCTTCAAGGACATCATTACTGAAAGGAGTTTGGGGAAGAATTAGCAGTCATCTTTTCACCCTCCAACAGTAACATCTTTCTCACACGTTGTTGCAAGGCTTCCAAGTAATTTAACTTGTATGCAGAGGCACATAAAAGGTACAAGTAGCAGATATAAAAGATCAAAAGCAGGGTTTGTCACTCCTGGGGTGGGGTGGGGTGGGGTGGGGGCATGTGGACCACTGGGCTCAGCCCTCAGTTTCAAAAAATGGCCTCTAATTTAGACTTCTGAAATCATCTCTGAATAAGGTTATACATACAATTTACAGGTATAAACCAAGAGATGGAAAGAAGTTCTTTTGCCAACTTTCAAATTATGTTCCATAACTGGACCATATCACAGGTATTGTTCCCTTTCTTTAAATTATAAAATTGTCTTAAGGCTGGCACAATATACTGCAATTGCAATGTATTTTTATATTAAAAGTGGCGATTTGCTAGATATAAATGTTTGCAATACAAAAATATGGAGCAATTTATGTAACTCTGTTTTTGGCATTTTCCATTTTTAAAAATTTACTATGAAGCTTTAAAAAAAAAGGTGAAAGTGGCCTGATTCTCTCACAATATCTGAGATCCGTGTTATAGTGAACCCCAAGTTTCTCTTCAAAGGATCAGTATGTCAGTATGTCCAGCTCTCTATTCTTTAATTCTCTATTTTAAAGTTTAACTTCCTTGTAATTCCAGTAAACAAACTTCTCCACCAGTTCTAATCCATAGTTCACATCTGTTCCCCCTCCCCCCAGCTCCATCCTGACTCATCCCAGTCACCTAGGTCTCCCCTGGCTACCTGCTCTGACCCACCCATAATTGTCCTTCCTGCCAAAACACCCACCCTGCCACTCCAGCTCAGACCCCGGTCTTTTTAAAATAGCCAGTTGGGATTAGTCTAGCTTGTGTGGTCTAACCCTAGCCAACAGGGGAACACCACAGCAGTAGGGATGACCCTGGTCAGGCATAAGTACCCCTTCCCTGCTTGTCCAAGTATACAGCCGTCATCATTGCTCCATCTGTGCACCACACCCTTCTACAGTAGTAAACTGTCTTGCTGGGAGGATTTCTCTTCAAGTGCTATTTCTTTTGTGGCATCGAAATTTTACTTATAACATCCAGATTGGAGAACTGTAGTTTTTGGGTCCTTTTTGGAAGAGATTAGCAAATGCACAACTAGCAATCTGTCTAGATCAGTGCTGTCTCCTAGAAATATAATGCAAGCCACAAATATTAGCTACATATGTGATTTTAAATTTCCTTGTAATCATATTTTAAGAAATAAAATGATATGGGGAAATTAATCATAACAATATATTTTGTTAACAAAATACATTGTAATATCATTTTTAAGTGCTATCAGTACAAACTTATTAATATAATATTTTTACTTTTTTTGTACAAAGTCTACAATCTGGTGTGTGCTTTATACCCACAACATACCTCAATTTGAACTTGCCACGTTTCAAATGCTCAGTAGTCATGTGTAGCTAATGACTACCATCTTGGACAGCACAAGTCAAGAAACCATAATCTGCAGAATTTTCTCTTCAGGTTTATTTGCATGAGTGATGTCTGGGCACTTGCCATTTTCATGGTTAACAGTGGCATTTAAAAGAAGGCAGTGAAAAAAAGATGTAAGAGATGGCAACTGACACCTAGTGGACCTGAAATGAACATTTTTAGCAAGAAAATCAACTAGGCATCCATAATTTAACAAAAATATAAGAACAAGAAATCTTTTCTCATTTCTGATAGTTTTCCCATGCCATGATTCCCTCCATGGAAAATGTTCTGTGAATATTTTCGCAACAAGAAATCAATTTTGAAAAAGCTCAGAGATTCTGAACTGACTGATTCTGGAATACACAAAACAAATTAAATTCCATGAGCAAATGATAAGGTGCTTTATTAGAATGACCTCTGGACTTGGGCTCCTCACCTTGGTTTCATGAAAGCAATCCATTTCTACCTGTCTCAAATGTTAGGTTTCTGCATAAAAGTTTGAATATGGCCAAGCATGATGGTTCTTGCCTGTAATCCCAGCACTTTGGGAGGCTGAGGCAGGTGGATCATTTGAGCTCAGGGGTTCGAGACCAGCCTGGCCAACATGGTGAAACGCTGTCTCTACTAAAAATTTAAAAATTAGGTAGGCATGGTGGTGTACACTTGTAATCCTAGCTACTTGGGAGGCTGAGGCAGGAGAATCACTTAAACCTAGGAAGTGGAAGTTGTAGTGAGCCGAGATCATGCCACTGCACTCCAGCCTGGGTGACAGAGCAAGACTCAAACAAAACAAAACAAGTTTGGATAAAAACAGTTCCTCGTGCAGTAGAAAATAAATCAAAAAACCACTGGACAAAATGATCTCCTAGCTATTTGAAATAAGTCAAACTTACATTTTCACTTATATGACGTTCTGGAAAAGGAAAAACTGCAGGGATAGAAGTGAAATTGGTGGCTGTCAGGGAACGAAGGAGGAAATAGAGATGAGGGAAAGAACTGATTACAAAGAGAAACAGGGAGCTTTTTGGAGTAATGGAAATATTCCATATGTTTATGGTGGTGCTGTATACCTAAAAAGTATATCTTTCTTACATATAAACTATATCACAATATAGGTGACCCCGTAAAATTACCTAAGTCCCCTTTGTCCCTAACTGCTAGAAATCTTGGGGATGTCAGCTCTCAGGCAGAATGTGTGAAATGCAATTTGAACATTTAGACTATCATTGCTTATTTTTTAAACTTTGTTACTGGGCATTCGTGGGTTTTTATCCTTAAGTTCACACCCCCTTTTTTTGTCAGTAACATCTCACTTCTTTTTGAGGAGTTAATTCTCCATCAAATGCTATCTTGGTGAGACTGTCAGTCCAATCCTCTCCTACCCAAGAAATGGCATGTGACCCTAGCTTTGCCAACCTACACTCTCTTTTCCAAAATTTCAAATCTTCATAATAAAGGGAAGAATGATGTCCTCTCGAGAAATGTGAGTTGATTGCTGTCACCTAGACCTCTAAAGCAGCCCTCGCTCTTATCTCTTTCTGATTTTGTTTCCTAGCCAAGTCCAAGTCTTCCACTTCTGTATCAGAATAATGCATAACAGCTCATCCAGTATCATCGCTAACCCCTCTGGCATCTCTTCTTGTACTGTAGAGGCTAGACATTAAAACTACATTTCCCAGAGTCCCTTGCAGCTAGAGTTCATATGTGACTTGTACCTGCAGGAGATTGGGAAGACAGTTGTGAGTTACATGAGATGGTAGCTTCACACAGGAGATAAGGTCATCTTGGGGAACTTGGGTAGAAGTTCTGTTGTTTGTAACCCGAGAATCCTACTAATACATCTAGTCATCTCGTCATTCAGTAAATTATTGCTGGACATCTGCTATGTGCCAAGTTATACTAGAACCTGAGGATATAGATTATAGAAACGGTATCCATGCCTTACACTCAACCACATGGATGAGTTGGAAAGATACCATGTTGAGAGAAGAAAGACAGGCACAAAAGGGTATATCCAATATGATTCCATTTATATGAAGTTCAAGAAGAAGTCAAATAAATCTATGATAGAAGTCACAGATTATGACAGAAGTCAGAAGAGTGGTCACCTCTGAGGATGTGATATTTGACTAAGAAGAGGCCCAGAGAAGCTTTCTGGGATTTTGGAAATGCTCTGTAGCTTGATCTGGGAATGTAAAATATCGTCAGGCTGTACACTAAATATTAGTGCATTTTAGGAATATTACATGTAAATTAAAAGAATGTTAAGAAGCCCATAGCCTAGCTGGAAAGCCAAGCATCATTTAGAAAACTCAAATGTAGGTGATGAGTGCTGAGAGACCAGGATTAGATCCTATCGAGTTACAGAGAAGCAAGACATGAACTCTCCCTAAAGCAGGCATGTCGGTGGCAATCAAGGAAGGTAACATGGGTAGACTGAAAATGTCCTTAAATGCCAAGATAATAAAAATACTTTTAACAAAATTATCATCCATTTTTCTTTTGGAACAGGAAGCTACATTTTTATTGAGATAGGGTCTTGCTCTGTTGATCAGGCTAGAGTGCAGTGGTACAATCACAGCTCACCAAACCTTCGAACTCCTGGGCTCGTGATACTCTCCTGAGCCTCCTGAGCAGCTAGCTAGGACCACAGGCATGTACCATCACACCTGGCTCATTTTCTTTTTAATTTTTTTGTAGACAGGGATCTCACTATGTTGCCGAAGCTGGTCTCAAACACTTGGCTTCAAGAAATCATTCTGTGCCGGGCGTGGTGGCTCAAGCCTGTAATCCCAGCACTTTGGGAGGCCGAGGCGGGTGGATCACGAGGTCAAGAGATCAAGACCATCCTGGTCAACATGGTGAAACCCCGTCTCTACTAAAAATACAAAAAATTGGCTGGGCATGGTGGTGCGTGCCTGTAATCCCAGCTACTCAGGAGGCTGAGGCAGGAGAATTGCCTGAACCCAGGAGGCGGAGGTTGCGGTGAGCCAAGATCGCGCCATTGCACTCCAGCCTGGGTAACAAGAGCGATACTCCGTCTCAAAAAAAAAAAAAAAAGAAATCATTCTGCCTTGGCCTCCCAAAGCATTGGGATTAAGGCATAAGCCACCATGCCTGGCCAAAATGCTAATTTTTTTAAAGAAAGAAAAATTAATTTTATTCTCATCATAGATCTTTCTCAGGCTTTTATGGAATATAATATCCTTCTATGAATTATTTGAAGTATACTACATTCAAACTGTTAGTCAAAAAATAAAAATTTTAATTTTTAATTTAAAAAATACAAAATTAATTTAAAAAATACAAAAACAACTATATAAAACCTTTGTGCTCACCAGAACATATAATTCTTCTACGCTATAATTTGTAACAGCCAGACACAGTGGCTCACACTTGCAACACCAGCTACTAGGGAGCTGAGGCAGGAGGATCACTTACTTGAGCCCAGAAGTTTGAGTCCAACCTGGGCAACAAAGCTAGAGCATGTCTCTCAAAAAAATAAAAAGTAATGTGAGCTGAAACTAGTTTTGCTTTTGATTTTCCAGTTTAAGATTTCCTTAAGGCAATCCTGAAGGTTTAGAACCCAAAGAAAATAAGAATTTTATTTACTATTATTGGAAGTCTCCCATTCTTTCAACTTAACTCTTAAATGATTACTATGTAACCCCTAAAATCAGATAAGTGTCAGGTGGACCTAGATATTGACCTTTAAAGAGGTTTCAGTGTAATCCTAAACAAAATTATAGTGCTGCTTGATGAATAAAAAGTAACTTTTAGGCATCTTTTCTTGTTTGTCCTATATTTTTAACGAACTACTACTAATTTCAGGGTGTTTGTCCTTTCACTTCAGTAAGAGCAATACTGTATTTAAAGACTATGAACTGTTTAAATCTGTTTTAAAACACAAGATATAAGCACATAAACAGATTTTAGTGGTACTTCCTTTCCACTTACAGAAATACCTGCAACATTTTGATTGCCCATATGTATCTAAAGTTGCCTCACATCCTACAAGTAATGGAAGGATGCTTACCAACCAGATTTTGCAGAAATGAAAGGATTGTTGGAAAACCCTGTACAGAAGGCATCTCAACAATATATACAAATAAACATGTATATGTTGTTTACAGAAATGGCAGGGCTGGGAGGGAAAAGAAAATATAATATTGCAACAAGATTTCTTTAAAATGATTAAAATTGCAAGTAGAGTGTGTTTGTGCTACAGCTGTAGGTTTCTGGATTGCAGTCTAATTTTGGCATTTTTTTTTTTAACCATGGAATTGTGAAATACAGATCAAATGCCATTTCAACAAATATAATTACAATACATGACAAATTCCAGTTAATGCTTCACAGAAACAATAAGACACCCAGCAAAAGAAAATAATTTAAACAGCCCCTTGGAGCTTATTCAATCATTCGACTCTTCATTCAATGAATATTCATTACATAACTATTATGTAGGAAGCATTGCACTAGGAACTAAGGAAACAATGAATAGAATACAGTACTTCCTCTTGAAGATCTTACAGATCAATGACAGAGAAAGACATAAATGAATGATTACAGTAATGAGTAAATAATATCTTAGAGTCACACACAGGGTATGAATGTACAGTGGACAGCGTGTGTCTTAGTCTGTTTTCTGCTGCTGTAACTGAATACCACAAATGGTAATTTATATAGAAAAGAGATTTGGCTCACCATTCTGGAGGCTGGGAAGTCCAATGGGCTGCATCTGGTGAGGGTCTTCTTCTTGTGTTATAACACGGCTGAAGACCAAGTGAACATGCAAGACAGACAAAATGGGCTGAACTCACTCTTTTTATCAGAAACCCACTCCCATGGTAACCAACCCACTCCTGCGATAACTGCATTAATCCCTTCATGAGAGTCAACCCTTTGTGGCCTAATCACCTTAAAGGCCCAACTCTTGATATTATTACAATGGCAATTAAGTTTCCAACACATAAACTTTGAGGGATACATTCAAACCATAGCACCATAGCTACCTCTGCTGGGACATCATCAAATGAGACATGATTGACTACTCTTTGAAGATAGAGGGGAGTTTCAGGTAGGAGGGGAGGCAAGAGAGTAGAGCCGCGGAGAGATGAGGTTGGAGAGCTAGGTTCAAATCAAGTCCTAAAGGGCTTGATGTCTTGCTGAGGACTGTGGACTTGCTACAATAGTCCAGAGGAAGCCAATGAAGAATATTCAGGGACTTGGCTGGGCTAAGTGGCTCAAGCTTATAATCTCAGCACTTTGGGAGGCTGAGGCAGGTGGATTACCTGAGATCAGGAGTTTGAGACCAGCCTGGCCAATGCGGTGAAACCCCATCTCTACTAAAAACACAAAAAATAGCCAGGCTTGGTGGCAGTAATCCCTACTACCTGGGAGGCTGAGGCAGGAAAATCCGCTTGAACCCAGGAGACATGTTGTAGCGAGCTGAGACTGCTCCACTGCACTCCAGCCTGGGCGATAGAGTGAGACTCTGTCAAAAAGGAAAAGGGAAAGAGGAAAGGGGAAAGGTGAAAGGGGAAAGGTGAAAGGCAAAAGGCGAAAGGCGAAAGGGGAAAGGGGAAAGGGGAAAGGGGAAAGGGAAAAGGTGAAAGGCGAAAGGTGAAAGGGGAAAGGTGAAAGGCAAAAGGCGAAAGGCGAAAGGGGAAAGGGGAAAGGTGAAAGGGGAAACGGGAAAGGCGAAAGGGGAAAGGTGAAAGGGGAAAGGGGAGGAGGGAAAGGGGAAAAGAAAAGAAAAAAGATAAAAGAAAAAAAAGGGAATATTCAGGGACTGAGTCAGGCGGGTATTTCCATAAAAATCACTACTGCCCCAGCATGGATGATGAGCTACGGTATGGTTATCCAAACAAGAATCATGAAGACCTGCCGGGCGCGGTGGCTGACGCCTGTAATCCCAACACTTTGGGAGGCTGAGGGGGTGGATCATGAGGTCAAGAGATTGAGACCATCCTGGCTAGCACGGTGAAACCCCATCTCTGTTAAAAATACAAAAAATTAGCCGGGCGTGGGGGGCATGTGCTGCTTGGGAGGCTGAGGCAGGAGAATCACTTGAACCTGGGAGGCAGAGGTTGCAGTGAGCCGAGAACGTGCCACTGCACTCCAGCCTGGGTGACAGAGCAAGACTCCGTCTCAAAAAAAAAAAGAAAAAAAAAATCATGAGGACCAGAAAATATAGAGAAGTAGGCACAGTTTTGAGAACTATTCGGAAGTTTCAGGAGTCAAGACGTTTTAACAAATTGACTATTTTTAGGAGACAGAGATCTCCAAAATGTCTGAAGTTTTCAGCTTGACTGACTGAATAGATGGTGATTTTATTAAAATTAAAATAAAAACAAAGGAAGAGGAGCCATTTTGGAGAAGAGAAGGCAAGTTTGGTTTTGTAACCAAATAATGAGCAGGAATTGACTATGAGGTATCCAGACAGAGGTCAAATAGGCAGCTGAAAATACAGAACTGGAATCAGGTTAGCCTGATTATTTTGGGCCTCATTTTTTGTAAAGAAAACAAGAGCCCCTGAAAATATAATCCCTGATGTCTCTTAGAATAAATTATTAATAAACTAATGTTCTCCTCTTCTTAGGACTCTCTTAAACTCTATAATTTGTTTAAAAGGGTGGAGATATTCACTGTTTCTCAAAGCTGTCAGCTTAAGGCCAAATCTTCATAATTCCATAAGAAATTATTCATATTTTTTTCCAAAAGAAAGGCGATGAGAAATGAGATAATATATTAAAGGAAATCAAATAAATTTACAATAAAAGATCATTAGGAAATGAAATCTTGTCAGCCTGGATAAATGGGCCCGATTATTATATTTAAGTCAAACTAAATTACTGTCCATGTATCTATTAAAGCATTTATAAGTGTCGAAAATCTAAATGTTAGGATTCTGACTGTAGGTGTAAAATCAAAGTGATTTTGATAAGTTTAAACAATCTTTTATTGTGAAGAAAAGGCAATTTAAAATCAGAAAATGATATAAATATCACAGGAAGATATATAGATTCCTTTTCTGAAACATTACCAATGATTTGGGAGGTTAAAAAAAAAAAAGTTAGAAACATTATTTCCACAGTTAAGCATGACAATCAGATGATTTTAGCTCCAAATAACCAATTACAAAATTTTTTTAAGTTGGCAAAGTCTTATATTCTCTTCTTTAAAAACTAAGAGGAAGCTGCTGAGATAAATTCAACTTGTATAGAGAAAAGCAATCTGCTACGTGTGTGGGGAGGGAGGGGTGTCCATCTCTCTGTCCAGCAGAAAACTTAAGTCATTATTGCTCTTTTTTAATGAGATTCTGTCTAACCAGACTCTTAATTAAGCAATTAAGCAGATATTATTTACTCTTATTTGTAAGAGAAAGAGACCAAAGATAAGAAAAGCATGCACATGTGTATGTTGCTGCTGTTGTTGTTCTTGAATTGCATTGAATCCATTATTGAGGTTTCCCAAGGATGACTCTCAGATCCCAGAGGAAACTTTAGTTCTGGAAGCTGGATGGTATGTTCACCTGTACCTGCTTACCAAACCTGGAAGGGTGGGAAAAGCACCTATGTCACTTAAGCCATTCATGTTTTGGGTTCTCTCATGTGCAAAAAGATGACTGGACTAGATGATCTTTAGAGAAATTATTGCCAAACCTTGAGATGTGTTTTCCAAACACAGATCCCCAGACCCTACCACAAATCTATAAATCAGAAACTTTGGTGGGGAAAGGAAGTTTGTTCTGTTTTTTTAAGCTCTTTGGGTGAATCCAATGAACTAACAGTCACATTGCGAAACCGTAGCACTAAGCTACCAGTTTTAAAGCCTATGAAATTATGAATCCAATTTTTTTCCCTTTTTTTTGAGTTTCACTTTTGTTGCCCAGGCTGGGTTGCAATGGTGCAATCTTGGCTCACTGCAACCTCCACTTCCCGGGTTCAAGCCATTCTCCTGACTCAGCGTCCTGAGTAGCTGGGATCACAGGCACCCCCCACCATGCCCAGCTAATTTTTTTGGATTTTTACTAGAGACTAGATTTCACCATGTTGGCCAGGCTGGTCTCAAACTCCTTACCTCAGGTGATCCACCCACCTCGGCCTCCCATAGTGCTAGGATTACAGGCATGAGCCACCGCACCCAGCCGGATATTGTAAGATTCTTAAAAACAAGAATTCAACAAAACAAGATACGTGACTATCCACTAAATTCAATACAAAATGTGGAAGCCTCTGTAGTTGACACCCTGGCACCACTGTAATGATGATCATACTGTTCCTCCTACCCATGACCCAGTCCTGGCCACAGGGGCTTCCAAGAGAAGTTTCCTCACTAGAACTAGTCTGATGTTTCCATCTTTTCTCTTATTCTTCTGTCAATTTCATTGCCCACTGTAGAACCAATAGGATATTTTTATACATAGGAGGAGATTTACTATAAGGAATTGGCTCACGTGATTATGGAGGCTAGCAAGTCCAAAACCTGCACTGTGGTCCAGCAGGCTGGAGACCCAGAAGAGCCAGTGGTGCAGATGAGATGAAGTCCAAAGACAGTCTACTGAAAAATTCCCTCTTGCTAGGAGAGGCTGGTCTTTTTATTCATTTAGGCCTTCAACTGATTTGGTAAGGCTCAGCTATGATATGGAAGGCAATCTGTTTTACCTAAAGTTCGCTGATTTAAATGTTAATTTCATTCAAAAGCACCCCCCTAATTAACACATAAAATCAACCATCACACCCACCAAGCCTTGAGTTGATCAACAACTGCACTTAAATCAGACTGATGAGGAAGGCTCTCTCCCTCCAACCTCTTCTCATCCAAAGTAGATTCACTATTGTAAGGATGTTCATTTTCTCCAAATTATTTTATATGTTGAATGAGTTCTGTTCAATATTCCCCAAGAGTTTTTTTTTTTTTAACCCTATTTACCAGATGGGTGATGGGAATAAAAGAGATTAGATCCATGGCTGGTTGGTTCATATGAGGTTGAAGATTCATTGGAGCTGTGGTACTGGGGGAATAGAAGTCAAAAGCTAGACGATGGTGTCCCAGGGTGGGATAATTTAAATTGAAATTATGCAGGCACTGGTAATTATAAGGTCTTGGGTATTACCATGTATTTTTCTGGAGATTCCTCAGATGCTGACCTTCAGAAAATAATTCAGGTGCAAATAGTTTATTTGGAAAATTATTCCAAAAAATATTATCAGGATAGTGGGGAAGTAAGACAAGGAAGGAAAATAAATGAATAGAGGATGTGAAGTCAACCAGAGCTTAATAGCTTAATACCACTGGGAGCTGTAGGAAGGAGTGTAGAACATGTTCCCCAGTTATTCCACTCACAGTCCTGTCATCTTTGGTTGTGGGTTGTTCCGCAGTTTAGCTGTTAATTCTCCTGGAACCTGCTACCTGCTGTGTGAATGGGGTGGGTGAGTTCCCACAATTATGTGAGGTCAAATCCATATAATAAATCCTGTATCATTACCAGTGAAGGGGAAAAAAAGGATTACTTACACATGGACTATTGTATGCCTATTTCAAATGATACAGAATTATATCTATTAGAAAAATATTCAGAGCTGACAGGCTAGTGAGGTAAGAAAAGAAATTTTTAAAAATAAATAAATAAAAGAAAAAGCAAAATATACTTAAATTTTCTGATTTCAGTAAAGAAGCCTGTAAAATAGAATATCCCATTTTCTTTACATCCCTACCCACAAATACTCACAGGAAAACATTTAGAAAAACACACATAAAAGCATTAACAGTGGTTGTCTCTGACCAGGTGGTTTATGGCTTCGATACATTCTGTATAAAAGAGTGAAATGGATGAAGGAAGTGTCCAGTTTGATCCCCTGGGTCATAGCCCTTCAATTCTTGAAGATTTCAGGCCCTGAATTACGTTGTGTTTTGCTCATCCATTTTTTTTTCCTGTACTGAGGATATGTTTGTGGAAAAAAACTTAGATGCTTTCCATAAAGAGGGTTGGGGGTAGAAAGCAGGGATTTTAATAGATTTAACTCTTGTGCTAGTGAGACAGTCTTATTGCATTGCTAGTGGCAATGCTATGACTTCTTTGTTAACTATTCGTCCAGCTGCCATTCAACAATGTCAACTGTACAGGCTTTGTTAGTCTCTTGGCTATTGTAGGTGTCTTTCCAGGCAATGTGATACGATAACTTATCCTGCAAGATATTTCAATGGATTTTTCATTTCTAATTTGAATAGGTATTAGAAATATTTGGGGGGCTTTGAAAGAGCTCATGACTATGTCCTAATTTAAAATATTCCATTTCTTTTTCTTTACCTGTGAATGATTGATTTTAAAATGATGTCACAACTTAAATGGCACCATAATCTTATTTGAAACTATTCTGTTGCATAGACACAAAAATGTAAATCATTTTCACCTCTAATGCCAAAGGGAAGATAGATGTTATCGTATTTTTGCTTCTTATTTAGAGTTTCCCTCAGGTTTTTTTTTTTAAAGCAAATTCCTCCTTTGCACGAATCAGAAAATTCTTTAACATATCAGTTTTATCTTGTGCAGCATCTTCAGATATACATGGAGCATCTGTGGGTTGAGAAAGTGAGTCTTCTAATTCTCTTTTTAAAGCCAACAATCTGTCCTGAAATATGAGAAAAATATATTACAAAGAAAATGTATTTTCATTTAGGATGTACTATTGTTGAATTCTAAACAATATAGTTATAAATAAAATGTAATTATTTAGAAATTTTTTTTGGAAAAAATTTTACAGACTGTACAAAACAAGATAAGAGCATGTATGTACTACTTACTGTGTTTCTATTAAGCTCAAGGAGAACTTTGGGGTTTCAAATAATGATTTATTGGATGAGAACAATGCTACAGAGATTTTTTGCAGGCATAATTAAAACAAGTTAGTAAAAACACAGTAGAAGTACTGAGAACAGATTGAGTTATTATTTAAATATGCACATATTTAACCTTAGAAAATTCTAAGACTAAAATTTTATGATATATTCTTGTAGCCAAAAAATAACAAATAGAAGAAAATCTAAACCAGTGAACTTTTTTGTTTTGTTGGTTTTGTTTTTGTTTTTGTTTTTTGAGACAGTGTCTCTCTCATTCTGTCACCCAGGCTAGAGTGCAGTGGTACAATCTCAGCTTGCTGCAACCTCCACCTCCTGGGCTCAAGGCTTCCTCCCACCTCAGCTGCCCACGTAGGTGGGATTACAGGCGTGCATCCCCACCCTTAGCTACAAAAAATATAGAGCTGGGGTTTGCCATGTCACCCAGGCTTTTCTTGAACTCCTGAGCTCAAATGATCCATCCACCTAGGGCTCCCAAAGTGCTGGGATTCCAGGAGTGAGCCACCACACCCGGCCACTAGTGGTTTTCAAAGTACTGTCTGGGGACGCCTGGAGTCTCAAAAACTCTTTTAGAGTTCCTGGAGGTCAAAACTGTTTTTGAGCCCATTGGCCCCTGAGTCATATTTTCATGCCTTATCTTCAAGAAAGCTGGGATTTTCCACCTCCTCTTTGGGTAGAGTAAAGCAGGAAACAGACCCACCAAGATTGCAAGCCATAAAAGAAAATGGAGGTTTTATTGGAATATAAGGAAATTACTTCAAGGCAAGGAATAAAAATCTTTATTTCACAGGTAATTGAAATTTAAAAATAACAAGATTTTTAAAGATTGAGTTAGTTATACAGGTGTCAAGCTGGAAGAGCACAGAGCTAGGACCAATCCTCAGTCCTCTGACTCCCAGACCTGGGCTATTTGCCCCACACTTAGATCTTTTCTGATGCAAATGTATCTGACAAAATAAGCAAAACCACATCTTTCTCAAATAAACTGTTAGTACCAGGAGAAAATGAGGGAATATTAAAATTATTTCTTCATGGAAGAAGGTATATAATTTTGCCTTTTAGAGATAATAGGTCTCCTTTTAGAAAAGTTATTGACATGTGAATGAACTGACTCCACCACCTTATAACCTAGAACCTAGAACTTTATAGGAAGCCTTCCAATCACCTATTTTGCAACAGTAACTCTGCTGCGCCTTAATGGGGACTTGCTGCTCTTGCATAGTAGCTTTAAGGGCTGGCATTGCTTTGCAGACCACATGTGCCCAGCACTTTGTAGGATTGCATTAGCATGCAACAGAAATAAGTACCTTCATTTAATCATAAGTACTTCTTCTGACACCAATGGTTGCCTGCTAATTGTCATTCCCAACCTACCTCTTCCTTAGGCAAATCCTTTTTCCCAAGATAAATTTTTTAAAACCTGAGCTTTCCTAACCTTCCTTGCAGACAAGGCATGAAAAGGTGACTCAAATTTGGCCAAGGGACTCTGGTAAGGAATTTGCTGAGGATGGCTATAAATGGTTTTCTTCTCCAAGAAGACACAAGAGAAAAAATTCTCCCTTGCTTTTCCTATGGATGCTGCAGTATGGAACCTGGGTCTACACCAGTCATCATACGAATATGAGAGTCAAAGCTAAGGACAAGTCAAAACGCTGACCATAGATAGCACAGTGTAAAGACAGAAAGAGCCTGGATCTTTGATGATATCATAGAATCAGTGAATTAACCCTGAACCACTCCACCTTTGGACTTCTTGTATGCAAGATAACAAATGTATTTTTTAATTTAAACCAGTTTTAGGGTACTGAAAGTATCCTAACTGATGCAATGGCTTTCCAGGGATCCAGACACCTAGAGAAAATTAAGCAAGTTTCTTAGACTACTGTGTACTTTATGCAATAGGCCTTACCAAGTACACATACACTTATAACTCAAATATATATGACAAAATAAACAAAAACACATCTCTCTCAAACTGGGGAGAAATGGCGGGGGGGACATTGAAATGACTTCTTCATGGAAAAAGTTGTATAATTTTTGTCTTCTAGGGATAATAGTTCTCCTATCGGAAAAGTTATTGATATGTGAATTAACTAACTCCACCACCATTCCTAGAACTTTGTAAGAAGCTTCCTAATATGTGTTTTGCAATTGTAACCCAAATGAGCCCTCCCTATGTTTTTGCCCCAAGTCCTCTGTTTTTTTGAACTCATTTTTTCCTTAAAAATTAAAAAAATACCTGTATGAAATCAAATGATGAGTAACCAAGTTCTCATTGTAGTCTACTGGTTATTTTTGAATGTTTTCCAAAATTTCTATAATGACAAAAAAATTGTAGGTGTCCAACCATTCCATCACAGACCACAGGAAGATTAGTGCCTCCCAAGACTCAGCTCTGCGATTCAGCTCTCACTATAACTTCCTGGACTCTTAGGCTCACTAGGAAGGCTTACTTCCTTCATTTAATGTCATCCCAAACATTGCACATGGCTCTTTTTTGCTTTAACTTCCCAAAGCCACCACTAACACAAGGTTACTGTCTATATACCACTTTTAATGAAAGATTTAACCATAAATGTTAGGCATCCTTGTTTTTAAATTTCCCTGACCATCCCTGTCATTAATCATCCTTTCTCCTTGGGCCCTGACCTCCCAATAGGCTTCTGGGCCCTGCCTCTTTGCCAAATCGCTTTATAGCTCCCCCACTGTGTCCCCCTTCCAGTCCCCTTGTACCCCTATTTCCTGGGAAACTCAAGAATTCCTCTCACGTATTTAGCACAACAAATCAGCAGTCTCTTTGTGTCACCCTCTCCTGGCAGAACTGCTAGAATCACCTTTTGAAAGCAAAGACATCCACTAGGTTATTTTCGTAAATAAAAATCCATCTTCCCTGAAATGAACTATGACATTCCTCTTGTAAGATACAAGCAGCAGCAGATGCAGTTAGTTTTTGGTTTTCAACAGCAATGTTTTTCTTCTCACTGTGCCAGAATGCAATTACTTTGCAGTCAATGCAACAGGATGTTAAAAATGAAACAACTTCTGCCTCCATTTTAGATGAAGCCTAATGGCCAACAAGCGCCAAGGCTCATGGCGTTCTAATTTGTGTGCTAGGCCATACAGGCAGGACTTGCCAAAAGGGTGCCTAAAAAATACTTGTTGGCACTTAACCCACCACCCCATCTAAGAATATAAAGGGGTAATAAAACGAGGATATAAAAGGTTTGAAGTTGTAAAAGAACATAGAGAAAATGTATTTGAAGTTGCTGATGTTTTGTGCATTCCTTCCTCCCCCAGTGAGGGGGAAAGGATGGAGGAACTTGTGAGAGAGGGAACTGGAAGAGAATCATTCAAAAAGCCCAACATGTCTCCTGGAGTAGAAGTGTCAGAGGCATTTGAACCAGAACAACTCCATCTTGAATAGTGGCTGGGCAAAATAAGGCTGAGAACTACTGGCTGCATTTTCAGATAGTTAAGGCATTCCAGATCACAGGATGAGATCAGAGGTCAGCACAAACTACAGGTCATAAAGGCCTTCCTGATAAAACACCTTGTAGTAAGGAAGCCAGCTAAAACCCAACAAAACCAAGATGGCCATGAGAATGACTTCTGGTTGTCCTCATGGCCATACTCCCACTGGCGCCATGACAGTTTACAAGTGCCATGGCAACGACAGGAAGTTAACCTACATGGTCTAAGAAGGGAAGCCATGAATAATCCACCTCTTGTTTAGCATATCATCAAGAAATAACCATAAAAATGGGCAAACAGCAGCCCTCAGGCCTGCTCTGTCTATGGAGTAGCCATTCTTTTATTCCTTTACTTTCCTAATAAACTTGCTTTCACTTAACTTTATGGACTCACCCTGAACTCTTTCTTGTGTGCTGAATTCTTTCTTGTGTGAGATCCAAGAACCCTCTCTTGGGGTCTAGATTGAGATCCCTTCCCTGTAACAGAAGGAGTAGAAAGACCGTGTGGATGCATTGGTAGAAAATTGCATCTTTGGCCAAGCACAGTGGCTCATGCCTGTAATTCCAGCACCTTGGGAGGGCAGGATCACCTGAGGTCGGGAGTTCGAGACCAGCCTGACCAACATGGAGAAACCCCATCTCTACTAAAAATACAAAATTAGCTGGGCGCGGTAGCACATATCTGTAATCCCAGCTACTCAGGAGGCTGAGGCAGGAGAATCACTTGAACCCAAAAGGCAGAGGTTGCAGTGAGCTGAGATGGCACCATTGCACTCCAGCCTCCAGCCTAGGCAACAGGAATGAAACTCATCTCAAAAAAAATTAAATTAAATTAAATTAAATTAAAATAAAATTGCATCTTCACCAATGACAGTGCAAAAATGCATATGTGTTTCTTGTGGATCAGTGGGGATCAAATAGGAGAGATTTGTCTTGTGACAGCTGAATCTTGCCCAAGAGAGTTTCTCAAGGAGCAAAATGACCCAAATGAGGGAGGGACCATTGGAAGTCCAGGGGCAAGAAGGAATTCTCAGTGACCTGCCAGAGAGTGGACTTTCTTATGCCATGAAAACTACTGTTAAGGGTTCCCAGCGTGGATATTTTTGCAAGGAACCCACTAAAACATCAACTGAGAGAGAAAAAAAAAGTCCAAAATGAGAATACTACATACTCAGCAGGCACAGTCACCAAATGTGATTAGTGCCAGTCATTGAAAACCTTTCCTGAGACTTAACCTCTCTTCCCTCTCCCCATTCAATCCTGAGGGAGCCAGAGACAATTAGGTAAAGAACAGGAGAACCAGGTGAAGAGCAAGAGAAGAACAACGTAGACAAGTGAAAGAACCCATCACATTTCACATCCCCAGCTGCAGGCTTGCTGACCTGAAGCAGGCTCATGCTGGAAGGAAGGAGAGCACACAACTCTGAAGGAGACTCTGGGTGTCAATTATTACACTGGCTGGATAAATCAATCACTGAAATGAGCCTCTTTTTAGGACTTAATGTTACTAGAAACTTTTCTTCTTCAACACTGATAATAAAGCTGTTACCAGAAAGGGGTCCCAATCCAAACCCCAAGAGAAGGTTTTTGGATCTCATGCAAGAAAGAATTCAGGGCCGGTTTATAAAGTGAAAGCAAGTTTATTAAGAAAGTAAAGGAGGCCGGGCGCGGTGGCTCAAGCCTGTAATCCCAGCACTGTGGGAGGCCGAGGCGGGTGGATCACGAGGTTAAGAGATCGAGACCAACCTGGTCAACATGGTGAAACCCCGTCTCTACTAAAAATACAAAAAATTAGCTGGGCATGGTGGCGCGTGCCTGTA
>NW_016107799.1:108078-111245 GCF_001604975.1 Cebus imitator
AAAAAAAAAAAAAAAAAAAAAAAAAAAAAAAAAAAAAAAAAAAAAAAAAAAAAAAAAGAAAGTAAAGGAATAAAGAACTGCTACTCCATTGACAGAGCAGCCCCTAGGGCTGCTGGTTGCCCATTTTTATGGTTAGTTCTTGATGATATGTTAAACAAGGGGTGAATTATTCAGGCCTCCCCTTTTTAGACCACTTAGGGTATTAACTTCCTGTTGTTCTCATGGCATTCGTAAACTGTCATGGTGCTGGTGGGAGTGTAGCAGTGAGGACGACCAGAGGTCACTCTCATCACCATCTTGGTGGGTTTTAGCCAGCTTCTTTACTGCAACCTGTTTTATCAGGAAGGTCTTTATAACCTCCGATCTCATCCTATGACTTAGAATGCCTTAACCATCTGGGAATGCAGCCCAGTAGATTTCAGCCTCATTCTACCCAGCCCCAATTCAAGATGGAGTTGCTCTAATTCACATGCCTCTGAAAAACTTACGGAAGCTATTCAAAAGTTTATTCAGGGTAAGAGAAAAAAAGTAGTCCACACAGAGTATTTGATAGAGCTATGCAGAGTAATCTGCGAATCTAAGATCAGATAGGAGCTTGTAGGATATGACAAGCACACAAAAGAAAACAAAGTTCAGCAGTCAGGAAGAATGATAAGGATCACTGAATGTGGCCTAAAGGAAAAGTTCTATTTTGCACATATTCTTGGATTTGTCTTGGTTTTTGGTTTTTGATGCTGGTTTTTGTTGTGGTTGGTATTCTGTTTTATTCAGTGTTCTAGGTCCATTGCTCGGAACGCTGCCTGGCACATAGTAGGTGCTCATTAAATATTTATTAAATGTATTGTTGGATTTGAAACCAGAAAACAATGAAGAGATACCACTGTCTTGAAAAGAAAATAAAATGCCAACATAAAATTCTAGAATTGCCAGGTGCTGTGGTTCATGCCTGTAATCCCAGCACTTTGGGAGGCTGAGGTGGGCGGATCGCAAGGTCAGAAGTTCAAGACCAGCCTGGCCAATGTGGTGAAACCCCATCTCTACTAAAAATACAAAAATTAGCTGGGCATGGCAGCATGCACCTGTAGTCCCAGCTACTCGGGAGACTGAGGCAGGAAAATCGTTTGAACCTGAGAGGCAGAGGTTGCAGTGAGCCAAGAGCATGCCACTGCACTCCAGCCTGGGTGACAGAGCGAGACCCTGTCTCAAAAAAAATAAAATAAAATTTTAGAATTCTAAAATATTGAAAAATAGTTGCAAGAATAAAGACAAGCCAGGAGCAGTGGCTTACACAGTAATCCCAGAACTCTGGGAGGCTGAGGCAGGAGGATGCTTGAGGCCAAGAATTCAAGACTGCAGTGAGCTATAATTGAGCCACTGTACGTCAGACTGAGCAACACAGTGAGACCTGTCTCTTAAAAGTAAAAACAAAGCAAAACCTGAGAAAATTAATTCCTTTTTTGGGGGTTGGGGGGACAGAGTCTTGTTCTGTCGCCCAGGCTGTAGTGCAGTTGCACCCTCTCAGCTCACTGCAGCCTCCACCTCCCGGGTTCAACTGATTCTCCTGCCTCAGCATCCCGAGTAGCTGGGATTACAGGCACAAGCCACCATGCCCAGCTAATTTTTGCATTTTTAGTAAAGACGGGATTTCACTGTGTTGATCAGGCTGGTCTTGAACTCCTGACCTCAAAGTGATCCACCCACCTCGTCCTCCCAAAGTGCTGGGATTACAGGCATGAGCCACTGTGTCAGCCTTTTTAAAATTTTTTATAGAGACAAGTTCTCTCTATGTTGCCAAGGCTTGTCTAAAACTCCTGGACTCAAAGCAATTCACCCACCTCAGCTTTGCAAAGTGCTGGGATTATGGGAATGAGCCACCTTACCCAGCCAAATTCATTCCTAAAGGAAATAGTAAGGGCTGTTTATAATTCTGCGTGAAAGTTTGGAGATGCAGAAAGAAATGAAGAGCAGTTGAAAAACCAATATTTAAAGACACATAAATGAATGCTAGCCACAGAAAATACAACTACTGTTAATAATGCCCCTTTGCAGAAAAAAATATACAACACTTGTATGTAAGTCAAATGTGAATTGATGGAATTAAGTGTTTTAAGATCCTTGTACATTCTGGGAAGAAAATAAGTGCCAATTAACATTTTTATTTATAAATTAAGGAGGCCTATAGTCATCTTTAAGGTAACCACTATAAGTTTAATTTTTACAATGTGATAGTAAAAATTATTCATTCCAAAACAGAAAAAAGAGGAAAAGAAAATGTAATACAGAATAGCAGAGATAAGGGTCAGGGTATAAAAGTAATTACATTGGCCAGGCGCAGTGGCTCACGCCTGTAATCCTAACACTTTGGGAGGCCAAGGTGGGTGGATCACCTGAGGTCAGGAGTTCAAGACCAGCCTGGCCATCATGGTGAAAACCCATCTTAAAAAAAAAAAAATGTAATTACGTTAAATGCAAATGTTAAATGCCAGTGTACCTGAAAGCCTAAATTTAAAAATAAGGACAGTCAACTCAAATTCTGAAAAGCTCTGCTCTTTATAAGACACATCTAAAACAAAAAGATTCAGAAAGATTGAAAGTAATCTCAGTAAAATAAGATATGCCATGTAAAAATTAACATTACTATCAGAGCAATTGTCTTTGGAGAAATAAGCACTACCAAAGATAAATAGGAACACTTCAAATTAAAGAAGATATTAGGAATAAATAACAACCCTAAATTTGTGTGTACCTAATTATATTACTTCAATATATATCAAACCAAAATTGGGAAAAGTAGATAAGAGGAAAAATACACAACTATAATGAAAGAATGTAGCATATCTCCCTCAGTAACTTATAGAAAAAGCAGTTAAAAATCAGTATGTATTTGGAGGCCAAGGCAGGTGGATCACCTGAGGTTGGGAGTTCAAGACCAGCCTGACCAACATGGTGAAACCCCATCTTAAAAAAAAAAAAAAAAAAATCAGTATGTAGTTGTGTTCTCTGGTTGAAAAAAAAATCAGTATGTTTTAGTATGTATATACAAAATGTGCACAATACAATTAAAGGACTTAATCTATTGGACTAAGAAAAGTGCTACCTCACAATTTCTTTTTTTTTTTTTGAGACGGAGTTTCACTCTTGTTACCCAGGCTGGAGTGCAATGGCGC
>NW_016107799.1:112556-114249 GCF_001604975.1 Cebus imitator
AAGCTCTGTCTCAAAAAAAAAAAAAAAAAAAATCTTCTCATAAGGCTGGGAGCGGTGGCTCATGCCTGTAATCCCAGCACTTTGGGAGGCCACGGAGGGCGGATCACAACGTCAGGAGATGGAGACCATCCTGGCCAACATGGTGAAACTCCGTCTCTAAAAAAAAATAAAATAAAATATAAATAAATAAATACATAATAAAAAGAAATAAAAAATCTCCTCATAAGGAATCCGCAGGCCTAGATGAATTTATCAGCTAATATTGCCAACTACTTAAAAAAAAAAGGCCAATCTTACATAAAATTTTCTAAATAATAGAGAAAGAGAGATATCCTTCAACTTCTTTTATTAAAAAAAGAGTAATCTGGATACTAAAACTTGACAAGGGCTTTGTAAGAAAGAAAAAAATTGCAGATCAGCCTAATTATGAAAATCAATGCAAATTCCAAATAAACTATTAACCAGTTGAATTTATGCAGCAATATGTAGAGAGGTTAATATAATATGACCAAGTAGCATCTGTTTCCCAAGGCTATTGGCAGGAGGTCTCACTTCGTCATCCTGTAGAGTTCCATGCAGGACCATTTGAGAGAACTCATGACATGGCAGCTAGCTTCCCCCAAGGAAAGTAAACGGAGAAAGAGCGCAAAAAGGAAACCACAAATGCCTTTTATAACCTAGTCTTTAAATCACACACCATCGCTTCCACTACATTCTGCTCCTTAGAAGCAAGCCGCTAATTCCAATCTGTACTCAAGAAGAGAAAAATTAAGCTCTATCTTGTAAAGAAAGAGTATCAAGGAATTTGTGGATGTGTTTTTTTTAACATCACAATGGGTAACCAAACAGAAAAAGAGATACAAATGAGAAAAAAGAAAAAAGTTCAACTTCATGCAAATTAAAACAAAAATTACCATTTTGATCTATAAATGGGGAAATTTTAAATTATAATACTCAGCGCTGGAAATGACGGTGCAGTAGCCACCACGATAAGATGCTAGAGAAGGCGTAAAGTTTTACAGCCATTCTAAAGAATAATCTAGCACTATGCGTCATGTGATTTGACCCAAGGTGTAGACTTCTAGTTGTCCTCCCAAATTTATTCTCCCCTGTAGAGTAACAAACAGTATGTTCATTAACCATACGGTGCCCAGTTAGAGACTATATTATCCAGACTCCTTTAAAGCTAGGCATGACCCTCTGACTAAGTTGTAAACAATGGAAGATGAGCTGAAGTGATTTTTGCAACCTCGATGTCATTTATTTTAAAGGAAATGGTCTTCTGCTTCTGTTCTTTCCATTTTCCTATAGACTGGAATGTGATAAGCTAGTGGCCCAGAATTGATCAGATAAAGACAACCGCAGAAAATAGAACTAGATGGAAGGAATTGAGTCCTTGACTTTCTAGTAAACCAGAGCCACCCAACTTTCTGGACCACTCAACTCTGGATTACGTTTTGGGGTCTCTTTCTTACAGCAGTTTAGCCCACCCCCTAACTATAGTTTTGCAGACTACATGTTTAGAAAATCAACAAGTAAAAAAATGAAAACGACGGTTGGGCATGGTGGCTCATGCCTGTAATCCCAGCACTTTGGGAAGCAGAGGCAGGTGGATCAAGGTCAGGAGTTCGAGACCAGCCTGGCCAATATGGTGAAACCCTGTCTCTACTAAAAATACAAAAATTAGCCAGGC
>NW_016107799.1:115727-118126 GCF_001604975.1 Cebus imitator
AAAAAAAAAAAAAAAAGAGCAGATATGAATTAGTGAACAATCAGAGTAGATTAGGAGAGACCAGTTCATCAGTTATTGAAAAAAAAAAAAAGGGAGAAAATAATAGTTTCTTTCTTTTATTTTTTGAAAATGGTAGCTTCAACTTTAGTTGCAATATTCTAGTTGAAACTACCATTGCAGTAAGTTGAGAAGTTCAGAAATATGTCAGTGGTATTTGAATCTGAATATGTTTGATAATTAGATTGAACACTGTTCTGAGTGTTTGTTGGCATTTTACATTTTGTGCCTTTGACTGAGAGGGAAAAAGATGGAGACGGATATCAGGCTAGTCTTGCTTTTTGGAGTTTTGTTTGTTTGTTTGTTTTTAATTACTTGCAATTGAAGTTTTCAGCACTTCCTTGATTAATTGTGAAAGTCCTTTATCTGTGACTGTATTTCCATCACAATTTTCCAAGCAACTGAAGAAATGCTAGTGGCTTACAAGTGTCATTTCTTTTTTGTAGACCTGCAGAATGGCAGGGGACCTCTGCTTCAAGCTTACATGGAGACAGGCCTGCTCCACATCTCTCAGTCTGGGACCAGTGTCTTCTCAGGACATACTCATCCCAAGACAGATGGCAGAAGCATAAGAGACCAAAGCAAACCATGCAAGCATATGTAATGCCTCTGTTTTTATCATATCTGCGAAATTTCCATTGGCTAAAGCAAGTCCTGAGGCCAATAATAACATCAAAAGAGCCTATATGTTTATTCCACATATTTTACTTGGAGGCTTTGCCAAGTCACATGATAAACTAGGCAATTTGTAATTTTCTTGCAGTGAAAATGTAAGGAGTTAGGAACAATGATATAATCTACCAAAGGACATTTATCTTTTTTTTTTGAGACAGGCTCTCGCTCTGCTGCCCAGGCTGGAGTACAGTGACATGATCATGGCTCACTGTAGCCTCAGCCTCCCAGGCTCAAGTGACCCTCCTACCTCAGCCTCCCAAGTAGCTGGGACTATAGGCACATGCCACCACACCTGGCTACTTTTTTTTTTTCAGTCTATTTTTTGTACAGATGAGATTTTGTCATGTTATCCAGGCTGGTAACAAACCCCTGTGGTCAAGCAATCGTCTCACCTAGGAAGAGAGGATTGGGTGCATGAGCCATGGCACCCAGTCTATCATTTGTTCTTTTTATATATATCAATATTTTTTCCCAGGATTTTGCCATCAACTTTTTTATTCTATTCAAAAGTTTCATGCAATCAAAGTTATAGATGCTTCCTTTGCATTTTTTTACACTACTTACAGGTTTAGGAAATCCTTGCCTATTTTAAGCTCTGATAAATATTTACTTAAATTTTTGAGTAATTTTTATCATTTCTTTTTCTATACATAGCTATTTAACCCATCTGAAATTTATTTGGAGTGTGTGATATAAAGGTCTGATTCCTATTTTCCCAAATAGTTAATTAATTACCTAAAATTTTTTTTTTAACAGATGGAGTCTTGTTCTGTCACCCAGCCTGGAGTGCAGTGGTACAATTATAGCTCACTTTAGCCTCAAACTACAGGGCTCAAGTGATCTCAGCCTCCCGAGTTGCTGGAATTACAGGCATGAGCCACTGTGCCTTGCTAATTGCCCACAAATATGTTAATACAACTTTCTGTGTGCAATATGAAGAAAACTACTTTGTTGAAGGTGGTTAATGAAGCAAAATTTCAATAAATGAATAAATGTGGCATATATCTAGACAAGAAAATTAAATGTTATGGAGTTTTCCATTCATAAATAATTGCTATCTATTATAGACTGTGGACAACTTAAAAAAGAAAAAAGAAGTCTACGGCCATACCACCCTGAACACGCCGATTTCATCTGATCTCGGAAGCTAAGCAGCGTTGGGCCTGGTTAGTACTTGGGTGGGAGACTGCCTGGGAATACCAGAAGCTGTAGGCATTTTAAGATTTAAAAAATTTAAAAAAAAAGAAAAAAGAAAAAAATGCTATGTAAAAGCAATGAAATATCAACAGAATATTTTTTATCTGACAGCAAATAATAGAATATGTCTGGAAAAATAAACAATGAAGGATAAGTTATGGAAAGTATTGCACTAAATATTATTAACTACGATTATTAAATATTATGGTTTTGGTGGCAAGAATCAAAAGACCAGTAGAATAAAATAGTCTAAAACATGTAAAAATTAAATATATGACAAAGAAAACAAACCAAATCAGTAGCAGAAAAGAAGATTAATTTTTGTAATAAGAGGCAAGTTTCGGAGAGAGATCCAAGATGGCTGATCACTAGCAGCTCGGGATTGTAGCTCCCACTGAAAGAGCAGAGAACGAGAGGACACCACACTTTCAGATCAATTTTTGTTGCTCACCCACCAGGAGATTCCCAGC
>NW_016107799.1:118166-120655 GCF_001604975.1 Cebus imitator
TTATAGTAGAACGATTTGTAATCCTTTGGATATATGCCCAGTAATGGGATTGCTGGGTCAAATGGAATTTCTATTCCTAGGTCCTTGAGGAGCCGCCACACTGTCTTCCACAATGGTTGAACTAATTTACACGCCCACCAACGGTGTAAAAGTGTTCCTATTTCTCCCCATCCTCTCCAGCATCTGTTGTCTCCAGATTTTTTAATGATCGCCATTCTAACTGGTGTGAGATGGTATCTCAATGTAGTGTCTTTTTTTTTTTTTATTGCATTTTAGGTTTTGGGAAACATGTGAAGAACATGCAAGATTGTTGCATAGGTACACACATGGCAGCGTGATTTGCTGCCTTCCTCCCGTTCACCTGTATCTGGCATTTCTCCCCATGCTATCTCTCCCCAACTCCCCACCCCCCACTATCCCTTCCCTATTTCCCCCCGACAGACCCCAGTGTGTGATGCTCCCCTCCCTGTGTCCATGTGTTCTCGTTGCTCAACACCCGCCTATGAGTGAGAATATGCAGTGTTTGATTTTCTGTTCTTGTGTCAGTGTGCTGAGAATGATGGTTTCCAGGATCTTTTTTTTTTAACCCAAAACCCTACAAAATAGTGTTTTGTATGAAATAGATAATATGAATAGCCATATAACTATTAAGAAAGTTTAATTCATAATTTTAAAACTCCCAAAAAAGAAATATCCAGACACAGATGGTTTCCTGGAAATTGCAATCTTGTGCATCCCCAAGAGAAATGAAAATTTCTTTTCACACAAAAACCTGTACATGAATGTTTATAGCAGATTTATCTATTAGATCTAAAACTGGAAACAACTCAGCTGTCTTTAAATGAGTAAATGCTTAAACAAACTGCAGTATATTCATACCTTGGAAAACTTCTCAGCAATTTGAAGAAATCAACTATGGTTACACACAATGTTTGAACAAATATCCAGAGAATTAATTCAGTGAAAAAGAAGCCAAACAAAAAGGTTACATACTATATTATTTCATTTATGTAATATTCTTGAAATGACATTATAGAAATAGAGAAAAAATAGTAATTGCCAGGGATTAATGGAGAGAGTAGGAGGGAAGTGGGTGTGTCTATAAAATAACAACATGAGGGATTCTTGTGGTAATAGAAATGTTCTGTATCTTGACTGTATTAATGGCAGTATCCTTGTTTCGATATTGTACTACGGTTTTGCAAGACATTACTATTGGAGAAAACTGGTAAATTTTACACAGAATCTCTCTATTATTGTTTATAATTGCCTGTGAATCCATCTAAAATTGTCTCAAAATAAAAAAGTTAATTTGTTTAAACGTACATAATTTATGATTCCACTTATATGAAGTTTCAGAATAGGTAAAATTAGCCTATGGCGATATAAATCACATCAATATTGCTTCTGGTTGGATGGAAGAGATGAATGGATTGGGAAGAGGCACAAGGGAACTTTCTGTTTTTCAAGAAAAACAAATGAATATTGGTAATAACAGTGAGCTTTGTGGCATTTTTTCTTTCCCTAGACCCATCCCTTACTCCCCAGTTAAGCAATATCCTTAAAAATAATAGCCCACATTCTTGGTAACATAAAGAACAGACAGACCTCACTTGAAAAAAATTGTCTTTATATGATCTGTCTCATAGCTTCCCGAAAGACCCACTCAAAAAGCTTATCTTTATTTTGCCTAATTGAGTAACTAAATGCTAAATCCACTACCCACGGGTCATTTGTCAAAAATATTTCCGGGCAAACGTTTTAGTTGCTGCCTGAGACAATGGATAGCATTTGTAGCAAACAATACACTAACCAAAATCTTAAGAAGAAAGGCAGGAGAATGAGATTTACATATGGGCTTTGATTACTTCTGGAAATCTAGAC
Source organism: Cebus imitator (assembly GCF_001604975.1). NCBI lineage: Eukaryota > Metazoa > Chordata > Mammalia > Primates > Cebidae > Cebus > Cebus imitator. The sequence continues at coordinate 120,051 of NW_016107799.1, forward strand.
GTCCGCATGCATACCCAAGGCAATGTACGTACTCAGAAAAGACCAGAGAAAGCCCTAAGACCTTATCTCTGACTGACCTCATGGCTCTGCGCAAGCAGGAAGTGAAGGCAAATGCAGAGTCATCAATTGCCTGGCTGAGCGTTGGAAGGCATGCCCCCAAACATACACATGGCCCTTCCACAAAGTCTGGAAGATTTTTAAATTCCATGCATCTAAGGCAACTGTTCAGTCATTAGCTGACCACTAAGCTAATAGAACAGAGACAGCATTGGCCACACATAACAAAAAATGCAGACTTGGTTCAGTAAAGTCACTAAACAAATAACTACAACTACAACAAGCCCCAGCAAAAATAAACCTTAAGAAGGAGGTAGGCTCTGATTTCCAGAGTTACCACATTATATTATTCAAAATATCCAGTTTTCAACAAAGAAGAACAATGATGAGGCATTCAAAGGAACAAGAAGGTATGGCCCACAAACAGGAAAAAAAAAAAAAAAAAAAAAGAAAAGAAAAAAAAAGAGGCAAGTTTCTTTAGGGAAAAGATTTGCTTAATACATTTTGCTAATTATCCTTCTGGGATCAATAACAATAGTAAAATTACA
>NW_016107799.1:120665-139083 GCF_001604975.1 Cebus imitator
AAAAAAAAAAAAAAAAAAAAATCAGTAAAAGTTATATCTGAGAAAACCCAAATGCTGAATTTACTAGCCAAGGAACTTAAACCACCTGTTTCAAATATGTTCAAAGAGCTCAAGGAAACCATGTATAAAAAACTAAAAGAAGGTTTAATGATGCCTGATCAAATAGAGAATATCACTAAAGAGATACAAACTTTTAAAAAATGGAAATGTGGGGTTGAAAATACAATAACTGAAGTGAAAATTTCATTAGAAAGCCTCATTGGCATATTCAGGCAGGAAGAAGGAAGATTCCATGAACTTTAAGGTAGATCAGTTAATATTATCCAGTTTGAGGAACAAAAGGAGTGAAGAAAATTGAACAGAGCCTAAGAGATCTGTGGTACACAATCAGGCATCCCAATACATGTAAAATACAAGTTCCAGGAAAGAGGAAAGAAAAAGACAGGGAGACAGTTTAAATAAATAATAGTTGAAAACTTCCCACATTTGATATAAGACGTAAATCTACACATTCAAGCAACAAACTCCAAATAGGATAAACTCAAATTCACACCAAGACACGTCATAAGCTGTCAAAAGACAGACAGGATCTTGAGAGCAGCAACAGAGAAAGTGATTCAACATATAACAAAGGGTCCTCAATACAGTTAATGGCTGATTTGTCATCAGAAATCATTTAAGTTAGAAAGCAACGGATAATATTGAAAGGGCTGAAAGAAAAAAAAAAAAACTGTCAACCAGGCATGGTGGCTCACACCTGTAATCCCAGCAATTTGGGAGGCTGAGGTGAGTGGATCACTTGAGGCCAGGAGTTGAGGAGTTAAAACCCCAAGTCTACTAAAAAAAAAATAAATAAAAATAAAAATAGCTGGATATGGTGGCTCACACCCATATCCCAGCTACTCAGGAGGCTGGGGCATGAGAACTGCTTGAACCTGGGAGGTGGAGGTTGCAATGAGCCAAGATACCTGTCACTGCACTTCAGCCTGGGGTGACAAAGCAAGACTCTTTTTTTTTTTTTTTTGAGACAGAGTCTTGCTCTGTTGCCCGGGCTGGAGTGCAGTGACACTATCTCAGCTTACTGCAACCTCTGCCTCCCAGATTCAAGCAATTCTCCTGCCTCAGCCTCCAGAGTAGCTGGGACTATAGGCACACACCGCCACATCCAGCTAATTTTTTGTATTTTAGTAGAGACAGGGTTTCACCATGTTGCCCAGGCTGTTCTGTAACTCCTGAGCTCAGGCAATCTGCCTACCTCAGCCTCCCAAAGTGCTAGTATTACAGGCATGAGCCACAGCATCTAGCCAGACTCCGTCTTTGAAAAAAAAAAAAAAAAAGTTTCCAGAATCTGTTACATAACATTTCAACTCACATTCTATTGGCCAGAATGTAGCCATATAGCCACACCTAGAATAAGAAGGGCTGGAAAATGTAGAGTTATTTATAACATCAGCAACCACGTTACCAGATAAAAATTCTACTCATTATACTATTGTGAAAGAGAGAGTGAATGGATAATTAAGGTCAATTAATGGTCTCCACTGCACCAGGTAACCTGTGTACAAAGGGATGAAGATGAGCCCTAAAATGACAGCTGTAAAATAGGCCTAGGTAGCTCATTCCTGATTAGAGCAAATGACAGAAGGGGACCAGGGAGATATTCTTAAGGGAAAAAAGTAAAGTAGAACTAAGAGATTAGGCGATGCGTGTGGTCCCACTGAGAGGCATGTCTGGTTCTAGAGGAGAGTTTGGAGAAGAATTAGTGATCAATACTTAGAAAATAAATATATTTTAAAGGCAATCATTAATTTCAGTAATAATAAAATAAAGTTGTATTTAAGGCCAGGCACAGTGGTTCTCACCTGTAATCTCAGCACTTTGGGAGGCCAAGGTAAGCAGATCACCTGAAGTCAGGAGTTCGAGACCACCCTGGCCAACATTGTAAAACCCCATCTCCACTAAAAATACAAAAATTAGCCTGATGTGGTGGCGAACACCTGTAATCCCAGCTACTAGGGAGGCTGAGACAGGAGAATCGGCTTGAACCCAGGAGGTGGAGGTTGCAGTGAGCTGAGATCGTACCATTGCACTCCAGCCTGGGCAACAGAGCAAGACTCCATCTCAAAAAAAAAAGTTGTATTTAAAAAGAAAATGCGTTGTTAGTATGTGTCATGCATTATTTACTTAGTCATAAAAATCAAACACTAAATATGAATTTAACAAAAAACACTGATGTATGTGTATTAGAAGGAGGCATGTGGGGGTAGCAGGAAGTGTCAAAGAATGCTGCTTTCTACAGCATAGTTCAAAGTCAGTAGACAATTTCTAAAGCTGAAAATTAAAAAATAAGCTGACTGGGCATGGTGGCTCATGCCTGTAATATCAGCACTTTGGGAGGCTGGGGCAGACGGATCGCCTGAGGTCAGAGTTCGAAATCAGCCTGGTCAACATGGTGAAACCCTGTCTCTACTAAAAATACAAAAATTAGCCGGGCATGGTGATGCGCACCTGTAATCCGGGTTGCTCAGGAGGCTGAGGCAGGAGAATCACTTGAAACCGGGAGGCAGAGGTTACGGTGAGCTGAGATCATGCCATTACACTCCAGCCTGGGCAACAAGAGCGAAACTCCATCTCAAAATATATATATATAAAATTAATATTTAGAAATATGGAGGAAAATGGTGAACAAAACAGCTAACAAATTTCAAAGCGTTATATTGGATGCCAAGGGATAGGCAACAGTTGTTTTATGTTAACTGCCTTCAACTTGTAAAGCAATGTATATAAACAGTATTCGATAAAAATAAAAATCACATTTTTAAAAAGGACTAACAGCAGTTTTTTTTTTTGTTTTTTTTTTTTTTTGGGACGGAGTTTCACTCATGTTACCCAGGATGGAGTGCAATGGCGCAATCTCGGCTCACCGAAACCTCCGCCTCCTGGGTTCAGGCAATTCTCCTGCCTCNTGGCGCAATCTCGGCTCACCGAAACCTCCGCCTCCTGGGTTCAGGCAATTCTCCTGCCTCAGCCTCCTGAGTAGCTGGGATTACAGGCACGCACCACCACTCCCAGCTAATTTTTTGCATTTTTAGTAGAGACGGGGTTTCATCATGTTGACCAGGATGGTCTCGATCTCTTGACCTCGTGATCCACCCGCCTCGGCCTCCCAAAGTGCTGGGATTACAGGCTTGAGCCACTGCGCCCGGCCAGCAGTTTTTATTTATAAATCTGCTTCCCAGTCAAAACTTTGTCAGCTTCAATAGAGAATAATAGTAATCATGCTACATGTATTAGATACCAAACCTGGATTTAGTTTTAAAATGTTTCTTCCTCCAATTGTTAAAACCTTTCAAGATCTCAAAAAATAACCTCAGGTGCAGAAGAAACTTTATTGACTGTATTTCTTTGAATATCTTCAAGTTACCAGTCTATCTTTTTTAGATGTCTTACTTAATTATTATCTCAACATCAAACTTTCCATTGAATCAAACTCTATGAATAATTCATGGTGGCAAAATAAATGGGATTAGTGCTTCTAGCTTTCGGAGTCTACAGATCTCACAATCAGGGAGAATGTCGTTTTCCAATGTCAAATCCCCCCAGGAATAACAATCCAGCTTGCAGCCGGCAGATATTCATGGTCCATGATCCAGTAGTTCTAATTCATGTAGGTCAGGTCATCAAACAGAAAGTCACCTCTCTCATCGACGGCAGCTGGCTTATTTTTGCAGGTTCCAGAGCTTGCCCTATCATCTCCTAACCTATAGCTTTATTTTCAGCAGCCACAGCCCTAGTCTCAGATGCTTTGTAGAAACAGCCTCATTATCTGCAGTGTTGTAACAGCAGTTAGAAGCCGAATGACATTCAATTAAAATGATATTAGCAGCTCAGGAGTGATTTTGTTTAATTTACTCCTACTCAGATGTAAAAACATTAGCGACTTTTAAAATTGGACCTCATAATGTCTAACTCCTACTCGAATGCAATGAAATTAAAGACTTTGGTGCCTAAATACCGCTTAATTTACTCCTACCCATCTATAATGACATTAAAGATGCTTTAGGGTAGATATTGTTTCCAATCAATTTTATTCAAAAGAAATCTGAGCTCACAGGTACTATTATTAAGCATATAATAAAATCACACAAGAAATATATCTTTACAATTGGGGATATGATGGTTTCCAGCAATATTAAAAAGTAATCATTTTTATTTAATGCAAGGATATTAAAAAGTAATATCTTAAATACAATATTTTGTAAAGTTTCCAATTGTTTAAACAAATATGTGATTTCCAGCCTGTTAAAGAAATGTGCATTGTTCCATGTGAGTTTGAAGTGAATTTTATACAATTATGGCATGTGATTGGTTTATGCTTGATAAGAAATTTTAGCTTAAACATGACTTAGAGAAAAGCAATTTTCGTAAATTTAATGTTAATATTTTTTTAAATTCCTTCCTTAGTTTAAAGGATGAAAATTTGTTAACCTTTCTTTTCCTGAAAAAGCTATTTTTTTTTTTTTTTTTTTTGAGACGGAGTTTCACTCATGTTACCCAGGCTGGAGTGCAATGGTGCGATCTCGGCTCACCGCAACCTTCGCCTCCTGGGTTCAGGCAATTCTCCTGCCTCAGCCTCCTGAGTAGCTGGGATTACAGGCACGCACCACCATGCCCAGCTAATTTTTTTTTTTTTTTTTTTTTTTAGTAGAGACGGGGTTTCACCACGTTGACCAGGATGGTCTCGATCTCTTGACCTCGTGATCCACCCGCCTCGGCCTCCCAAAGTGCTGGGATTACAAGCTTGAGCCACCGCACCCGGCCTGAAAAAGCTATTTTTAAACCCAGCAGGGTTTTGAGTCCATGTATGCTTGGAATAGAGTAGGTATTCAATAAACAGTTATTGAAAATTGGAATTAAAACTATCATTCATAATCGTAGCCAATATTTACAAAGTTCCTACTATGTGCCAGATATGATTCTGAGTATTTTAAATGTATTAATTCATTTAATCATTTGAATTAAGTAATATTCCGAGCATACAGAAAAAAACAATACAAAGAGGGGTGGATGGATGCTGCTGTTACAATTCTTTTGGGTTGCCTTTAGTTTGGGAAGACTTTTAAGCACTTAAAATGTTATACTCTATAATAGGAATTGTCCTTCATAAAATTAATTTTTAAAATGTGATGGCAAAATTTGAAGTATTCAATGAGCACACAAACACTCATATGTATACATAATCATACATGGGATATTGCAGCCCAGAAATACAGCTTTCTTTACTTTGATATTTAGAAATATTTTATTTGAAAAAAGTTAATAACTTTTTATTTTTGAGATGGAGTCTCACTCTATCACCCAGCCTGGTGTGCAGTGGCAAAATCTCAGCTCACTACAACCTCCACCTACCAAGTTCAAGCGATTCTCCTGCCTCCATCTCCCCGGTAGCTGGGATCACAGGTGCCCACCATCACACCCAGCTAATTTTTGCATTTTTACTAGAGACGGGGTTTCACCGTGTTGGCCAGGTTGGTCTCAAACTCTTGACCTCAGGTGATCCACCCACCTCGACCTCCCAAAGTGCTGGGATTATAGCCGTGAGCCACCATGCCCAGCTAAAAATTTGATGATGTTTTAAAAGATCTAACATTAATATTAATGTACCTAGATGCTCTCAACAGTTAAAACATCCTGGTCACAGCTCCTGGCTGTGCTCACAGATGCTCGCAGAAATAGAGGAGTAGAAATTTTAGTCTCTCCGGTAGTACTGCTGTGGCTGAAATGTATGGCTCCTCTCAGGCAGGAGCTAAGGTTAAGTATATCTTAATAATAGATATCAAGGCAAGTTGCATAGCTGCCTGAATTTGAATTCTTGCTCTGCCACTTGTTGGTGATTTGATCTTAGGCAAGATAGTGAATCCTCTCAACCACAGTTTTCTTATCTGTCTATACAGCAATAAACCCCATTGTCTTCTCAAACTTACTGCTCATTTTATATTTCCTATTTTGGCAACTATCATCCAATTCATTTGTAATAGCTTGATCCAGACTCTTAGAAGTCATCTTTAATCTCCCCCTTCTTTCTCTCTCTTTTTTACCACATCCAATGAATCACCAAATCTCTTAAATATGACTCAGAGTGTCTAAGCTTGCAATTAGACAGTATAGAATATGTAAATGGTAAAAGGCTGCTATTCACCACATTTACTCTCCTAACATTTATAAAGTTCTAGCTTTTTGCCAGGAGGTGCTAGAATACCGGGAATGCAGAGATGATAATTTCTGAACTCAAGGAGCTTGTGTTCAATGGGAGAGACACACAGTAAAATTTCAGGTTTCAATATGATATGATAACTTCCTTAACAGCAGTATGGGAATAAGGCCATGCCTTATTGCAGAAAATGTCCATTTGGAGTGCATCTGCCTGCAAGTAACAGAACACCCAACTACAGTGATTGCACCAAATATGGGTTTATTTTTCTCAAATAAGAAAATGTTCAGAGGTGGGCAGTCCAAGACTGCTGCATTAACTCAAAGAATTCAAGTCCCTAAGATCATTCTAACTTCCTGCTTCACTAGCATGATGGTTAATATTAGATGTCAGCTTGACTGGATGGAGGGCTGCTAGATGACTGGTAAAGTATGGTTTCTGGGTGTATCTGTGAGGATGTTTCCAGAAGAGATTAACGAGTGAGTCAGTGGACTCTCCCTCATTGTGGGTGAGCACCATCCAAATGGCTGCCAGCACGGCTGAAACAATGCAGCAGAAGAAGGCCAACATCCACCTTGCTGAGTTTCCTTACTCCTCCTTCCTGAGAGGGAGGCTCCTTCTGCTCCTGCGCTGGAACATCAGACTCCAAGGACTTTGGCCTTGGAACTCGGGGACTGGCAGCAGCCTCCCAGGTGCTCTCAGGTCTCCACCCTCAGACTAAGGGCTGCACTATACACTTCTCTGGTTTTGAGGCTTTTGGACTTGCACTGAGCTATGCTACCAGCTTTTCTCATTCCCCAGCATATTGCGGGACTTTACCTTGTAACCATGTGAGCCAATTATCTCTAATATACTCACATATATATGGGTAAATTTTAAAAATATATACCAAAAAAAAGTGAGAAAATGATAGTTTCTTTTATTTTTTGAAAATGGTAGTTTCAACTTCAGTTGCAATATATATAAATGCATTATTTATATTATTACATACTTCTATTGGTTCTGCCCCACCGGAGAACAAACCCTAACTAATACAACTAGGGTATGACTTTCATCTTCACAGTCAAAAAATGGTTACACCACCTCCAAGTATTGCATTGCTGACCCAGGTGGGAAAAAGTTGGAAAAAATCTCCAAATCTCTTTCTCCACATCTTGTAGAAATTCTATAAGTGACCAATATCCTTTCTAATAAACCAATGTGCTGCTTATAGTAACAATAATCCGTTTCAGAAGCTTGTGACTAAAACATCACTGATTTATCCCTTTACTAAATTTGATCTAATACTAAACTACCTGACGTGTCTTTGGTACATAAATCACTATTTAAAAGTGAAAATAGTCACAATGTGGTAGCTCACGCCTGTAATCCCAGGACTTTGGGAGGCCGAGGCAGGTGGATCACTTGAGGTCAGGAGTTCTAACACCAGCCTGGCCAACATGGTGAAACCCTGTCTCTGCCAAAAACACAAAATCAGCCTGGCATGGTGGCGGATGCCTGTAGTCCCAGCTACTCAGGAAGCTGAGGCACGAGAATCACTTGAACCCAAGAGTCGGAGGTTGCAGTGAGCCAAGATTGTGCCACTGGACTCCAGCCTGGGTGACAGAGTGAGACTCTGTCTCAAAAAAAAAAAAAGTGAATAGAAATAATTTAAAAATAACTCTAAAGTTGTAATAGTTTTAGGTAATTATCACATTTACTACAAAGCTATAACCATTTCTTTTTATTTTATACAAAACTTCTCTGCATACCAAGCTTGTCTTCAAACTATCTGGATCACTTTTGAATAAACAGCTGCTTAATTTTAACATACAACACTGTGCATAGAGCTGCTTAAGTAAGGAACTGAATAGCAAATTAAAGTTTAAAAATGGAAGTGTCAGATACAATTGTGACGTATCTTCACAGCAAAGTAGGTGCTCACTAGGAACCACAAACATTTAAAATTGAAGGGAGCAAAGCACAGTGACTAACGCCTGTAATCGCAGCATTTTGGGAGGCCAAGACAGGAAGATCACTGGAGCCCAGGGGTTGAGAGCAGCCTGCGCAACACAGGAAGATGCTGTCTCTACAAATAATTTAAAAGTTAGCCAGGCATGGTGGTGCATACTTGCAGACCCAGCTACTCGGGAGGCTGAGGTGGGAGGATCTTGTGAGCCCAAGAGGTCGAGGCTGCAGTGAACTGTGATCATGCCACTGCACTGCAGTATGGGTGACAGAGTGAGGCCCTGCCACAAAAAAATAAAATAAAATTGAAGGGGCAGTTTTGAGGGAATGGGTGGAAGCTGGGTAGTAAACACTGATTTCTGCTTTTGTTTTGTTTTGTTGTTGTTGTTTTTGGTCTGAATTCTAGTCATCTGTCTGTTAAGAAAGACTTTCACACTTGGTATGGGGTGGTCATGATCGGCTCCTACAGGACTTCACCTCTGAGCCACATATCCCTTCCTCAGTCTACTGAGGCATGAGGTCTAATTACCCCTCAATCCCACTCCTCCAAGAGGATTTCACAGTCAGATCATATCAGTCATACTACACAAATTTTATGGAAATCCAGTCATTTTCACACAAACCAAAAAATAGACTGAAACAATGTCTTTTGTATAGATGAAACGTATGCTGTGGTCAAGATACAACAGAAAGATATCTGCAAAAAGGAAGGATAATTAGAAAAGAAATCAAGAACTAGTTTTGGCTCTTTTAAGAGTAATGATTCATTAGTTCTAGAAAAACCATGATTAAGAATGTCAACTGGCTGGGCACAGTGGCTCACGCCTGTAATCCCAGCCAAGGTGGGTGGACCACTTGATTCCAGGAATTTGAGACCAGCCTGGCCAACATGGTGAAACCCCCATTTTGTGTTTTTATATCAAAAATACAAAAAATTAGTCGGATATGGTGGCACTTGTCTGTGGTCCCAGCTACTTAGGAGGCTGAGCCTGGGAGGTGGAGGTTGCAGTGAGCTGTGATCATGCCATCGCACTCCAACCTGGGTGGCAGAGTGAGACCCCGTCTCAAAAAAAAAAAGAGAAAAAGAAATGTCAGCCAGGAAAGCATGAAAGTACTAGCTGAGCCTGAACCACAGCTGTGAAAAGAAGAAAGACAAAAAAGTCAAAGTAATGTGCAAGAAATTGATTTATAGGATTATATTAGCTATGTCACGGAAAATGACATAAGTAATCTGTGTTTCCCCATGCCCAAGGAGACAACATTTTAAAAATGATAGTAGCAGTAGTGGTGGTAGCAGTTGCAGCAGCAGGAGCAGTTGAGTTCCAGCAGTCATAGTACGATCAGCAGCAGTGGCAGTCGCGGTAGTAATCCATCATGACAATAAGAACCCTATTCCCCCAGCTCTTTGTTCAGTCAGTATTTTGGTACCACCAGCCCTCCCTGGAAAGTTCACCCACAGTGATTTCTGGGCATTCCCCAGAGGATCTTCCTAAGTTCTTAGCTCTGAAGGTTACCTGCCATTTCTTTCCTGTTATGAAGTGAATGTTTATGCCCTGCCTCCATCAAATTCATATATTGAAGCCCTAACCCCCAATGTGATGGTATTTGGATAAGAGACCTTTGGGAGGTAATTAAATTTAGATGAAGTCATAAGGGTACCATCCCTTTAATGGAATTAGTGTCCTTACAAGAAGAGGAAGAGAGGCCAGAATGTGCTCGCTCTCTCCAGCTCTCTTTCACTCTCTGTCTTTCTATGTGAGGACACAGCAAGAAAGCAAGAAGACAGCCTTCTGCAAGTCACGAAGACACCCTCACCAGGAACTGAATTTGCCAGCACCTCAATCTTGGACTTTCCACCTACAGATGGTGAGAATTAAGTGTCTGAGTGTAAGCCACCTAGTCTGTGGTATTTGGTTACAGCAGCTGGAGCTAACTAGGATACCTCCTCTCTTGCTCCAGCTGCCCATGAACATGGTGAAACCCAGGCTCCTGAAAGCCACAAAAGCCCAGTTGAGAGCTGCTGTCCCTGCTGCCGGTGTGCGGACCAGAGGCCCTGGAGTCAGGGTCTTATTCTGTCACAGGAATCCTACCCCCACGCTGCCAAGTGCTCCCTGAAGAGCATGGGGATATTTTTCAGACAATAGCAGTGACTTTCGAACCATATCCCCTCTCCCTAGGAAGCAGGCTCAAGTCCATAGGGCCAGGCCAGAGGACAGTCTGCCCTTCCTCATCTTTGCTCAGCTACAATTCCATGCATCTTTTCACTGTTGTGTCCTGAAGCTATCCAAGCACCCGACATATAAAGGCCCTCAATACAGGAAGCGGGTGTTGAATGAATGGACACACAGGCATTCGTTTTGGGAGGGTGCTCCTTTCTCTCCTAGGGGATTTCTTTCTCCCTCATATAAACAAGTTCCTAGTAGGGAGTTTCTTGGGAGGTAATGCTCTTTAAGGAGGTGGGGGAATGTGTGTTGTTATCCTCATCGACGGAGAAACTGAGATGCAGAAGGGTTTTAGTGACTTGTCTGGGAACTCCACTGCCTCATTATGTTGACTGAGTGTCTCGCAGTTTTTATGAGTAAAGCATCCCATGCTATTTGCCTTAAACAGCCTTTTAAACTTAGTATTTATTCAGGGTAATGGGGAAAAGTGACAGTCTAGAAGAGATTAACAAACAAGTTCATAGAAAAAAAAAAAAAAAGCTTAGTTTTTGGAAGTCGATGACCAGGCTTCCCCCAAAGAGTGCCTAAGGGCACTCCAACCATTTACTTGTCTTTACAGTTAGATGAGAGTATGAGCCTAGTAAAATTTCCCACACTGCCTGACTGAGCGAGCTTTTTCAAGGAGAACGGAACTTTCTATTAGCCTGTAGTCTGATTTCTATGCTTGGGCTCTGAATGCTCAATTGTCAGGCAGGATTCTGGGGTGTATAAATATATAATTATACTGCATAGCAAGAACCATTTAAATAGGTCAGGTTTTGGGTGAGATCCTCAATTATGATCTTCAATTTCTAGTCAAGTGGTTTAGACTTTGGATTTCTATTGCTTTGTGGAAATACAAATTTTATATCACAAGTCTGTTTTAAAGGGCTTAAAAATTCGATAATTTAAGTATTTTATTTTATGGTTTTATAAATTCATTTTCATGTGACACACAAACAACTACATGTTAGGCTTCACCTCACCAAATAATGTAATGGGTCTATTTTCCTATGAATAATAAAAAATACACAACACTTGCATGATACTAGTCATTCAAGAATTCCCTCCTACAAGAGAAGCAGCCTTTTACAGGGTGAGGAGCTCTGTTTCCCTTGTACTCACAGAATGGTAAATCCAGCATCCCATATTGCGCTGGATTTAAGAAGAATGCTCTAGCCAGAGAACTCAGAAGCCTTCTTGATACGTTATCCTCAGGAGTTATCACCTGCATGTAAACATCATAAACGGCAGAGATGTGCAGGGAGGTTAATGTCAGTCTGGCAATGGCAGACATCAAGCTAAACTGTTCTGACTCCTTGACCCATGTTATGGTGATCAACGTAGTTACTCTTCTGCTAAGCAAAGACACTGTGTTGGTCTATATAATAAACGTAATATATATCATAAGTCTGCAGCAACTGGGAACGGCTATGAAAAGTCTTATTTTCATAGCTGCCCCATTTGAAGTCATTGTAGGTCGGTGGCCTTTGGCCTCCCGCTGTGGGTCTTCAGAGTCCTCCCACGCCCCAGCTTCCTTTCTTTTCATCTCCTTCCTTCTTGAAAGTCTAACCCCCCATCTTTGAAGACCAACCCTGGCACTATGCTACAGGGAACCCTTGGCTTCCAAATGCATCAGAGACACCAGGAGGGAGCAGCCAGATGACAGAAGACTGTGTCTGTGTGGTGCCCAAACTGCTTAGAAAATCACGCAGATCAGATGCTCGGAGGCTTTGGAGTCAGGAGATAAAGCAATCAGCAAGCAGTTGTTTTGTGCTTTCTTTTTTGTTTTTCCTTTTCCAGTGCTCATCTTGGAAATGGGAATGGCATAAAGTTTAAGAGGCAAAAAAGAAAAAGTTGCAACTATCTAGGCAGGGCTGGATTTTTTCTATTTTTTTTGACATAGAGTCTCTCTGTTGCCCAGGCTGGAGTGCAGAGGCATGATCTCAGCTCACTGCAACTTTTGCCTCCCGGGTTCGAGCAATTCTCGTGCCTCAGCCTCCTGAGTAGCTGGGATTACAGGTGCTCACCACCACGCTGGCTAATTTTTGTTTTTTTGTGTAGAGATGGGGTTTCACCATGTTGGCCAGGATGGTCTCGATCTCTTGCCCTTGTGATCCACCCTCCTCAGCCTCCCAAAGTGCTGGGATTACAGGTATGGGCCACCACACCCAACCAGGGTTGGATTTTTTAAAATCATAACTAAGAGTTTTTGTAGTAAAGTTCCTACTGAGTGGACATTTCACGAATTTATCTGTCTCCAACCAGATGTTTTCTCTGCTTTCTCCTGGTGCCATGTTTATGCTTTTATGGCAATTTTTACATTCTTTTTATAAAAGTCATTTCAGTATATGTTGTAGGTCCCTTGTTAGGCTGTGAGTTTCCTGGGGGAAGGAACCAGAGCCTGTATGTCTTTGTGCTGCCCACCAAGCCCAGGACCATATCTGTAAATCGTAATGAATAGTCGCTGAATTGAGGTTCGCTAGTTTTCTTCAGAATATTTTGTTTTGTAAGCAAGTGTGGCAATTTGTGCCACTTGAGCACCACTGTGATTTAGCAAGTGTCGGTAGTAAGTATGGGGGAAAATCTATTGATTTGGGGCTTTAAAACTAACTCGTTTGGGGAAAATATACTGATTATTTTGTGATAAGAGTTAAGAATTGTTTTGTAACTCAGGGAAAGTATCAATTTTCAATAATAAGTTATTATTTTAAATATTCCTTCTGGGCAAACTGTAATTAAAAAGTAGGGCAAAGCCAGGCACGATGGTTCACGCCTGTAATCCCAGCACTTTGGGAGGCCAAAAAGAGTGGATCACTTGAGCTCAGGAGTTTCAGACTAGACTGACCAACATGGTGAAACACCACCTCCACTAAAAATACAAAAATTAGCTGGGCGTGGTGGCATGTGCTTATAATCCCAGCTGCTCAGGAGGCTGAAAAAGAACTGCTTGAATCTGGGAGGCAAAGGTTGCAGTGAGCTGAAATTGCACCACTGCATTCCAGCCTGGGCCACAGAGGGAGACTTCATCTCCAAAAAAAAAAAGGCGGGGTAGGGGGGTAAAAGGCCAGGTGCAGTGGTTCAGGTGCAGTGGCTCATGCCTATAATCCCAGCACTTTGGGAGGCCAAGGCTAGAGGATTGCTTAAGCCCTGGAGTTCGAGGCCAGCCTGGATGACATGGCGAGACCCAATCTCTATAAAAATAAAAAAATTAAAAAGAAAAAAAATTAGGGGAAAGGGAGGTAACAATATATGCCTCTTTAAATCCTTTTTAGGAACAGGGAGGACTTTTAACGTAAAATAAAAGTTTTGGAAGATTGGCTATTAAAAAGTAAAAACTAATTTTTGATCGTCATCAAATTCCGCAGGTCTGTGTGATGCCTTGAGAAGTAGAATTCTACTGCTCAAAAGTGAGCACAAGAGTGGTTTCTGTTGAAAATAGGACTCTCAGAAGAAAAGAAGCATTATGTTGAAAGCCTTATTTGCCTGATGATTCTGAGATAAAGGGAGTAAGACAGATTTTGCATCAAAATAAATTGCTATCGAAATTTATTTTACTTTAAGCTGCTGAGTTCAAACATTATTACCTTCTCAGTGGAAGTTAAGTTCCACTGGGAGCAGTCTAGCATCCTGCTAGGCATAGTAAGGACCCTGGCCCAGAGCAGGTCTTCCTGGATTTCAGTGCTCATGCACATCACCTGGGATTTTACTGAAATGCAGATTCTAGTTCAGAAGGCTTGGGGTGGGGCCTAAGACTCTGCACGTCTCACCAGCACCCAGGTGAAGCCAACCCTAGTTCAGGGACCACAGCTTACATCGTGACTGGTGGTCTTCAGGGACTAACTGTAGGGCAGGCAGCTCCCAGTGAGGGTCACTTCCTAATTCAGCCCTTTGGGATTAGAGGCTCACAATTCTTCCAAAGCCTATGTTGTTAGGAAGTTGTTAATCCAGGCAGATCAGTGCCACAGGGAAGACAGAATCCAGAAATGAGCTGAAGTTTAGAAGGTGAAACAAAAACTGTGAATTGTGGTCAGGTACAGTGGCTCACACCTGTAATCCTAGCACTTTGGGTGGCCGAGGTAGGCGGATCACTTGAGGTCAGGAGTTCGAGACCAGCCTGGCCAACATGGTGAAACCCCATCTCTACTAAAAATACAACAACAAAAAAATTAGCCGATGTGGTGGTGTGCACCTGTAATCCCAGCTGAGGTGGCTGAGGCAGGATAATTACTTGAACCCAGGAGGTGGCGGTTGTAGTGAGCTGAGATCATACCACTGCACTCCAGCCCGGGCAACAGAGTGAGGTTCCATCTCAAATAAAAAGAAAAAAAAAAAACCCTGTGAATTAGAACACACAGGCAATAGAGAAAACCAGAAGTCCAAGACTGTCTAATTAAAGACTAAAAGAAATACACAGATACGAGAAGGAAACATGGGCGCAATTCTGAAGCTAATGCTTTGTTCTTTTTTGTTGTTGTTGTTGAGATGGAGGCTTCCTCGGTCGCCCAGGCTGGAGTGCAGGGGTGCGATCTCTGCTCACTGTGACCTCCGCCTCCCAGGTTCAAGCAATTCTCCTGCCTCAGCCTCCTAAGTAGCTGGGACTACAGGCATGTAAATAGCCTCGCATCCATTCAGGGCAGATTTTGTGGCCAAAGGAGTTCAGGTCAAGTCAGGTTTTGTCACCAAATGAGTTACAAAAGTATCCTTTGACTTTCAGTGCTTTGGGAATTTCAGTATTACAGTTTAAGGTAGTGTACACATCTTTTCCAACTCCTCAGTCTCCTATTAGGGGTGTTCAATCTTCTTCAACAAGGCAGTGCTCACATAGTTCTTCCTCTCTTTTTAAAATAAACCTCTTATCTTTTTTCAGTTATACTAAAGTGTAAATGACTAACAGCCAGCTCAGGTATACTTGCATTTTTAACAGAGATAACAACTCCATCCTGAGATGGAATTTGAGGCATTAACCAATAATTAATTTGATCTAGGAATTTACCATCCGGCTAGATACTAATTAAGAAAGAAAAGATTAAGTGGTTCAATTCAATTAACTAAATTGTAGCTAATCAAAAGTTGTTCCTTGCCTTTGACTTAATTTACCTTGAAGTAGCCTAAAATTTTAAAAGTCCTTTTGCAATCATTATCTCATTCCAGGTACATTAGCCTCTAGGTTTTTTTTTTTTATCGGGGAGGGAGTGTTGTCGTCTTTTCTTTGAGGAAAATCAGGTTCAAAGGAGTGACTCAGCCAAGGTCATGGAGTTGAAAAGAGGCAGAACCAGAAATTAGACCCAAAACTTTGCTCAAATTAAATCCTTTCTGTGAACATTGGTTAGAAAATAAGGCGACAGTGTTTGTTTCCCCCCAGTTGGTGAAATGCAAATGTGAACTTAGATGATGATGACTCACTGTGGAAGCAGTAAAAGATATAAGAGAAAAATGTATGTGGTCTTTTTCAGAGTGATCCCACTTTGATGGTAGCTAATAGATCAACTTTAAAGCAAACGTTCCTTGAGGTATTGTTACTGTCTCCACAACTTCTGGTGGTGACAATAAAGTCTTGGACTCTGAACCCCCAAACAAAATTTGCTTGGGTCATATTTATTTTAACCATCTGACATAGGAAGCTTAAAGTGTGGAGGTGGCCAGAGATCAGTTCCACAAATATGCGCTTATTGCACACACTGCCAAGCTAACAGTAGGTGCTCAATAAACATTAGCTAAATGAACGCATCCCCTGTGATGACCACATTCCCTCCTGTCATTTTGACTAAGACAGTGGCTCCCCTCCCTCTATTGCTTGAGTAGATACATTCCCTGAAACAAATGCCTGATTCAAAGTGTAGGAGTAAGGTTAATTTGCTTTAAGGAATGAATCTGGGAGTTGCTTTCAAAAATACCGTCTCTATAGGAAAAGCCTCAAGATAAATATAGAGTGTACACAAGCAAAAGGGAAGCTAAAGCATATCATCTGTTTCTCTTCTTTAGGAAGTTCCTTATCACTCATATTTCACTTTCTCCAAGAGGAAGTCTCCCTTGATTACACCCGTTGTATTCTTGTTCTATGCCTAGTGGGGCGTACTGTAGTAAAATTTTGCTGGGATGCATACCTCACTCTTGGCAACGATGCTCCTTTTTATGTTTTACTTAACAAAAGGTGTTCATGAATCAGCTCGAAATCTTGGTTCATATTTAGATGACGCATTTTCTTCAACTGAACAAGAGTCCACAGTTACAAATGCCAAACAGGAAGGGCACATCTGCGAAAAAACAAGCCTCTTAAGCTGGAAGAATGAATAATGATGATGTGTGGGCTGTGCTTTCTATACAGCAAACTCTGAGAAGACCTTTCTGTGAACAGCTATCTGATAACAATTGAAGAGGCTTTGTGCTCCCACCCACCTCCCACTCTCTTTTGTATAAGTAACTCCACAGGGGAAAGGAGATTGGTAGTAAAGATTCCTTGGTCATTAGAAACTCAGGTATCGATTCAGAATCTCAGAATCTCCAAGTAGTCTTTTTTTCATCACTTATAGTTTTGAGTATAGAGTAAATCCTTGAGTGTTTTCTTTGGGGATATGAAAGTTGTTTCTACTTTGAGTCTTAAATCCCCAATAGAAGCTTCTAGATAATGAACCAGATACTTAAATAAAATACTGGTTCAGTTAGGATTTAATTAAAGTTTATGGTTATAAAACAATTCCATTTTCATTATAGAAATTATATGTGCAGTTTCCCATTCTTATTTTGCATAAATTTCTGTCATTTTAGAAAATGTATAAATTTGCTTCTAATTTGAATCATTTGTGTGTGTGTCTTTGTGTGTGCCTGTGCGTGTACATTTAACAAAATGAGCTTACTGTTCAGTAAAATAATAAAATTTGAGTGTGGCTAAGTAGTCAGCAAATTAGCATGCTTTGTTGCCGGATTTGATTCATGGTAACATTTATAACTAACTTTCTTTAGCTTATAGATCCTTCTCTGTTACTGTCATACAATTGTCATAATAATAAAACCCCTCCTTCCCATACGGAATTCCATTAACAGTTTGGCTACTCTGATTATTGCTGCTGTTTCATCCATCACGAGAAGAGTTTGCTACTGAGGAAGATGCTAACAGTATTAACCCTGGAACCTCCCACCTCCTCCCCCCATCCCCAAACTCAATTAAACCAGCATCACACCAAGACACACACAAAAAAGATGCCGCCTATTTACATAACACAATGATCAAGTAATAAATCAACATTAATCATGAATGTTGCAACAAGTCACTGAAAATGATGTTTGACCTCACCATAGACTGGACTCATCCATCCATGAATAGCATTTATTTCCAACTGGGAGCAACTTCCCACACCCAAGAACAGGGTCAGGCATTTCGGATATATATGACAGGCAGATTTGATCTTTCCTTCCGGGTTTCACTTTCCTTTTTTCCTAACTTCATTACCTCCTAATCCTGCAACAGTCTTATCACAGAAATTATTCCATTTCCAACGCCCTGAGTCCAATTGTCCATTTTCTTCCAATCCCTTCTTGATGTCTAGTTTCTTATGATGCCACCGATATAAATATAGCTTCAAAGTACTGTATAGTCTTAGGCTTCCTGATTCACTCTACAATATTATGTTTGGACATTTAAGAGAAAAATTGAAGTTAATTATTTTTGGTTAGTTCTGGGGAGTGTTTGATGAGAGCTAATTCTCCAAGGCATGGTTCAAGCATTTGTTACAGTAGGAGCCGCCTGTGCGTCACCCCCACCCGTTCTCCCCATCCTTGTCTTCTCCTATAAGCCCCCAGTTGGAAAACCACTCCTGTCCATAGCAGGCCAAACAGCAACGGCCTCGCCTTTGGGCTTGGAATGAAGTCACAGTTCAGCTTGCAGAACCCTGAGGCAATCTTGGCATCTCTATCACACCGTATGTTTTAGTATATATCCACCAGAGAGAAACAGGAGTGAACTTCTCTTCTTCTGGAACTTGCTCTATGCCTTATCGAGCCTCTGAGCCTTTGCATATGCTGTTGGTCCTTTCTTTTTTTTTTTTTTTTTTTTTTTTTT
>NW_016107799.1:139273-150052 GCF_001604975.1 Cebus imitator
CTAATTTTTTGTATTTTTAGTAAAGACGGGGTTTCACCGTGTTGACCAGGATGGTCTCGATCTCTTGACCTCGTGATCCACCCGCCTCGGCCTCCCAAAGTGCTGGGATTACAGGCTTGGCTGTTGGTCCTTTCTAGAATACCATCCTTCCCTGCCACCAATACTCCCACCTCCATCGTTGTCTGTCTGGGAAACTGTTATTCATGCTTCCAGTCTCCACTCAAGTGAGCGTCAGCCCCTGCGAAGTCATTCCAGTCACCCTCAGGCTGACTTTGACACTCCTCTCTGTGCCCCACTGTGCTTTGCCCAGACTCCGTTTCGGAGTTCATCTCTGCTTGCATTTGTGTGTCTGCTTATCGCTAGATTGTGAGCTAAGAGAAACCAGGGGCCGTGTCATTTCATTTCCGTATCCCAGAACCTAGCACAATGCCTGTCATGGAAGTGTTTCATGAAAAATTTAATGAATGAATGAGTGAATGAATCACAATTCAACTGAAGCTAAAAGAGCAAACAACTAGGAGGATAATTGGGTTTAAATAATCAACGTTCCTCTATCAAGTCAAAATTAAACTGTCTTGCATTTGGCTTAACTTTTTATTCTGTTCAATTATTCCTCCAAATGTACCTCTCCTTAACCATTTTGATGAACAGAGCAGATAGGTGTTTAATACCAGTTGGTCCCTCATTAGTTTACTGATTAAAATGACAGTATTAAAAGAAGCAAGGTATAACTAATTCAGTGTTTTAATAGGAAAAAAGTATATTTGCATACAAAAATCAGCCTATGTCAGACATAAATTTGCACCGTCATACTGATTATCTGCTATGGTCAATAACATGGAAGTTGAAATTGATAGAAATATGATGTAATATTTAAATTAGTAACTTACATGACCGTATGTTAAATATATACTATTTCCCCCATGACAAACTGATTAAATAACTTAGATAACGTTTTAACACACATCATTATACAAAAAAAATTAGAATAAACTATGAATCATTCTGTCAACTTGCGATTCAACAGAATAATGTATATTTTTCATGGTTATTAATATTTAGTGTCTTTTAGTAAATTAAAAATCAAGCTTAACAAAGGTTAAAAATATCTGATGATACATAAAGGATTGTAAAAGTAATATATATTAATGAACCTTTGTATGACTGACTTTTTTTTGGTTAATCACTCACAGAATTATGTCAAACATATATCAAGACTGGCTGCTTTTTCAGCCAACCTTCCGGCATTTCATTACTATAGTTACCTGATTAATGGATGCAATAATATATATGGCATGATATGATATGTTCACATTAAATTTTAATCAAATATTGCTAAATTCAGAAAACATTAAGTAAATCATGACTGATGAGGCAATATTGCTGTACTGTCATATTGATGACTCTGAAACTTCACTACTGAGAGTAACAGATTAAGCACAAGAAGTGAATTTTATGAGGAAACATAAGTATCTGAACTTCCACAGTTGTGTTTTTTAATTGCTTTATGGCCACCAGAGGAGATGTGAGATCCATCAAGTCTATTGGTGTCACAGATCTCATAACTCCCTTTCTTGGTTTCAAAAATCTTATTTGCAGTGATAGAGGGGCCCATTCATTATCTATGGGGGTTTGTTTTTCCTATCATAGTTTTAACGTAAAAGCTATTGTTATTCCATTTATATGAGACATCTAAAATAGTCAAATTTCTAGAAACAGAAGAAAATAGAATGGTGGTTGCCAGGCATTGAGGGAGGAGAAAATGGGAAGGTGTTGTTCAATGGGTATAGAGTTTCCATTTTGCATGATGAAAAATTTCTGGAGGTCTGTAGCACAATAATGTGAATATACTTCCCACTGCTGAACTGCACAGTTTAAAAATGGTTATGATAGTAAATGTTACGTTGTGTGGTTTGTTTTTTGTTTTTGTTTTGAGACAGAGTCTTGCTCTGTTGCCCAGGCTGGAGCATGTGACGCAATCTCAGCTCACTGCAGCCTCTGTCTCCCAGGTTCAGGAGATTCTCCTTCCCCAGCCTCCTGAGAACCTGGAATTACAGGCACATGCCATCATACCTGGCTAATTTTTGTATTTTTAGTAGAGATGGGGTTTCACCATGTTGGCCAGCCTGGTCTCAACTCCTGACTTCATGTGATCCACCCACCTCAGCCTCCCAAAGTGCTGTGATTACAGCCATGAGCCACTGTGCCCAGTCATGTTATGTTTTTTTAATCACAATTTATTTTAAGTTGTTGTTTTATATATATATAATAGATAAAATGTAACACATATATTATATATATATACAGCTAGTGCTCGACTTACAACTACGATTGGTTCCAACAGACCGGTCGTAACACGATTTGGTCGTAAGTTGAGTAGCCTATATGTACAGTACTGTGAAATGATGTTATAAAAATCTTTAAGTCATATTTTATCATAATTTTCTTTCATTATTGTTATATATCATAATTTTCTTTGTTCATTTTATGCCATTTGTATCATCTCTACACCATTTTGTTTCTTATTTTTATATTCGTCAGGTTTAAGTAAAACACTGCATTACCAGTACAACTGGTTTAATATTTGCAAAACATACAAAATTACAAAATACAGGTGCATACAAAAATACAAAATACAGGTGTAAAAAATACCATAGGAAACATTTTCCCAATTGCAAAACATATCAAAATATATAAACATGTACGAAACATTTTATTGGCCGCTGGTGCTTGGCTGTGGATCGTTGATGTCGTCATCTGAGGCAGCAGTTGGGGTTACCGGAGTTGGTTTTTTCATAAACATGGTGAGCTTTGTCTGAATTGTATGTTTCTTTTTTTCTTCATAAATTTCACGATATGGACGAAACACATCGTGCGCCATCCGTTCAATCCTTGCAAATCGTTCGATGTTTGGGTCCATTGCTTCGAAATGTATAAGAAGTTTATTGGGAGGGGTTTGATGAAAAATATCCAAGACACAAAACACAAATTGCTGTACCGAGTCTGGGATAACAGTTGAAATGGTGCACGCAGAGATGGTAGTGCTGCCGGAAGCTGGTCTGCACTGTTGTACGCCCAGCTGGGCAATGTTTGTGCTGCCAGACGCAGAGCAGTCGTGGCTAGCGATTGTGGTCGTAAAGTCGAATGGTCGTAAGTTGCATAGGTCGTAAGTCAATCAATACCTGTATATGTTTTTTGTTTTTTGTTTTTTTTTTTTGACACAGGGTCTCATTCTGTCACCCAGGCTGGAGTGCAGTGGCACTGTCTTGGCTCACTGCAGCCTCTGCCTCCCAGGATCAAGCAGTTCTCTTGCCTCAGTGTCCTGAGTAGCTGGGACTACAGGCACATACTACCACACCCGGCTAATTTTTGTATTTTTTGTAGAGATGTGAGTTTCACCATGTTGGCCAGGCTGGTCTCGAACTCCGGCCTCAGATAATCTGCCTGCCTCAGCCTCCCAAAGTGCTGGGATTACAGATGTGAGCCACCGTGCCCGGCAAAGATGTTGTTGTATTTTAAATAGAACTTATAACCTAATACTGACTCCTTAGTCTTGCCAAGAGGGAAAGAAACAAGAACTATCACTTGCTAGTGACAGATACACCACTTTTGTAGAAGGCAGGTCAAACAGCAGCAGCCTCACCCTAGGGCTTGAAATGAGGTTGTAGTTGACTGCACAGAACCCAATCTTGACATTTCGATCACACCACAATCTGTTTGTCTTTTTGTTAATTAGATAGAGGCAGTAAAGCATGAGGCATTTATGTGCATTATCTTATGTAACCTCACAACAAAGTCACAAAGTGGGCATCTGTATGCCAGTGTCATATATGAGAAAACACGTAACTGGTGAGTGGAAATACAAACTGTTGGCTTCCAGAAGTTGTGTTGTTCTTACTGAGACTACCAGTGCTCTTCCATACCCCTTTCTCCTCATTCATTTTCCTGAACTCTCTGAGGAAAACATAACACAGCCACTCTCGCTGCCAGGCAGGGACATGTAACCCACATGGGTCCTCTGGGCCTGGGGCAGTGAGAAGCCCCTGCGCAACTCTCCAGGTGCTGAGCAACATGGAGAAACCCCATCTCTACTAAAAATACAAAATTAGCCGGGTGTGGTGGTGCATGCCTATAATCCCAGTGACGCTGGAGGCTGAGGCAGGAGAATAGCTTGAACCTGGGAGGCAGAGATGAGCCAAGATCATGCCATTGCACTCCAGCCTAGGCAACAAGAGCGAAATTCCAGCTCAAAAAAAAAGATAAGAAGAAAAGAAAACTATTGCGTGTGAAGCCACGAGGACTTCAAGGATTTGTGTTACTCCAGGATTGCATATCCTGGTCTGTCTAATATACTGCTGTAGACTTGGAAAATGGTTGGTTAGAATTGGTGCCATGGCCTGAAAGTATTTGTCCATGTAATAATCAAAAATGCTTTTTACCAGCTGGGTCCAGTGGCTCACGCCTATAATCCCAGTACTTTGGGAGGCAGAGGCGGGTAGATCACTTGAGGTCCAGAGTTGGAGACCAGCCTGGCCAATATGATGAAACCCCCTCTTTACTGAAAATACAAAACATTAGCTGGGCATGGTGGCTGGTGTCTATAATTCCAGCCTTGGGAGACTGAAGTAGGAGAATCGCTTGAACCCAGGAGGCAGAGGTTGCAGTGAGCCAAGATCGCACCATTGCACTCCCTCCTGGGAGAAAGAGTGAGACTGCATCTCAAAAAAAAAAAAAAAATGCTTTTTACCTTCTCAAAAAAAAAAAAAAAATGCTTTTTACCTGAGCCTTATCACTCAAGTCCATGTCCATCTTTTACAATCACCTCACATCCTAATGACGACACCTCTTCCCACCGCCTCCTTCTCCTTCTCCCTTTCCTTCTTCTTTTTCATTAAGGTGAATGGAATCTTGAGCCTCATGTTAGTACAACCTAGAATCAGCTGGTTTTACTTGACCCTCCTCACACTGACACGGGATGGTGTTCTTGACCAAGCATGTCATGTCCTCCAAAGGCCAACCTTACTGCAGTTTTCCTGAAATGGGGAACTCAAACGAATTTTAGGTACTTCACAAATGATTTTTTAGTAGTTACATGTTTATTTGAAAGTGTATTAGAAAAATATGCATTCGTATATAACATATGCATGTGATTCCATGCTTACTGCTTCTTACAACAACGAGATATTCGTGTTTTTCAAGTAGATGCATGTTTTTAGAAAGTAAAAAACAGCAGGGCAGCCTGTGCACTGGTATGGCAAAAATCCTGGAGCCAAGAAAAAGCTGCAGAATGTGGCCCTGAGCCAGGGTGAGATCCCTCTAAGCAGAGTCAGTGCTGGTCATGCCAGGTGGTCAGGTCTCCCTCCTCCCCCTAGCCTTTGGAGAGTGCAGTAAAAGGAACGCTCCCTTTGTCTGTGTTTCCTCCCACCACTGGGGCAGATAGGCAAATCCTCCCTTCCCAGGCTTTTCCTCCTAGCACCAAACAGCTGTCCATGAAAGCCCACAGGTCACCAGACAGAGCTATGGAAGCAACTAAGAGTTGAATTCAATATCCGTCTTTTTTTACTAGAGCTTAAGATCTCTTTATCGGGAATGGAGCTGATTGTTCGGCTGATCCGGTAAGGGACCCTGCTGCATTCTGCTGGCAGAGGGAGGAGGTGCAGGGGCGGAACCCTGGGCTAAGGCTGAGCCTCTGTTGCTCAAACATTGCTGTAATGTTTAGCCTGGGTCCCTGCCAGGGTCTTTGGAGGGGGCAAGTTGTCCAACTGGGTGCAGTCTGAACAACTGGGTGCAGGCTGAACACCTGGGTTCTCTGGCAAAAGGTGGTGTAAAAATGCAGAGATAGGCCAGGCATGGTGGCTCACGCCCGTAATCCTAGCAACTGGGGAGGCCAAGGCAGGTGAATCACTTGAGATCAGGAGTTTGAGACCAGCCTGTTCAATGTGGTGAAACCCCGTCTCCACTAAAAAAACAAATATATATATTAGCCCATTTTTATGGGCAAGACTCTGTCGCCCAAAAAAAAAAAAAATGCAGAGATAGGTAAATTGATCCCACTTCCCATGTGTTTAGGCGTTTAGCACAAACTGAAATACTTGAATAGCTTGCTCTAGTCAGAATTCCAAAGGCTGCTTTAACATTAACACCATTACCTCTGCGCTATACTGTATTTACATAAAGTGCCATCTTGCTTTTTGCACAATTCTCCCCTTCCTTCTGCCTTTAGTTTGACCCATGGGAATTCACAGCACATTCTGGGTTCTTATCTTCAGTAGAATGAGCTGCAGTTTCCTCGCCACCACAGCCATGTTACCTTCTCCCTCAGCCCTCGGTAATTTGTCACATGACACTGGCTGAGTCTTGGCTCTGTCTCCCTTCGTCTGGTCTTCCAATAACAATTCATAACTATTCTCTTCCATGGACCTAAATCAAACAGAATTCAGGCCCAAAATGGAAAAGGAGAAACAGGATCATGGGAATAGAACATTGATTTCCTCCCATCGGACACCAGCCTCGTCCACAGCCAATCGCCTGGGCCCCCAGGGTGGGATGAAGGGGAAGAGAGGAAGCTGTCCTCCCCAACCTAGCTAGTATGGCCCACTGAATTTCTGCCATCATTCATAAAAGTCATCTATAGGCCAGAGGAGTCCCTCTGGAATAAGAAGGGGAAAAAAAGGGCAAGGGAAGCAGCAGGAACAAGAGATGTTTTGTTCGGTTGTTTGTTTGGACAGGATCTCACTCTGGCCCAGCCTGGAGAGCAGTAATAGGATCATAGCTCACTGCAGCCTCGAATTTCTGGGCTAAAGCCATCCTCCCACCTCAGCCTCCTGCGTAGCTGGGACTACAGGCACAAGCCACTATATCCAGCTAATGCTTTTGTGTGCATTTTTTTGCAGAGTTGAGTCTCACTGTGGTGTCCAAGCTGGTCTCAAACTCCTGGCCTCAAGCCATCCTCTTGCCTTGGCCTTCCAAAGTCCTGGAATTACAGGTGTGAGCCACCCACTCAGCCTAGAGAAGCTTTCCCAAAGGAATTTTCCTGAAATGGAAAAGGGTAGACTGCTAATTTGTGACTCCATTTGGGAGCGATTGTGAAAGGAGCTATGTGAGCAAGGACATTTTGAATTTGTAGGTGAGCTGGGTATCAAGGTGGAGAATATGTGGCCCGAAGTGGGAAAACAGGAGTAAGATAAAGAGCGGGAGAGAAAACTGATGGAAAACCTCTGGAATCGGTGTGACTTCTGAGCTAGCTTAAGACCTGCTGGGGCAGCATGAATTTCTGCCCAGGCCCTCAGGGACTCTCATGGAGCACCTTGCGTGGTTAGTGGGAGCTGCCGTGGGCACGTGGGCTGGGCCTCCTGTTGTCTCAGCCTGTGCAACAGAGCTTCCAACAGGAGAGGCAACCAGCCGAGCGTGGGTGGGCAGACACGCCAGGAACGCCCCAGAGCCACGGCTTCCCTTTGCATCACAATCTCCTGTGACAAGCAATTTAGTTCCCACCTGAACTTGGGGTAACACACCGATTGGTGGATTGAGTGGGTTGATGTGGGACCAGAGGTCTGGACTAGACATGGGCTCTTCCACTCCATGAAGCCCTTGGAAAATGAGTTTATTCTGACACCGATCTGGTACTTCAGGTTCCTTCTTAGTTGGCAGACATCAGCAGTACCATTCCCTGTTGGTGTGGATCTGTTGAGCGTTACCCAAGATACTCAGTGGATGTGAAGCAGGCATCTGGGCATCCTACCAGCTGTTTCCTGCTCTGACTATGCACGCAGTTCTATTGTGTCTCAGAGAATAGATTTTGATCTGTGGCATACCTGAATGAACTACTAATAATCCATGAAATAACCAGAGCTATCATATCAGGGTCTATTTTATTTCTGACACATATTTAGTCGCTTATAAATCTGCAATTCCATCCTTGCACCTGAACTTTAAAATGAGTAGAAACGAGAGCCTAGACTTCCAAGAATTTATTTATTTATTTAGCAACATTTGGCCTGAGAGGTACAAATCGACATTTGTCTGCAAGTCCTATATGAAGTGGTGGAAAAGAAAGAATTGCTAGGCACACTAGCATACAGGGGAATCCCTTTTGTTTAAAAAATGCATCTTCAAAAGAATCGGCATCCAAGTCTCCCTTTGAGGCCATGGTTGCGTGGGAAGCTCTGTGGGTCCCCCTACAATGACAAAACAGAGGAGCTTGCTTGGATTGGTGCTTCCCTCAAAATGCACAGACAGGGCAAAAACTGCAGACACAAAGCACGCACAGAAGAGAAGTCAGTGTTGAGCAGAGTGTGGGCTGAAGAATCCTGCCTCCTAAGGAGGTGACAGTCAAACGACGCTGGCTCATCAAGTGTGTCAAAGGCAGCCTTCGGCAGGTAAATAGCAATTAAGCATTTCCCACCCACTCACAAATTCCACGCTGGAAATGCTGGCATTGCAGGCGCCTCTTCCACTATTGGGTCCATTCATAGCCACGCTCTTTTTAAGAATGAAACAAACTTCTAAGACATCAGACACTATTTCAGGGAGTTTTCAATCGTAACTCCAGAAAAACTGTAACTTTCCCTCTTATGCCCTGGCATTTAATCACTGACACTGGCCTTACTTTGCTTTCAGTAAAATGAGATGAAAAGTCAAACTGCAACTATTGGATCAATGTGCAGTGTAAGAAAACCTAATCAAGCAGGACCTCATTTGAGCAGGACGTGGGTTTCCCTAAGCTTTGCACTATTATCTAACACAGAACCAAAGTTTTCTCATTTGGACAAAGCAGGAAACTCTGAAAAGCAGATACAAGAAGATTTTCACATAGGTATTGCTTTCTAAATTATCTTTAAAATATAGTGCACATCTTACTTCCATTGAAGTAATATTTGATTTGATAAGTAGTGTATCTACCCATGCCACTTAAAATGTTATCTTTCAAATAGTTGATGTCAGAGTCAGTCAATGACATCTATATTAACCAAAAGTTATACTCTATAAGAAAATACAACTTTGCCTGTGCAGGCTTCTACTTTAGTTAATGTTGCTTCTTACTGAAGTAAAACAAAAATAGGAGACAATCTTCTCTTTTTCTCTTGAAACTTCCCAGGGAGGTATAATTGCATAATATAACCTATTATGCACTAGAGATCTGGGATTTATTTATTTATTTATTTAGAGATGGAGTCTCGCTCTGTCACCCAGTCTGGAGTGTTGCAGTGGCGCAATCTTGGCTCACTGCAACCTCTGCCTCCCGGGTTCAAGTGATTCTCCTGCCTCAGCCTCCCGAATAGCTGGGATTACAGGCACGTGCCACCACGACCAGCTAATTTTTTGTGTTTTTAATAGAACGGGGTTTCACCGTGTTAGCCAGGATGGTCTCGATCTCCTGACCTCATGATCTGCCCTCCTCGGCCTCCCAAAGTGCTGGGATTACAGGTGTGAGCTGAGATCTGGGTTATTTTCAATGGAAAGAGGAAAGGTAGAAAGGAGAAATAGTGAACACTAGTGATAAAATTAAATAAAACAAACTGTGGTTTTGGGGTTTTAGTCTACAACCAGCCAGCCAGTGAGGGAAAGAGAAATCATTGGCAGGTGCTGCATTTTGGATGAAGGTTTTTGCAGGCTGGGTAAGTCAGCCCAGTGCCAGCCTTATGTGTAGGAAGAAGGGCAACCACCTATGTGGCATAATTTGAGGTGTACAACAAGGCCCTGCTGGCCGTAAAATAGCTCTTGCATGAACCTGCAACGGCCCAGAATTCTCCTCAACCAGTAAGTGTAAATCAAACACTTACTCTATGCCCAATGGTGGCTGAACACAAAAGCAAATATGAGATAGTATCCCTGCCTTCAAGACCTAACAATTGCCGGGTGTGGTGGCTCACGCCTGTAATCCCAGCACTTTGGGAGGCCGAGGCGGGTGGATTACGAGGTCAAGAGATCGAGACCATCCTGGTCAACATGGTGAAACCCCGTCTCTACTAAAAATACAAAACATTAGCTGGGCATGGTGGTGCGTCCTGTAATCCCAGCTACTCAGGAGGCTGAGGCAGGAGAATTGCCTGAACCCAGGAGGTGGAGGTTGCGGTGAGCCGAGATCACGTCATTGTACTCCAGCCTGGGTAACAAGAGCGAAACTCCAACTCAAAAAAAAAAAAAAACCTAACAATTTGATCAGAGAGAGACAAAAATAAAGTCAATGAGGTAATATAAAATATATTAAGACAATGTATAGTTAAAATTGTGTGATAAAACTTTCAGCTGCTGTAGACTTCAGAAAAGGAAAGAAAAAGTGGAGCGATCATGGAAGGCTTTGTCCATGGATGAGTGAGTGGAGGAATAAGATCTTGAACGATTGCAAGGATTAGAAGAAAGGAAGAAAGATCAGAAAATTCAACAACCCAGAGACACAGGTAAAGGGGGCTTTCTTATGAAAATGAGTCACATCTGATTAAAAGAGTGCATTCCAGGCAGTGTCAAGAGATACCTGAAATCGACAGAACAGGTTCAGACAATGGGAGACTTTCACAGCTTTGTCTTTGGTAAAGACTAAGAAATGAATCCTCCTCCCCAGTTACACTTTATATCACCACCCTATTTATTCTTCCATAAGGATTTATTATTATATTTTATTATCTTATTTTTAATTCATTTATTTCTAATACTTCTGGACTTATTTACTAGTTATTGTACATCTCCTGCCTGATACATGTGGACCAATGGAAACTATTCCAGAAGACACCTGGTGGAATTGGATGGGATGGTGTTTAGCTTTTTTTTTTTTTTTTTTTT
>NW_016107799.1:150102-151917 GCF_001604975.1 Cebus imitator
GGCAGATTCTTGCTCTGTCACCCAGGCTGGAGAGCAGCAGTGCGATTTTAGCTCACTGCAACCTCTGCCTCCTGAGTTCAAGGGATTCTCCCATCTCAGTTTCCCAAGTAGCTGGGATTACAGGCATGCATCACCACACCTGGCTAATTTTTGTAAGTTTTTTAGTAGAGACTGGGTTTCACCATGTTGGCCAGGCTGGTCTCAAACTCCTGAAGTCAAGTGATCTGCCCGCCTTTACCTCCCAAAGTGCTGGATTACAGATGTGAGCCACCGCACCCGGCCAGCTCTCTTTCATTATCTCAAACTCACTGAGTACTTTATGTTCCTCTTAATGACAGAAGGAGCACAGTCCTGAAGAATCCAGAAGAAAATATTCTTTCTGAGGAATATGGGATGGGGATCTTTAGGATTAAGGCAAGACATGTGAAATTTAAGATTGAAAGAGTACCACAAGGGAGAATGCCATTCATTCGTCACAAGGAGGCTGAAACGGGGATCCCTTGAGCTCAGAATTGCAAGTCCAGGCTGGGCAATATAGTGAAATTCTATCTCTAAAAATTAGCTTAATGTAAAAAAAAAAAAAAAAAAAAAAAAAAAAAAAAAAAAAAGGCAAGCATAGAATTAAGAAGCAATAAAGACCGCCTATAGTCCCAGCACTTTGGGAGGCTGAACAAGGAGTATCACTTGAGCTCAGGAGTTTGAGACCAGCCTGGGTAATATAGTGAGATATCATCTCTTAAAAAAAAAATTAATTAAAAAAAAAAAAGAAGATAGGATCTTAGAGAATATCTATTAAAAATAAAAAAATGTTGGCCAGGCACAGTGGCTCACGCCTATAATCCCAACACTTTGGAAAGCTGAGGCGGGCAGATCACCTGGACATCAGGAGCTCAAGACCAACCTGACCAACATGATAAAACCCAGACTCTACCAAAAATACAAAAATTAGCCCAGCGTGGTGGCATATGCCTATAATCCCAGCTACCTGAGAGGCTGAGGCAGGAGAATTGCTTGAATCTAAGAGGCAGAGGTTGCAGTGAGCCAAGACTGTACCATCGCACTCCAGCCTGGACGACAAGAGCAAAACTCCTTCTAAATAAATAAATATTTTTAAAATTTAAAAAATTGTTTGAAGAAGAAAGAGAAAAAATGGGTGAATGCATAGAAAGGCAGTGAGCATGAAAAGATGGATAAATAGATAGGGGGTTTTCTCTTTGTTCAAATCCCCTCTCCCTCTGTCTCTGTACAGGGGAGCTGTTTTCTTTTTCCTTCCTTCTTTCTTGCCTAGTTAACTTTTTAGTCCTTAAAACCACATACACACATACAAGATCCACAGATACACAGATAGATAGATACATAGATAAATAGATAGATACATAGATAGATAGATTATTAGAGATAAATAGATGAAAAGAGAGCTCTCTTGCTTGTAGTAGAATGCAGAGGGCTAAATAGTAAATATGAAAGTAATGCTAAAGTTAGAAAATTATCATTTTGCAGCTACTATGGTTAAAATCAAATGAGGGCCGGGCGCTGTGGCTCACGACTGTAATCCCAGCTCTTAGAGAGGCAGAGGCAGGAGGATAGCTTGAGTCCAGGAGTTCAAGACCTGCCTGGGCAATATATCGAGACCCCGATTTCCACAAAACGGAAAAAAACAAAAAGACCGGAAAAAAACAAATTAAAAAAGGAAAAAAACATCAATGAAAGTTAAATATTGGAGGCCGGGCGCGGTGGCTCACGCCTGTAATCCCAGCACTTTGGGAGGCCGAGACGGGTGGATCACGAGGTCAAGAGATCGAGACCATCCTGGTC
>NW_016107799.1:154307-158265 GCF_001604975.1 Cebus imitator
AATAGGCTGGGCACGGTGGCTCACACCTGTAATACCAGCACTTTGGGAGGCCAAGGCCAGTGGATTACCTGAGGTCAGGAGTTCAAGACCACCCTGGCCAACATAGTGAAACCCTGTCTCTACTAAAAATACAAAAAGTTAGTCAGGCATGGTGGCTGGCACCTGTAATCCCAGCTACTCAGGAGACTGAGGCAGGAAAATTGCTTGAACCCAGGAAGCGGAGGTTGCAGTGAGCCAGGATATATCATGCCATTGTAATCCAGCCTGGGCAGCAAGAGCAAAACTCCATCTCAAAATAATAATAATAATAATAGGACAATGGGGGAAAAAAAGGCTTTCTTTAGGCCCAGAGGGATTTTTAAAAACAATTTAACCTAAACCTTTGCATTAGGAGAAAGTTTCCTGAGTAGTCAACATTGTAGAAATATAAAATCGGTATTTTACCTAAAATGAAAGTGAAAAGTTTATTAAATACTTAGAAGTACTTGTTACCCACAATACTTCATTCTAGATTATCAAAACACTCTAACTTGTTCTTACCAACTGAGCTCACACCGGCCAGCGGGCAGAAGTACTCAAAAATCTCCACGAATGCTGGTCACTGAAGACACCTAGAGGACATATTTAGAAATGACACAAAAACAGGACGGCAAATGTTCAACATTCCTGTCTTTGTGTTTTAAGGAGCATATTTGTTCAGGATGCCCGGTGGGAGAGGAGAGCAGAGTAGGGAATCAGGCCTTTAGTGCCAAAAAACTGAGAAATCAGATTCTTGGCACATGCCAGAGTAATTTTCAGAATGTGCTACGTTAGTTCCATAACAGCATGTTCTGTGATAGTCATGTTGCGACAGATGAGAATGTGTGTCTCATTAGCTAAAAAAGAACATCATTGAAAACCTATATTGTGATGGACAGTGGTCAAAGAAGCCAGGAAAATCTTTGCTTTGCCCTCGTTTCTAATTTGCTTTCTTGTTGCTCAGTCCTATTTGCACCCATGAATTGTGGACATTTTTTAAAGTTATGTTTAAGTCATTAAATACTCTCCTTTGGGCCGAGCACAGTGGCTCATGCCTATAATCCCAGCACTTTGGGGGACCAAGGCGGGTGGATCACCTGAGGTCAGGAGTTTGAGACCACCCTGGCCAACATGGTGAAACCCTGTCTTTACTAAAAATACAAAAATTAGCCAGGCGTGGTCCCCATGCCTGTAACCCCAGCTACTTGGGAGGCTGAGGCAGGAGAATTGCTTGAGTCTGGGAGGCGGAAGTTGCAGTAAGCTGAGACCACACCACTATACTCCAGCCTGGACAACAGAGCAAGACTCCATCTCCAAAAAAAAACCTCTGCTTTGACTGACCGAAAGCCCCCGCTATGGTCTACCCTTTGGTAGAAAGGAGAGATGACCCATCTTGTCCCCTTTGGCCCATCAACCTCCCAGTCCTCTTCCCAGTTAATAGCAGGCTGGTAAGAAACAGTGTTTTGTTCCTGCTTTAGGAACTAAACTTTTACAATCTGGGTGAGCAGCAATGTGCCATCACAGCAAATGTAACAATCATTTAAAACACAGCTACAGCTATCACAAGAATGACTATTTTTAACACAAAATTCCATGACCCAGAAAAAACTTTAAATATTTTAAGTAATATTTATTACAACAAGAATGCAGGCTGTGTCTAGCAGTCCTGGATAATGGAATTTAACCAGGGCCCTCCCGTGGAGTATCACACTACTTTATGAGAAAATTCTCTTTTCCTATGTCACAGAGGGAACAGACCATGTACGTATAAAGGGTATTACTTCAGGAACATCTGCTTTAGTGACCAATTATTGATTTAAAATATACGAGCTTTCCTTATAAGAACTATTTGAAAACTTTAGCTTAAAAGTTTTCATCTCTTTTGTTGGGATGAGGATCAGGGGGCAGAAAGGAGTTTCTTCCCATGTCTGGAAGTACTTACCAATGACAAACTCGAATCTGAGGTTACATTTTCATGTCCAGACAGGGTGTGGTCGGACGTAGACTTGGAACTGGGAGAAAATGTGCATTTGGCAATTTTCGACTTTTTTTCAAGAGGGAAAACAATGAATAAGACTGGTTAGTTCCTGGCTGGGTGTGGTGGCTCACGTCTGTAATTCCAGCACTTTGGGACACCAAGGTGGGAAGATCACTTGAAGCCAGGAGTTCGGAACCAGCCTGGGCAACAGAGCGAGACCCCACCTCTACAAAGAAAAGTAACTGGGTATGGTGGTGTGCGCCTGTAGTTCTAGCTACTCGAGAGGCTGAGGTAGGAGGATCGCTTGGATTTAGGAGGTGGAGGATACAGTGAGCCAAGATTACGCCACTGCACTCCAGTCTAGGCAACGAGCAAGACTCCGTCTCAAAAAAAAAAAAAAAAAGAATTGTTAGTTTTACCAAGGTTAAAAGGAATATTTGCTAATATACATGGGGATGGCATTATTGCTTAAGCTTTACTTGATATGAATAATTATGATTTCCATACGTAATATGTTTCAGTCTGGGGCTTGAGTAGCACAATTCATTTAAATCCATGTAAAAATAAGCACAATGGAATCTTTTTAGATGGTTAAAGTTCATATGATGTTAAAAGATTTTGAATTAAACTTGAAGCAATTAACTATGAATGTGATATTTAATAAGATAGCAGAAATCACTGGGAGTTGGTGGATCACGCCTGTAATCCCAGCACTTTGGGAGGCCGAGGCCAGTGGATCATGAGGTCAGGCATTCAAGACCAGCCTGGCCAACATAGTGAAACCCAGTCTCTACTAAAAATATAAAAAATTAGACAGGCATGGTGATGGGCATCTGTATCCCAACTTCTTGGAAGGCTGAGGCAGGAGAATCACTTGAACCTGGGAGGCGGAGGTTACAGTGAGCCGAGATCACACCACTACACTCTAGCCCGGGCGACAGTGTGAGACTCCACCTCAAAAAACAAACAAACAAACAAAAAACAGAAAACAAAAATCCAGGAGACTCACAAAAGTGGAAAAAACAAAGGCCTAATTCAAAAGATATAAGCTGGTGTAATTTTTTTCCTCTCTTAAGAAGTAGGGTCGGGTACGGTGGTTCACACCTATAAATCCAGAACTTTGGGAGGCCTAGGTAGGTGAATCACCCAAGGTCAGGAGTTCAAGACCAGCCTCACCAACATGGTAAAGCCCCATCTCTACTAAAAATACAAAATTAGCCAGGTGTGGTGGCACATGCCTGTAATTCCAGCTACTCCAGAGGCTGAGCAGAGAATCACTTGAACCCCGGAGGGGGAGGTTGCAGTGAGTTGAGCTCTTGCCACTGCACTACAGCCTGGGCAACACAGCAAGACTCCATCTCCAAAAAAAAAAAAAAAAAGTATTTTGTACATCTAGGGCATCTGAGATAACAAATGCTATTTGATTTTATTTTTAGTAGTCCAAGGGATTTTCTCTAATTGTTTTAATTTTTAAATACATAATAGACCCACATGAATTCAAATTTTTGGAAGAAGAAGATATGCTATAAAAAATTTTCTTCCCACTTCTGTCCCTTAGCAACCAGTTTCCTGACTCAGAAACAACCAATCTTTTCTGATTTTTATGTATTCTTTATTTTATACATAAACAAACACACACACATACACACACACCATCTTTCTCTTGCTTTTTGTGCTCTTGTGAGCATTCTAAACATTGTATCCTGTCCCTTGCTTTTTCCACTTAACATATGTGCAGGGCCGGGCGCGGTGGCTCAAGCCTGTAATCCCAGCACTTTGGGAGGCCGAGGCGGGTGGATCTCAAGGTCGAGAGATCGAGACCATCCTGGTCAACATGGTGAAACCCCGTCTCTACTAAAAAACTACAAAAAATTAGCTGGGCATGGTGGCACGTGTCTGTAGTCGCAGCTACTCAGGAGGCTGAGGCAGGAGAATTGCCTGAATCCAGGAGGCGGAGGTTGC
>NW_016107799.1:159322-161159 GCF_001604975.1 Cebus imitator
AAGACCCTGCATTCACCCCAGATACCCTGGCTTGGGTCATGCCATTTTCTCCGCTGGAATGTCTTTTCCTGACAATACCATCCCTCCAACCAACCCAGCTTTCGAATTTCTCCTTTTACGCGCATGAAGCTTTTCCCAATTATCTGGCTCTTATTGAGCTCTTCTAAGAACTTCCCAACAACAAATTTATTGTGCCATAAAAGGGTTACAGGCAGCCAGGCGCAGTGGCTCACACCTGTAATCCCAGCACTTTGGGAGGCCAAGGCGAGCAGATCACCTGAGGTCGGGAATTCAAGACCAGCCTGACCAACATGGACAAACCCCGTCTCTGCTAAAAATACAAAATTCACTGGGTGTGGTGTCGCATACCTGTAATCCCAGCTGCTTTGGAGGCTGAGGCAGGAGTATTGAGTGAACCCAGGAGGCAGGGATTGCAATGAGCCGAGATCATGCCATTGCCCTCTAGCCTGGGCAACAAGAGCGAAACTCAATCTCAAAAAAAAAAGGGGTTACAGGCAGATGGAGCTACTGATCCATCTCAGATCTCAGGATAGGCAGGCAGGGGCTGCGTGAGAGCCCCTAGATTGGCATTTCTGGCCAGGTCTGCTTTATCAGTTTACCCAAGAGTCCATACACTATCATCATTTTCTATGCATGCCATGACATGAAAAATGAAGATGAGCTTACCAAGAACACCAGGCTGGCACAAAGTCGATGACAGTGAATACTGTCCAATTGATTGACATGATTTGCCTTAGATTCATTGTTGTCTTCCATAATCATTTCTGCTTTTAGCCATAACAGCCACTAGTAAATACTATTATTGTTTTTTTCTTCCTTTCCATTATGTAAAAATAAAACCTACACTCTACTTCGCCTGGATCACTTCCTACTTCCTGAACATCCTGAAACTTTGTAACCAACATCTCCACCTGCAGCTCTCCCCAGGGATGATCAGGAAGATTCACCAGCACCTCCAGGGAGCACTGAGGGAGAGGTGAGGCCCTCACAGAATCAATACACACAGCTTTGATAGAAATGGGAGCCTCCGATGAGTGCTGATGAAGCAACTAGAGGTAGAGCCCTTGTCACAGACTTCACCTGTGTCTCCACCTTTGACCGTTCTGGCATCAGCAGTGCTGGCAGTCACACTATGGTCAGCAGGGACACCCACATCATAGCTTGATACCTGCACTCAGCTATCGTGATGGTGACCGTAGCAGGCAGGCAGCACCACTTTTTTATAAATATCTCAAAAGGCAGGCTGTATATGAAGAGGATATCCCAACAGCTAACCTTTATATGAAGTTTCTTTTTTTTTTTTTTTCCTGAATGGCCCACCGCAGCTGCACCAATGGGGTTTCTATATGTGAGATATCATACTTTACATATGTTAATTCATTTCCAATCTCACAATTGTAATAAAGAAGTATTATTCTTATCATTCTTTTTTTTTTTTTTTTTTTTGAGACAGTCTCACTCTGTCACAGGCACCATCGTCAGCTCACTGCAACCTCTGCCTCCCAGGCTTAAGAGACTCTTCTACCTCAGCCTCCCAAGTAGCTGGGATTACAGGTGTGTGCCACTATTTTTGTATTTTCAGTAGAGACAGGGTTTTGCCATGTTGGCCAGGCTGGTCTTGAACTTCTGGCCTTAAGTGATCTGCCTGCCTCAGCCTCCTAAAGTACTGGCATTAAAGAAGTGGGCCACCACACCCAGGCTTGTCCCTATTTTCTTTTTTTTTTTTTGAGACGGAGTTTCACTCATGTTACCCAGGCTGGAGTGCAATGGCGCGATCTCGGCTCACCGCAACCTCTGTCTCCTGGGTTCAGGCAAT
>NW_016107799.1:161974-163790 GCF_001604975.1 Cebus imitator
TTTTAGTAGAGACGGGGTTTCACCATGTTGACCAGGATGGTCTCGATCTCTTGACCTCGTGATCCACCCGCCTCGGCCTCCCAAAGTGCTGGGGTTACAGGCTTGAGCCACCGCGCCCGGCCCCATTTTTTTAAATATATTATTTTTTTTTATGAAACGCGTCACAAACTTGCGAGTCATCATTGCGCAGGGGCCATAGCTAATCTTCTCTGTATCGTTCCAATTTTAGTATCTGTGCTGCCGAAGCGAGCACCAGTTTGACCATTTTTAAGTATTTTTAAAATATCTCTTTGAGAAATATGATTTTTCATGAGCTGTTCTGTTTGCTCCTCTGTAAATATTAATAGACCAAATATATCAAAAAGTAAACTTTTCTGTTATTCAGTGCTAAATGAAATGATTGCTCATCATAATCATAATGGACTACAACGAAAAATCACGGCAATTATCAAAATCAATGAATTCTCAGATGAGACCACATTAAAAAAAAATCAATGAATTCACCAAGCTGAAGCACTCGCTAACCTTATATGTTCTGTTGACTATACAAAATTTGATTTTTCTTATTATTATTTTCATCTTCCTTATTCCATTTTCTATTTCCTCTTTGGGTATCTTGATTATCATAGTCATTCTTATTTTCTGTGTTGGCTATCAAAAATATTTTTCTAATCCCAGTAAGGCATGGTGGCACCCCTTCGTAGTCCTAGCTTCTAGAGAGGCCAGGCGGGAGGATCACTTGTGCCCAGGAGTTTGAGGCTGCAGTAAGCTATGATCTCACCACTCCACCTGAGCCTGGTGATGGAGTGAGATGCTGCCAAAAAAAATTTTTTTTCTAATTTTGATTGCAACTAACAGAGCTTTTAGTTTCTGTTGTAATATACTAAGATTTTTTAAAAAGCATTTTAAAGCTTCTGCCTTCTTTCTGGATTTCCACAAGGATGCCTTCTTGTCATAGTTGAAAAGTGAAATTATCTTCGGAAGAAAAAAGACCTAAAACTAAGACATACACAAGAGCAATTCAAATGTGTTTCAAATTGATACTACACTGCATACATAGAGCAATATAATGGTACAGTCAAATTCCTTATATATTGCATGCAAAAGTGCAGGAGCTCTGTGTCTGGATTCTTCTTCAGACCATTTCACTCTCTGATGCTAGTTTTTGTTCCATTTCATCTAGAACCAGGAGATTTTGAAGAACAAGGTGACAAATA
Organism: Cebus imitator; assembly: GCF_001604975.1. Taxonomy (NCBI): domain Eukaryota; kingdom Metazoa; phylum Chordata; class Mammalia; order Primates; family Cebidae; genus Cebus; species Cebus imitator. Next base: position 163,192 of record NW_016107799.1, read on the forward strand.
CATTAAAATGCAATCCATCCAGGCATGGCAGCTCACACCTGCAATCCCAACACTGGGAGACCAAGGCAGGAGGATTGCTTGAGTCCAGGAGTTCAAGACCAGCCTAGGCAACACAGTGAAAACCCATCTTTGTTAAGGAAAAAAGTAATATTGGGTGAAGGTGAAGATGAAGAGGGAGACCTAGGCATCTCAGATCAACTTCCTCTTTTCATTCCTAAGACTGTAAGCTTCCCTTTTTCATTCCTAAGACTGTAAACCAAAGCCCTTTTCACATGTAATTCCTAAGACTGTAAACTGACACCCTTTTCACATGTAATTCCTAAGACTGTAAACTGACACCCTTTTCATATGTAATTCCTCCAAGACTGTAAACTGAGACCCTTTTCGTATGTTAAACTATAAACCTAAGATTCTTCCACGTGTGACATCTAAAGTATAAGCCTATATAAAGAAGGAACCTTCCTTTGTTAGGCGAGCTTGGCTATTGGGCAAATACACCACCTTGCTCCTGGTGGAATAAACTCCTTCCTCCAATATTCGGTATCCAAGAGATCCGTTTCCTGCGGCTGCTCCTGAAACAAAGGCACAACACTAAAAAA
>NW_016107799.1:164637-168027 GCF_001604975.1 Cebus imitator
ATATATATGCTGCATAATCAATTATATTCCTAACGGAAGAGGATTTCTAATTTGATATGCTGTCAATGAGAATCTAATTCCTCTGCTTACAAGTTTATATGCTTCAAATTGGAAGCATTTTTAACAGATTAGCTTCTGGTTCTACATGTTTCAAACACTGTTTTTCCCCAATTTTTTCTTTTTATTTGCGACAGAGCCTTGGTCTGTCACCTAGGCTGGAGTTCAGTGGTGTGACTGAACTCACTGCAACCTCTGCCTCTGGGGTTTAAGTGATTCTCTCTCATGCCGCAGCCTCCTGAGTAACTGGGACTACAGGTGTGTGCCACCATGATCAACTCATTTTTTTGTATTTTTTGTAGAGACAGGGTTTCACCATGTTGGCCAGGCTGGTCTCAACTCCTGGGCTCAAGTGATCTGCACGTCTCAGCCTCCCAAAGTGCTAGGATTACAGTTGTGAGCCTCCATGCCAGGCCCCCAATTTTATATACTCACAGAGCAGAAAGCCATAGACATGTTAATGTTATGATAGGACCCTGCACCTTCATGTCACAACCCTGGGTGAGATGGTGCAGAGACAGAAGTACTATTCTTGAAACTCCTTCTATACTGGTATGACCACACTGGTACCACCAAATCCAAACTAAATGTTTGTAACTCAACTTTCTTGAGCTGAATTCCAAAATGCAAAAAGATATGTGATGGGGCTGGGAGCGGTAGCTCACGCTTATAATCCCAGCTCTTTGGGAGGCGGATCACAAGATCAGGAGATTGAGACTATCCTGGCTAATGTGGTGAAACCCCATTTCTACTAAAAATACAAAAAATTAGTCAGGCATAGTGGTGCATGCCTGTAGTCCCAGCTACTCAGGAGGCTGAGGCAGGAGAATCCCTTGAACCCGGGAGGTGGAGGCTGCAGTGAGACCAAATTACACCACTGCTCTCCAGCCTGGGTGACAGAGTGAGATTCTATCTGAAAGAAAGAGAGAGAAAGAGAAAAGAAAGAAAGAAGAAAGGAAGGAAGGAAGGGAGGGAGGGAGGGAGGGAGGGGAAGGAAGGAAGGAAGGGGAAGGAAGGAGGGAGGGAAGGAAGGAAGGGAGAAAGAAAGAAAGAAAAGAAAGAAAGAAAAAGAAAGAAAGAAAGAAAGAAAGAAAGAAAGAAAAAAGAAAGAAAGAAAGAAAGAAAGAAAGAAAGAAAGAAAGAAAGAAAGAAAGAAAAGAAAAGGAAAGAAAGAAATGTGATGAAAAGGAGGTTAGAGTGAAAAGACACAGTGGTCTCAACTGACTGCAGTAAAAAATAGTTTGCATGCAGAGGTAGTATCAGAATGGAAAATAATAAAAAAAATAGTTTGCAAATTATACAGAATTACATGACCCAGAGAACTCATGGCTAGAATTCCTTGTAGGTTGTTGGAAGGAGTAGGTGCCAGTGAAAAGCCTTGTGTCCTATGCTTCATTCTCTTCACAGAAAATTCTTCTCCAGAAGGCAATAAAGCATGTTAAGAGGAAGATAGGGTTTGCTGTATGAAATGCTGCCAATAAGTATAATAGGATAAAGACCGGCACAAAACTATTGGATATGGCAATGGAAGGCCTTTAGTGACCTTGAAAATCGTGATTCCATTAGAAGATACAAAAGCCATATTTAAATAGATTAAGGAAAGATGGGAGATTAGGAAGATAAGACAATGACAACATGCAAAAACTTCTGTTTGGCTATGGTCTTTCTGTACTTATAGAGAAAGATCTGCAGGATTCATTGTTTAGTGGAAGATAGAGAATAGTGTGTACACTATACTACTCTTGCTGTACGGATTGATATGTGTATCTCTCAATGTCCACAGAAGATGCCTCCAGGGAAGGAAACTGACCTTTGGAATTTTTGAAGCATGTGAATGTATTGTCTATTCAAAACATAATTTTTAGCCAGGTGCAGTGGCTTGTAACTGCCCAATGTGTTGTTCACCTTGCATGCTGCCTAGACAGAGCCAATTTATCAGGGGAATTGCAATAGAGAAAGAGTAATTCCTTGGTTTTATTATTCAAATCAGCCTCCCCCAGCAATGGGGATCAGAGTTTTTAAGTACAACTTAGTGAGTTGTGGGGGAAGCCAGTGAGCTGGGAGTGCTGATTGGTTGGGCTGGAGATGAAGTCATAGGGAGTCGAAGCTGTCTTCTTGTGCTGAGTCAGTTCCTGGGGGTGGGAGTGTCACAAGATCAGATGAGCCAGTTTATCAGTCTGGGTGGTACTAGCGAATCCATCAAGAACAGGGTCTGCAAAATATCTCAAGCACTGATTTTAGGCTTTACAATAGCAATGTTATCCCCAGGAGCAACTTGGGAGGGTCAGAATTTGTAGCCTCCAGCTGCATAACTCCTAACCCACGATTTTTAATCGTTTGGCTAATTTGTTAGTCCTACAAAAGCAGACTAGTCCCCAGGCAAGAAAGGAGTTTGTTTTCAGAAAGGGCCTTTATTTTAAATGGTATTGGCCAGGCTATGTAGCCCACACCTATAATCTCAGCACTTGGGGAGGTGGAGGTGAGGTCAGGAGTTTGAGACTGGCCTAGCCAACATGGTGAAACCCCATCTCTACTAAAAATACAAAATTAGCCGGGTGAGGTGGTGCATGCCTGTAATCCCAGCTACTTGGGAGACTGAGGCAGGAGAATCGCTTGAACCTGTGAGGTGGAGGTTGCAGTGAGCTGAGATCGTGCCATTGCATTCCAGCCTGGGCAACAAGAGCAAAACTCCATCTCAAAAAATAATAATAATAAACTGTAAACTATAAACTAAGTTCCTCCCAAAGTTAGTTCAGCCTACAGTCAGGAAGGAACAAAGACAGCTCGGAAGTTAGAAGCAAGGTGGAGTTGGGGGCCGGGCACAGTGCTTCATCCCTGTAATCCCAGAACTTTGGGAGGATGAGGTGGGAGGATTACTTGAGGTCAGGAGTGCAAGACAAGCCTGTCCAATATGGTGAAACTCATTTCTACTGAAAATATAAAAAGTAGCCAGGCATGGTATCTGGTCCCTATAATTCCAGCTACTCAGAAAGCTTAAGCAGGAGAATCACTTGAACCCCGGAGGCTGCGATTGTGGTGAGCTGAGATGGCGCCACTACACCCAGCCTGGGCAACACAGCAAGATGAAGCTGCAACTATATTTACTGGGTCACAGAGGGAACTGTGAGAAAATGATTATTTTTTTTGAGATGGATTACACCTGTAATCCAAGCACTTTGGAGGCCAAGGTGCATGGATCAACTGAGGTCAGGAGTTCAAGACCAGCCTGACCAACATGGTGAAACGCCGTCTTTATATAAAATTTTAAAAAACTAAATAATTTTAAAAGAAATTTTTATTTTATTTTATTTTTATTTATTTATTTTTTTTTTT
>NW_016107799.1:168507-170069 GCF_001604975.1 Cebus imitator
ATTTTTTGTATTTTTAGTAGAGACGGGGTTTCACCATGTTGACCAGGATGGTCTCGATCTCTTGACCTCGTGATCCACCCGCCTCGGCCTCCCAAAGTACTGGGATTACAGGCGTGAGCCGCTGCGCCTGGCCAAGAAATTTTTTAAAAAAAGTTTTTCTTTCTACTCACACCCAACACAAAAAACTTCTGTGAGGAGATGTGTGGGTTTTTTTTTTTTACCACAAACCAAGCAGTTCTCCAGCACATGCCAGCTGGGTGTCCTATAATTCAGTTCCATCCTGACACTGCCTACCTGGAGATTGGGTCAAATCCCACAGGTTAAGGATTCAGTCCCAAAAGACTGCCCTGCTTTAGACACCAGTCCCCAGTCCCAGGTTTTGACCTGTGTAAGGCTGACTGATTACAAATTGGGGTTTCCACAATCCTCCTTCCCCAGGATTTGGCTTAATGGTTTACATAATAAAGGGTACAGGCGTGGGTGCAGTGACTCATGCCTGTATTCCCAGCACTTTGGGAGACCGAGGCATTCGGAGTTCTTGAGGCCAGGAGTTCGAGACCAGCCCGGACAACGTAGGGAAACCCTGTCTTTACTAAAAAAACAAAAATTAGCTAGACGTCATGGCACACACCTGTAATCCCAGGTACTTAGGAGACTGAGGCAGGAGAATTATTTGTATCTGGGAGGCAGAGGCTGCAGTGAACCGAGGTAACACCATTGCACTCCAGCCTAGGCAACCAGAGTGAGACTATGTCTCAAAAAAAAGAGAAAAAACAGATAAAGGATGCAGATGAACAGCAAGATGAAAAGATGCATAGGGTATGAGATGGGGAGGGATGCAGAGACACCTTCCTAGTGTAACTGCACAAGGGGTTTGTTCACCTCGCCCGCTGCACAGGCAGATCGATTCATCAAGACGAGGGAATTGCAACAGACAGAGTAACTCGTGCAGAGTTGGTTGTGCGGGAGACCAGTTTTATTTTTACTTAAATCAGACTCTCCGAGCATTTGGGGATCAGAGTTTTTAAGGACAACTTGGTGGGTGCAGGGATGCCAGTGAGCCAGGAGTGCTAACGGTCAGGGATAAAATCCTAGGGAGTCAAAGATGTCTTCTCGCCCTCAGTCAGGTCCTGGGTGGGAACCACAAGATCAGATGAGCCAGTTTATTCAGCTGGGTGGTGCCGGCAGTGCCGGGGTCTGCAAGCAAGATATCTCAAGCACTGATCTTAGGAGAACTTTAGGGAGGGTCAGAATCTTATAGCCTCCAGCTTCATGACTCCTAAACCATAATTTCTAATCTTGTGGCTAATATTAGTCCTACAAAGGCAAGAAGGAGGTCTGCTTTGAGAAGGTAATGATTGTCTTTGTTTTAAACTGTAAACAATAAACTGAGTTTCTCCCAGAGTTCAGCCTATGCCCAGAAATGAACAAGGACAGCTTGGAGGGTAGAAGCAAGTTGAAGTCGATCAGTTAGATCTCTTTCACTCTCTCAGTCATAGTTTTGCAAAGACAGTTTTACTATTACTTAGGAAATTCCAAGGGTTTTAGAAACCTGGGACAAA
>NW_016107799.1:172331-174135 GCF_001604975.1 Cebus imitator
CGGTGCTTTTCTGACTCTGCACCAAGAACCGCCACACCAAGGCAGCGGCAAAACCGCCTCACCGGCCTCAAGAGTCACCTGGCGACACGTGGGGCTCCTCCGCTGGGAATCTCCTGGTGTGTGAGCAACAAAAATTGATCTGAAAGTGTGGCGTCCTCTCGTTCTCTGCTCTTTCAGTGGGAGCTGCAATCCCGAGCTGCTAGTGATCAGCCATCTTGGATCTCTCTCCCCCAGACCAAACGTATTTCTTATACCACATACATTATAGGTACTCGCTAAATATTTTTGAATAATAAATAAAGTCAGCCGGGAGCGGTGGCTCAAGCCTATAATCCCAGCACTTTGGGAGGCCGAGGTGGGTGGATCACGAGGTCAAGAGATCGAGACCATCCTGGTCAAAATGGTGAAACCCCGTCTCTACTAAAAATACAAAAAACATTAGCTGGGCATGGTGGCGCGTGCCTGTAATCCCAGCTACTCAGGAGGTTAAGGCAGGAGAATTGCCTGAACCCAAGAAGTGGAGGTTGCGGTGAGCCGAGATTGCACCATTGCACTCCAGCCTGGGTAACAAGAGCAAAACTCCGTCTCAAAAAAAAAAATAAATAAATAAATAAATAAATAAAAATAAATAAAGTCGTGCATGTAAATGTCCTATCATAGTTCTCAGTACATATCAACAGTAACTGCAGCCAGGCTCAGTGGCTCACACTTGTAATTCTAATCCCAGCACTTTGGGAGGCTGTGGTGGGCAGATCACTTGAGGTCAGGAGTTCAAGACCAGCCTGGCCAACATGGTAAAAACCTGTCTCTACTAAAAATACAAAAGTTAGCCAGGCATGATGGTGGGCACCTGTAATCCCAGCTACTTGGGAGGCTGACGCAGAAGAATAGCTTTAACCTGGGAGGCAGAGGTTGCAGTGAGCTAAGATCATGCCATTACACTCCAGCCTGGGAAACAATACCAAAACTCCGTCTCAAAAAAAAAAAAAAAAAGAAAGAAAGAAACGGGAAGTGTGAGGTCCCTTTTTTGGTTTTTGAGACACTGTCTCACTCTGTTGTCCAGGCTGAAGTGCAATGGCATGACTACCACACCCAGCTGTTTTGTAAGTTTTATGTAGGGATGTGGTCTTTCTCCTGTTTCTGATTGATTTTTCCTGTCACCAGCTCTAAAGGCTGAAAGGCAGAGACCAGGTACCAGCAAGGCTGGTTTGTCCTGGTCTTTCTTTTTGGCTTGCAGACAGCGGCTTTCTGGCTGTCTCCTCACATGGCCTTCTCTGTGAAACCACCTTTGCAAAATTACGACAATAAGAGAAATCTGACAAAGTTGCCTCCATCTTGCTTCTGACTTCCCAGCTATCCTTGGTCATTCCTGGGCACAGGCCAAGCTCTATTTCGGAGCAATTTAGTTTAACTTTGAAGTAAGGATGACCATAGTCCCTCCCTAAAATGAATCTAATCCCTGTTCAGGGGCTGAAACCAACTTTGCAAGACTAATTAAAGGCCACAAGATTAGGAATGAGGGAATGATGTGAATTTAGCTAAAATATCGGTGTAGTTCCTATAATCCCTTACGGCTCAGGGGTACCACCATGTGGTACAAGGTCACAAGACTTATGACTTCCCCAGTTGGTCCTATAGATAACATCACTATTGCAGAACCTAAGATTGTTTCGTTTGTTTTGAGACAGTGTTTCACTCTTGTTGCCCAGGCTGGAGTGCAGTGGCGTGATCTCAGCTCACCGCAACCTCTGCCTCCCAGGTTCAAGCTATTCTCCTGCCTCAGCTTCCCAAGTAGTTGGGATTA
>NW_016107799.1:178840-180223 GCF_001604975.1 Cebus imitator
TATTTTTAGTAGAGACAGGGTTTCTCCATTTTGGTCAGGCTGGTCTCGAACTCCCGACTTCAGGTGATCCTCCCACCTCAGCCTCCAAAAGTGCTGAGATTATAGGCGTGAGCCACCATGCCCGGCCTAAAATTGGTTTTTTGAGATAGTTTCCAGACTGACCTCACTCAGGCCCATGACTGACGACTCAGCTGGTCCTGTGGCCTCACTGACAGACTCAGCATATAAAGACCATTTTCCACACCCCTGTGATTTCTTCCCCAACCAGTTAGCAGCATCTATTCCCTAGGTCCCTCTCCCCCTCACCCCCACCAAATTGTCCACAAAAATCCTAACCTCTGAGCCTTTGGGGAGACTGATTTGAGTAATACTGTTGTGTCCTGCATGGCCAGCCTCATGTTGATTAAACTCTTTCTCTACTGCAATAGCATGGTCTCACAGAACTAGTTTTCTCTTTGCAATGGGCAAGAAGAACCCATAGGGTAATTACGTCTGTTTAGACATACCCCTGGTGTTTCTACCTCTTCTTTTTTTTTTTTTTTTTTTATACAGATTCCTTTTTTTTTTTTTTTTTTTTTTTTTTTTAAATATTTTTTTTTTTTTTTTTTTTTTTTTTTTTTTTTTTGAGACCGGGCTCACTACAGCCTCTGCCTCCCAGGTTCAAGCAATTCTCCTGCCTCAGTCTCCTGAGTAGCTAGGACTACAAGCACATGCCACTACACCTAGCTAATTTTTGTATTTTTAGTAGAGACAGGGTTTTCCCATGTTGGTTACGTTGGCCTTGAACTCCTGACCTCAGGCGAGCCACTGAGGCAGGAAATGCTGGGATTACAGGTTTGAGCCACCTCTCAGAGCCTCTCTACACCTTTTTTTTTTTTCTTTTTTTTTTTGAGACGGAGTCTTGCTCTGTTGCCAGGCTGGAGTGCAGTGGTGCAATCTTGGCTCACTGCAACCTCCGCCTCCTGGGTTCAAGTAATTCATCCGCTTCAGCCTCCCGAGTAGTGGGGACCACAGGCGCGTGCCAAATTCTTTTGTATTTTTTTAGTAGAGATGAGGTTTCACCATGTTGGCCAGGATGGTCTCGATCTCTTGACCTTGTGATCCGCCCACCTTGGCCTCCCAAAATTCTGGGATTACAGGCAGGAGCCACCACGCCCAGCCCTCTCTACATCTTCTTACACCACCTTTATTGGATTAGGGCCCCACCCTTATGACCTCATTTAAACTTAATTATCTCCTTAAAAGCCCTATCTCCAAATATGATCATATTAGTAGTTAAGACTTCAACCTATTGCCGGGCGCGGTGGCTCAAGCTTGTAATCCCAGCACTTTGGGAGGCCGAGGCGGGTGGATCATGAGGTCAAGAGATCGAGACCATCCTGG
>NW_016107799.1:181283-183533 GCF_001604975.1 Cebus imitator
TTTTTTTTTTTTTTTTGGTACGGAGTTTCGCTCTTGTTACCCAGCCTGGAGTGCAATGGCGCGATCTTGGCTCACCGCAACCTCCGCCTCCTGGGTTCAGGCAATTCTCCGGCCTCAGCCTCCTGAGTAGCTGGGATTACAGGCACACGCCACCATGCCCAGCTAATTTTTTGTATTTTTTTTTAGTAGAGACGGGGTTTCACCATGTTGACCAGGATGGTCTCGATCTCTTGACCTCGGATCACGTTAGCTTTAACGTGGAGAGTGAAGTGAAAAATAGTAACACTGGAAACAGAATGACAAGTTAGGAGGTTTTTATAATAAAATAGGGAGGATGGGAACAGAGAGAAGTATACAGAATTGAGAAATCTTCAGAACCTAGAACTGGCAGGACTTGCTAATGGGCTAGAAAATAAGGAATAAACTGAAGATGATGCTTAGGTTTCTGAGTTAAGCCAGTGGTTGGGCAGTTAGTGACATGCCCTGAGATAGGAAACAAAAAAGCAGATGATCAGGGGAGCGGTGAATGGTAAACTCAGTGTTCAGTACAGTACATTGAGTTGTACAATTAAAGATGTTCACAGCCTTATCAGCTAGCTATTTTCATTCCTGTTTTAGAAATAAAAAGCAACAGGCCAGGTGCAGTGGCTCACACCTGCAATTCCAGAACTTTGGGAGGCCGAGGCATGTGGATCATCTAAGGTCAGGAGTTTGAGACCAGCCTGACCAACATAGTGAAACTTCATCTCTATTAAACATATAAAAATTAGCTGGGCATAAGGTCCAGCACAGTGGCTAATGCTTATAATCCCAGCACTTTGGGATGCCAACGCGGGCAGATCACCTGAGGTCAGGAGTTCGAGACCAGCCTGGCCAACAGGGAGAAACCCTGTCTCTACTAAAACTATAAAAAGTTAGCCAGGCTTCGTGGTGGGCATTTGTAATCCCAGCTACTTGGGAGACTGAGGCAGGAGAATCGCTTGAATCTGGGAGATGGAGGTTACAGTGAGCCGAAATTGTGCAATTGCACTCCAGTCTGGGCAACAAGAGTGAAACTCCATCTCAAAAATAAAATAAAAAGCAACAATAACTGACATTTTGAGACATTAGCGAGATGAGATCCATGCCCAGGTTCATCTAACTCTGAGGGCTATGCTTTTTCAATTACAGTCCACAAAATTTTGCCCAAAACTCCGTCAGTCAGATATATTTCAGAATTCGGAATTTACTGATTTTAGAAACATAATATAGCGCCTATATTCTATATTACAGAACAGGGACTGGGAAAGTATCTCACAATCAAACAAATTGATAAATCTCTAATGAGTCATGTGAATATTCATAAGTGGGGTAAAAAAAGGATCAAAAAGAGTCTTGTGAAAGTTCAGGATGAGTTTGCCATTAAATGAGCATATAAAAATTTCACCAGCCTGGTCAATATAGTGAGACCCTATTGCTACAAAAAATTTAAAAATTAGCTGGGAGTGGTGATGCATGCCTGTAGTCCCCACTACTCAGGAGGCTGAGGTGGGGGATCACTTGAGCCTGGGAGGTAAAGGATGCAATGAGCCATGATTGTGCCACTGCACACCAGCCTGGGAGACAGAGCAAGACCCTATCTCAAAAAAAAAAAAAAAAAAAATTTAGGCCAGGTGTGGCAGTAATCCCAACACTTTGGGAGTTCAAGGGAGTGATTAGGAGTTTGAGACCAACCTGGCCAACATGGTGAAACCCCCCCGCACTTCGCGTCTCTACTACAAATACAAAAGTTAGCTGGAAGTGGTGTTGCAACACCTCTAGTCCCAGCTACTGGGGTGGCTAAGCACGAGAATTGATCCTGGGAGGCAAAGACTGCAGTGAGCTGAGATCATGTCGCTGCACTCCAGCTTGGGTAACAGAGCAAAGTTCTGTCTCAAAAAAAAAATTTAGTTTTCAGGATATATTGGATTTGGGAATTGTGGATAAATGATAAATGCACACTTTCTTGGATATGCTGTATGATAAAGGTCAAAAAAATAGAGTTTCAAGAAGAAAGTGGTCGTTTTTGTTTTGTTTGGTTTTGTTTTTCAGGAAAAGTACAAGATTATTATTTTTTTTTGAAAGTGGTGTTAAATATTACTGAGAGATGAAGGACAAGAATTGAAGAAAGGTAATCAAACTTGGTGATCAGGAGCTTAATAGAGATATTGGCAGAAGCACAGTCCTTAACTATATAAAGTAATGAGAGTAGAAGTCAGCCTTTTTTTTTTT
>NW_016107799.1:183879-186363 GCF_001604975.1 Cebus imitator
TTTTTTTTTTTTAACTCAAACACAGCAGCTTAGTTCTTCTAGATCATTGCATTGTAAATCAAATTAAGTACAAGTAAATAAAATATACCATGCATGAACCACTGACAACCACTGGTCATGAACCAAGGATTTTAATTTATTCCAAACTGTGTGGTGAGATTCATAAGAAAAGGTGAAGAATGTAAGTCCTTAATGAGAATGCACCTGTCCATTAGACCAGGTGCAGTGGCTCACAAACTGTAATCCCAGCACTTTGGGAGGCCAAGGCAGGCAGATCACTTGAGGCCAGGAGTTTGAGACTAGCCTGGCCAACATGGTGAAACCCTGTCTCTATTAAAAATACAAAAATTAGCCAGGCATGGTGGCATGCACCCGTAATCCCAGCTACTAGGGAGGCTGTGGTAGGAAAATCACTTGAACCCGGGAGGCGGAGATTGAAGTAAACTGAGATGGCACCACTGCACTCCAGCCTGGGTGACAGAGTGAGATTCTGTCCCAAAAAAGGGGGGGAGGGAGTTAATTGTGTATACATTTACAAAGCAAACATCTGTTAAAGCCAGCCAAGAATATTTGCTACATGATGCTGGAAAACGTCTAAAGAGTTTTGCAAATCATTTCAATGTTGTGACCAAAACTTTTCCAATTGGTCCATTTCTCCAATTACTTTGCTGCCTTCCCCAAAACCCTGAACTGGAAAAAAAAAAAAACAAAAAAACAACAGTATGATATATATGACAATCATGCTGGGAAAGTCAGAGCCCTGCAGATTTTAGAACTGGCAAAGGAGAACTGAGTGTAGAACATGTGTCTGGCCAAAGCTGAAGCCTGGCCAGCCTCCAGGTATGCTGTGAAAATTCTTTGGCCACAGTTCTGATGTCCTAACATCTGAGGTTGCATCATTCTTCCCGTAGTTGCTTCTGGTCTGAATATCAACAGCATATGATGAAAACATGTCAGGGTAGAGGTAAAAGGTATTTGTCATATTTTCTTTTTCTCGCTTTCTCTTCCTTCCTTTTTTCCACAGAGGAGTGGAGAAAATATTTTAAAAGACCACCTTAGAAATAAAGAATACAGTGAAAATGAAAGGTAGAAAGTTCAATTCATGGTAAAATTCTTATTTTTCCTGTGCTGTTTGGCTTGATCCTTCCCTTTCCTGAAGCCCTCATATGGCTTCCCAGGATTGTCAAACAGGTATTTCCTGTGCTAGTATCGCTTAGGAGGGACAGCAGCAGGCAGCATGGAAGACAGGAGAAACAGAATAGATTAACAGTGGATTGAAGAATCTTGGCAACTGTGGAAAACACTTTTAAAAGGAGGCTGAAGGCAAATTTCTCTTAGAAAACTTAAGAGCAGAGGCCGGGCACAGTAGCTCACATATGTAATCCCAGCACTTTGGGAGGCTGAGGCAGGCAGATCACTTGAGGTCAGGAGTTTGAGACCAGCCTGGCCAACATGGTGAAACCCCAACTCTTCTAAAAATCCAAAAGTTAGCCAGACGTGGTGGCAGGTGCCTGTAATTCCAGCAACTCAGGAGGCTGAAGCAGGAGAATTGCTTGAACCTGGGAGGCAGAGGTTGCAGTGAGCCCAGATCGCACCACTGCACTCTGGCCTGGGGGACAGAGAGAGGCTCCGTCTCAAAAAAGAAAAAGAAAAGAAAACTTAAGAGCAGTTGTTGAATTTATGCCTTATGATTTCAATCATTTCTCTCTCTCTCTCTTTTTTTTTTTTAAAAGATGGGGTTTCACCATGACGGGCTGGTGTTGAACTCCCGACCTCAAGTGATCCACCCACCTTGGCCTCCAAAAGTGCTTGGATTATAGGCGTGAGCCACTGCGTCCCACCGATTTCAATCATTTCTAAGTGTCCTCTCACTGACGTTTACTTAAGGTCATCATACTCTACCATCTTTTAATATCTTATGATTCTCTTGATCCCTTCCCAGTATATGACCACTCTTTTTGAAATAATGTCCAGATTGACTAGCATTCTGCATCAAAGGATCCGAGGAAGAGACAGACCTGGAAATTTGAGGTCTGTATAATTGGGGTAGTGAATATAATGGGTGGAAAGGATTTGATCGGGATGTCTCAGTGTTCAGAAGTACCTAGAAAGAAAGTGTAGGTGAAAAGGATTTCCTTCGTGCCCAACCCAGCATAGATCAACAGGTGAGTTATATTTTATGGATAGAAAAAAGGCAGGCCTACTGGTGCACCAGAAACTGCACAGTCCAAGGACATTAGGATTCTGGAGTGCTTGCTTCAGCTTCCTTATTTGAGAAACACTAACCTAATACAAAGTTAATTGAATCATTGACTTTCTGCCTTTATTTGACTGCCTTTTCCCAAGTGTCAGCTTACTGAATAAAAAACCTATCCTGGCCGGGCACAGTGGCTCAAGCCTGTAATCCCAGCACTTTGGAAGGCCGAGGCGGGTGGATCACGAGGTCAAGAGATCGAGACCATCCTGGTCAACATGGTGAAACCC
>NW_016107799.1:188357-189943 GCF_001604975.1 Cebus imitator
CAAAAAAAAAAAAAAAAAAAAAAGGTACTCCCCCAAGTCCAGATCCTATGGTAGCTTCCTGCTTTAGTTCTTCTCTAACAGGCTCAGCTTCAAAGATTACCATGTACCTCATTGGTCTCATATCCCAATACAATGATTTCTAGCCCCTGGCTACCCTCTGCTGTCTCCAGAGAGCCCCCAGGTTGCTGCCCTCTGTAGTCTTAGACATAATGTCCACCTCTCTAAGGTGTAGTGGGGGCACTGTTCTTGTAGTAGCACTGGCTTTGCAGTAGCTTAGGAGCCTTTCCTGCTGTGGTATCTTACTTGCAGAATCTGTACTAGTTTGTAGAGCAGCTTTCCAATCCCAACGGCGAAATGTCCTAGAATCTTTTATGGTGGGATTGTGCCTGAAGCTCTTGTGAGCGGAGAAGCTGTGGCTGCTGCCTCCTGGGCTGCTTCTACCCTTGTTCTTTTTTAAATTTATTTATTCATTTTTTAGAGACCGTGTCTGGCTCTGTCACCCAGGCTGGAGTGCAGTGGCCCAATTATAGCTCACGGCAGCCTCAAACTCCTGGGTGTAAGCAATCCTCCCACCTTGGCCTCCCAAAGTGCTGGAATTACAGGTGTAAGCTACCATGCTTATCCCTTTTAATAATTTCTAATGGTCTTCTGGCTAAGGACTGGCAGGAAGATAATTTTCAGATTTACTCATCTTCATTTGTCCTGCTGCTACCTTCACACATCCTCCTGTAATGAAGGATTCTCCAATTTAGAGTTCTGTGTTCGTACCTTCCCCGTGCTTCCTATCTTTCCATCTGGGTGTCAGCAGTGACCTGGGAAACTCTCTATCATCCCATTCATATATGTAGCCTTTACTCTATTATTATTATTTTCAGATCCAGACCTACAGATGCAGCCTTTACTCTGTAAGGTTGAAAGGAGAAATCTTTTGCTGTTTTCACAACATGCCTGCTAGTGGTCTCTACTTCTGTGGTCACCACACTCATTCTGCCTTCTGGGGAGCCCTTGGCAGCCCCTGCCTACATGCTAGACATACTCTCCAAGGATATGCATGAAGCACCTGCACAGCTACTTTAACACCCACTGAGGATGCGCTGGTGGTCCTGCTGTGACCATACTGGCTCCTTTTCCTCCTAGGCCCTAGCTGCTCCTGACATTGCTGTGCTATCTGTCCTGGGCCTGGGGACTTGGTTGCTGCCAAGCACCCAGCACTGCTGTTGTACCTGCTACTCCCAACCCTGCTGTTGTCCCTTTACTGTCCGTGCAGCAGACCTGTAGGTTTTGTGATTACAGAAGAGTGTTCTTGGGTGGCTTCACTGGGCAGTCTGCAAACATCATATGTGTGGCAGGTGCACTGGACTCCCTCTCCTACTGCATAATGGAGATTCATTCTTTTTCTCCTGCTCAGCAGAGAAGCTCAGAAGGCAGAAAGTGGGACCAGGATGGTCTGCTCCAGTTTATTCCCATAAATGAGCAAACCAAGGGCTTATAACAAGACAAACTTTTGAGGTCATCAACCCAAGCTTCCATTTGATGCAGGAATCCCCCGCCCTAGAAGGCCTGTCAAATGGTATGGCTAGTTTTTT
>NW_016107799.1:192239-194876 GCF_001604975.1 Cebus imitator
TTTTTTTAATGAGACAGGGTTTCACCATGTTGGCCAGGCTGGTCTCGAACTCCTAACCTCACGTGATCTGCGCATCTCGGCCTCCCAAAGTGCTGGGATTACAGGCAGGAGCCACTGCGCCGGCTCTAGCCCCTCTTTTAAGAGATTTCACCTGATTAAGTTAGGCCCACTCAAGAGAATCTCTTTTGATTAACTTAAGAAGCCATTTGCTTATCTATTTACAAATAGGACATTGTGTATTATCATGCTAACTGATGTCAGCTAAAGAATAATGAGGTTCATAAGATTGGAAAGGAAAGATTTCTTTCTTTTTTCTTTTGAGTCGGAGCTTGTTCTGTTGCCCAGGTTGGAGTGCAGTGGCGTGATCTCGTCTCACTGCAACCTTCGCCTCCTGGGTTCAAGCGATTCTCCTATATCAGCCTCCCAAGTAGCTGGAATTATAAGCATGTACCACCACGCCCAGCTAATTTTGTATTTTCAGTAGAGACAGGGTTTCTCCATGTTGGCCAGGCTGGTCTCAAACTCCTGACTTCAGGTGATCCAGCCACCTTGGCCTCCCAAAATGCTGGGATTACAGGTGTGAGCCTCTGCGCCTGGCTGGAAAGATTCATTTCTCATAAATGGTTGCAGCCTGCAGAGCGGCCATTCCAACAGGCTGGGAAATGTAGTCTCTGAATAGAAGTCAGAAAGAGGCACTTCAAAGGAAGGGCAAAAGGAGTAAGAATTGGCCGGGCGCGGTGGTTCACGCCTGTAATCCTAGCACTTTGCGAGGCCAAGGTGAGTGGATCACCTGAGGCCAGGAGTTCAAGACCAGCCTGGCCATCAAGGTGAAACCCCATCTTAAAAATAACATAAAATAAAGAGGAGTAAGAATTTATGCTGAACTGAGTGGCCAAATATACATATTTAATAGCTACAGGAGGAGCCAAATATTTATGAAAAGAGAAACATGCACAAGGGCAACTGAGCTTCATGCCTCTTCGTGGAGGCATGGAGGCATGGGTGGAGTTTTCAGCCCTCTGATGCCAAAAGGTGAAGCATCGGAAGCTAAAGGTACTCAGTGTGCATCCTCTCTAGACTGGCCAGAACCACTCCATGGTCAGCAGTCTATTATCAAGAAAGAATGCTGGTCAGTTGTTGTGTCTGATTGTTGTGTTGAAAATACAAGGAGGAGGGCCGGGCACAGTGGCTCACGCCTGTAACCCCAGCACTTTGGGAGGCCGAGGCGGGTGGATCACGAGGTCAAGAGATCGAGACCATCCTGGTCAACATGGTGAAACCCCGTCTCTACTAAAAATACAAAAAATTAGCTGGGCATGGTGGTGCGTGCCTGTAATCCCAGTTACTCAGGAGGCTGAGGCAGGAGAATTGCCTGAACCCAGGGGGCGGAGGCTGCGGTGAGCCGAGATCGCGCCATTGCACTCCAGCCTGGGTAACAAGAGCGAAACTCCGTCTCAAAAAAAAAAGAAAATACAAGAAGGAGTGGAGTGAGTTTTTCTGTTTAACCCCTAGGGAAGAAAGCTTTATGGTGATTAGCAAGGGAGAGGGTATAATGAGGCATTTGTGTCCAACCTCCCAACCCATCACGCTCAGGAACTCTGTTTTTAAGGTTTCTCTGGGGTCTCCTTGGCCAAGAGGGAGTCAGATCAGTTGGTTGAGGGCCTCAGGATTTTATTTTTCTCACCTCTTTTCTCATCACACCTCAGGCCTGCTGTCTCTGAGAGGTAGGTAGTAGTGTCCATGCTTACTGTGGGATGGGGCCAAACTGCAGGTCAAGGATAACGTTTGCCTCATGCTGCTGCTCAGGGTCTGGTTTTTAGGTCTCCACTGAAAGAATTAGGAGAAGATGCAGTCAGTGAATTCTGGACATATAAGTCTCCCACAAACTGTCATTCACTCTCCCCGAGTCTCCTCCATACTAACCCTACCTCCATTAGACCTGAGGCCCAGCTCAAATGGCACTAACTCCATGGTCTTCTCTGGCTCAACATCTAAAAGAAACCTCTGCTCCCTTGGCACTACCTTTACTTCTCTTGGACATTACTTTTTGCCCTTTTTATAATTCCATACTTCAAATGGGCACTCAACATTACCCACAAAATACAGTTTCTCTGGCTGACTTTCTCACTTTGAGTGGAAAAGTTTAGTGTAAAGTGTTAAGTTTAGGGTAAAGCTGCTTCTCACATATTTTAAGTGTGGCCTCTATACCTAGTGAACTGTAGCCTCACTGGATGTGTAAACAAACTGTAACACACTCTTGTAACAAGTAGCTGAGTCTCAGCCAATCACAGTAGCCATACTTCAACCATTCACAGGTGGCCAACTGTTCAAATTTGAATTGTGTTCAAGCTTTAACCAATCCACCTGTTTCTGTACCTCCCTCCTATTTTCTGTATATCACTTTCCTTTTATTGTCCATAAATTTTCTCCCACCACACAGCAGTAGTAGAGTCTCTCTATATTTATTCTGGATCATGGGGTCTGTCTAATTCAAGAATCTTTCTTTGCTCAATTAAATTGTTTTAACTTTTCTTAAGTTTTTCTGTTAACATTTTTTAGATAAACTCTATCCCCACTGTTCTCTGTTAATAATTTTATTTCATGCATCTTTTTTTTTTTTTTTTTTTTTTTTTTTTT
>NW_016107799.1:197096-203949 GCF_001604975.1 Cebus imitator
GATGGTCTCGATCTCTTGACCTCGTGATCCACCCGCCTTGGCCTCCCAAAGTGCTGGGATTACAGGCTTGAGCCACCGAGCCCGGCCTGGAGGCTGATTTTTATGAATTACATCAGTGGACTCCCTTGCCTTCTGGCTTCTGGTTGGGTTTGGCTAATGGAGGTCAGAGGAAGAGGAAATAAGGTGATTTCCCTGGGTCCTCCCTGCAAGTAAGGTCACCTCAGGATAAAGTGTCCTTGATTGACATCAGTGTTTCTTCAGAGTATACATTTTCTCCTCATTTCAGGTTTCCCTCTTATTCATTTCTCTCTTTTTTTTTTTTTTTTTTTTCTGAGACAATCTTGCTCGATCTCCCAGGGTGGAGTGCAGTGGCATGATTTGGCTCACTACAACCTCTGCCTCCCAGGTTCAAGTGATTCTCGTGTCTCAACCTCCAGAGTAGCTGGGAATATAGGCATGTGCCACCATGCCTGGCTAATTTTTGTGTTTTTGGTAAAGATGAGGTTTCGCCATGTTGGCCAGGCTGATCTTGAACTCCTGGCCTCAAGTGATCCGCCCGCTTCAGCCTCCCAAGGTGCTGGGATTAAAGGTGTGAGACACTGCGCCCAGCCCCTCCTATTTCTTTCTTTATAGCCCAGGAGTTACTGCTTTTTCTCATGTAAATAGCTAAACTCGGGCCACACCTTTGTAAGTAGTCCCTTTGTTAAACTCTTCTGGGATTATTTTGAGTACAGTATGTCATTGATTTGCCTTAGATACAATGTCTCTGGTAGTCTGAATAATGGTCTCCAAAATATCCAGGTCCTAATCTGTGGAAGGTGAGAATGTTACCTTGTCTGGCAAAGGGACTTTGTAGACATGATTAAGTTAACCTTGAGATAGGAAGACTATCCTTAATTATTTGGTGGGCCCAATGTATTCACAGGGTCCTCACTAGAGGGAGGCGGAAGGATTTTAAGAGGAAATGACATGACAAAAGCAGAAAGAGCTTTGAAGATGCTGTGCTGCTGGCTTTGAAGACGGAGGAAGGGGCTGTGAGCTAAGGAATGCAAAGAATGTAGCTCTAGAGGCTGGAAAGAAGGGAGCGAGGCCTTGTTGTATACCTTGGTTTTGGCGCTACGAAATTATTTTGGACTTCTAGCCTTCACATTTCTGCTGTTTTAATCCACTAAATGTGTAGTAACTTCTTACAGCAGCCATAGGAAATTACTACAGTGCCCAAAATAGAACTTTTGATACTCTGTGCAAATTGGCTCCTTCCTGTCTTGTCCACTTGGTTGTTAAATTTTTTTAATTTTGGAGACAGAGCCTCTCTCTGTCACCCAGACTGGAGTGCAGTGGTGTGATTGATCTCAGCTCACTGCAACCTCCGCCTCCCAGGTTCAAGCAATTCTGCTGCCTCAGCCTCCCCAGTAGCTGGGATTACAGGTGCGTACCACCACACTCGGCTAAATTTTTGTGCTTTTAGTAGAGATGAGGTTTCACCATGTTGGCTAGGCTGGACTTGAACTCCTGACCTTAAGTGATTTGCCCTCCGCAGCCTCCCAAAGTTTTGGGATTATAGGTGTGAGCCACTGCGCCAGGCCACTTGGTTGTTTAAACAAGAGATTTTATTCTTCCATTTTCTGTATGCTTCACTTCCAATCCATCATCAAATTCTTTCAGTTCCATGCCCAAAAATATATCTTGAATATCTCTACTTCTCTTCTAAATTTTCTGGCACATGGCAGAAACACAATAACCATGTAAACAGTGGATGCATAACTGAATCTTCCTTACTTCCATTCCAGTCTAAGCTTCAATAATTAGTCAATCAACTGGCTTGTCTTGGTTATTTTCCCTTAGGCCTCCTACAATCTGTTCTTCACATTACAGGGAAATTAATCTTTTCAAAACTGTAAATTAAAGCAGATTATTCTGTAGCTTAATCCTTTTACTTATTTCCCAATGGACTTTGAGTCAAATTCAAATGCTTCATTGTGCACTACAAAGACCACCTATGTTTTGGAAGTTGCCTATCTCTCTATCTTCTTTTGCCTCTCTCTTGCATCCTAACAATGCTACAGCTTTTCCCCCGTCCCCCCCATCGCCTTTGGAGTTGAGACATAAGACATTTCCTTTGTTGAGAAAGGTCTTTGTTTAACTGGCATTTAAGATTTCATCTTAAAGATCACACCCTTAGCCAGGTGCGGTAGTTTACGCCCATAATTCCATTAGTTTGGGAGGTCCAGGAAGGCGAATCAATTGAGCTCACTTGAGCTCAAGAGTTCAAGACCAGCATAGGCAACATGGCGAAACCCCATCCAAAAAAACCAAAAATTAGCCTGGTTTGGGCACCTGTAGTTCCTAGCTTCTTAGGAGGCTGAGGTGGGAGGATCCCCTGGGGGAGGGGTGGGCAGAGGGAGGATGCAGTGAGCGGATCTCATCAGCAAGATCCCTTCTCAAAAAAAAAATCACGCCCCCCTGAGAGGCTTTCCTTTACCACTCAACTCCATCTTGATTACTCTGTCACAGCTCCCTATGTATTGCCTTTCCAGCGTAAATCGCAACTGTTTATCAGTGAATTCCATGACAGAAAGAACCTAGCCTTTGGTTTGGCACATAATCGTTAAATGAATCGAGTACTGTTATTTGGCTAGGCCGAAATTATTTTCCTTATCAGTTTGTGAGCAACTTGAAGGCAGAGTCCTGAATTATTTGTTTGTTGACCTCTAGGGGGGTTAGTCCAGTACATGGTCTAGAATTGCTCATATCTGCCTTTTCAAAAAAAAATCAAATACAAGGATAAAGATGTGGACAGGAGCGCAAGAAAGGGGGTAACGATGATGAGTAGTTTCACGGAAAAGTCAATCTAGAAGGAAACTTGAAAGACGAATTGCAGAAGACAGCCATTTCAAGTCATCAACAACAAGGCTGTACCTTCTCGCGAGACGTCAGAGGAGACGTCAAGAAACTGAACTAATGCTTCTCGCGAGAGGAAAGATTGACCGCTCGCAAGCGTACGGCAGCTGGTGCCCCGCCTTCCCTGGGCCCCACCCACTCCCTGTCCTCCCACCTCGAACCGGCCATTTGGGCGTGTGACGTCATGGCGCTGTGCGCGGCCGTGGCGGCGGCGGAGGGGGCGGGCCGGCGGCGCCGCGCAGGAGGAGGAAGTGCTGAGGTTGTTGCTTGCTCTGCGCCCAGCACTGGCTCTTGGGGCGCAGAGAGGGGCCGCGGTGTCTGCGGCTGCGTTGCGCTCCCTTGCAGTCCCCTCCATGTTCCCCGGCGCCACCGCTTCACTTCCTAAGGCCACCGCTTGCCCCGGGGTCTATGGAAGTAATGGAAGGACCCCTCAACCTGGTGAGTGTCCCACAGCGTTTGTCTTGGGTGCCTTCGCCTCAGGAGCCTGGCCCCGTCCCCGGCGCGTCGGCTAACCTTTGAGTCCGGGGGGTTTGGTTTGGCAGGGGTGGGCGGTTTGGCAGGGGTGGTCGCAGAGGCTCTGAGTGGGTGCTAGGCAGGCCCTGGCCGAACTGCGGCTCCAAGCCAGCCACTTCAGACTTTTTGCCCTCCTGGGGGATCCCCGGGAAGCTCCTGGCGCCCCCTGCCGCGGGGCCCTGGGCGAGGGGATGCCACCAGCTGGGGCTGCCACCTCCTCTCTGGCTGGGGGAAGTCCTCGTAACGCCACGTAGCCACCCTCCCTACAGCCTGGAGAGGCACTGAAGCCGGCCAAGGCAGAAATGATGTGTGATACTGATTTTAAGTTCAAGCGGGAGGGTCTAAGACGCCCCGCTTTGGAGAGAGAGGAATGAATAGCCTCCTCACCCGTCACTTCTCCCTCATTTCTTACATACATTCACATACATAAACTGAGTCTTCTCCCAACTATATTAGAGGCTGCTGGGGAAAAACACAGCCATTGTTGTTGATTGATGCCTAAATTGATAAATCTGAGCTAAAAAAAAAAATCCTGTTTTTAGCTCAGATTTATCAATTTAGGCATCATTAAAGTGTAATAGGTGTTCGCTGTTCTCACGAAAATGGCTGATAACCTGTTTACTTATGTTTTAAGGCGTTTCAGGTGTTGCAATTAGAAAAAAGCAGAACCCCACTAACACCAGGAAACACGAATTTTTTCCAGATTGGCCACATCATCTTTTAGTTTCTCAGAGAGGTTACCCATTTTGGATTCAAAAGTTAGATTACTAAGGTTGCACACAGGAAGAACTTTTAAGTCGCTGGTTTACAATTCATTTGCGCTGGTGGGATTGAAAAAAAGCACTGTAGAGGATTCTTTTCTCTCAGAACTCTGAGCCCTAGTAAAGCAGTAGAGCCTGGTGGCTTAAGATTATAGGTTCTGAAGCTATGCTACTTGGATTTGAATTCTAACCTTGTCACTTGATAGCTGTGTTACCTTGGGCGAACTACTTGACCTCACTCTACTTCAGATTTGTTGTCCAGATTAAAGGAGTAAATAGGTGTAAAGCACTTAGAACTGTAATAAGTACATAGGACAGTGTAAGAGCGATTATAACCAGACCATAAGCCCTTAATTTAAAACCTATTTGTAGAATAAAGGTTTGGACTTGAGCTTTAAAAGTGTAAGATTATTGGACCAAATCACTGGTGCCACGTTGGCTGCTGTGAGGAGCCCCTCCCAGTTTTAAGTTGGGCCTTGCCCCAGGTGGTAAGAGTTATTTACACTTAATAACTTTTACTTGTAGAATTGGACTATATTTGTGAGTTTCTTTCTCTTTTTTTTTTTTTGAGACGGAGTTTCGTTCTTG
The DNA here is from genome assembly GCF_001604975.1 of Cebus imitator. Taxonomy (NCBI): domain Eukaryota; kingdom Metazoa; phylum Chordata; class Mammalia; order Primates; family Cebidae; genus Cebus; species Cebus imitator. The sequence goes on from NW_016107799.1 coordinate 201,860, forward strand.
TCACCCAGGCTGGAGTGCAATGGCGCGATCTCGGCTCTCCGCAACCTCCGCCTCCTGGGTTCAGGCAATTCTCCTGCCTCAGCCTCCTGAGTAGCTGGGATTACAGGCACGCGCCACCATGCCCAGCTAATTTTTTTTTTTTTTTTTTTTTTTTGAGACGGAGTTTCGTTCTTGTCACCCAGGCTGGAGTGCAATGGCGCAATCTCGGCTCACCGCAACCTCCGCCTCCCGGGTTCAGGCAATTCTCCTGCCTCAGCCTCCTGAGTAGCTGGGATTACAGGCACACGCCACCATGCCCAGCTAATTTTTGTATTTTAAATAGAGACGGGGTTTCACCGTGTTAGCCAGGATGGTCTCAACCTTCTGACCTCGTGATTCACCCGCCTCAGCCTCCCAAAGTGCTGGGATTATAGGCGTGAGCCACCGCGCCTGGCAATTTATTTATTTTTAAGACTAGTCAAGTGCAGTAGTGAGAAGCAGGGAAAGAGTAGAAGAACAAGGAGTTCGATCTGTAACTGACTGAACAATCAATTGCGATAGCTCACTACCTTCGGACCAGCCACTTGTGAGTTTTTTTTCAAACTAGGAAACTGGCCAGGCACTGCGGCGTGGCTCATGCCTGTAATCCCAGCACTTTGGAATGCCAAGACGGGTGGATCAGGAGCTCAGGAGTTTTAACCAGCCTGGGCAACATGGTGAAACCTGGTCGCGACAAAACAATACAAAAATAACCTGGCGTGGTGGCGCCTGCCTACGGTCCCGGGAGGCTGAGGTGGGAGGATCACTTGAGTTCCGGAGGCGGAGGTTGCAGTAAGCTGAGATCGTGCCACCGCACTCCAGCCTGGGGGACAGAGTGACTCTGACTCATACCAGGGAACTGTCTTGCACTTTTCTTGTTTTCTTTTTTCTTTTTGTTTCTTTTTTTCTTTATCAACCCTTCTTGAATACTAAACTTTTCTTGTTTTAAGGCAACATGTAGTTTGCAATGAAATATGATGGATAGCTCAATACTGAAACTTTATAGGAGTGTTACTAGAAATAATCAGCTGTTTACAAAGTGCTTCAGAGTTCAGGTGTCCTTGCAAAATGACCATTGGTTCAGTTCCAGTAGTTTCACTTTATTTGACTGCAGCATAACCCCAGCCAACTGCCCGACGAGTGTGTGGTGGTTCGTGAGAGGACTGGAACTGGGTGACAGTTGCAGATGGAACTGCAGAATCACTACCAGTTTCGGAAAAATTAGTTAAATGGTGGCAAGACTGTTTAAATTCTCCTTTTTTTTTTTAATTTTAATTTTTATTTTTTTTTGAGACGGGGTTTTGCCCTTTTTACCCAGGCCTGAGTGCAATGGCACGATCTCGGCTCAGGCGACCTGGCAGTTCTCCTACCTCAGCCTCCCGAGTAGCTGGGACTACAGGCCGTGCCACATGCCCAGCTAATTTTTATGTTTTTAGTAGAGACGGGGTTTCACCATTATTGACCAAGATGATCTCGATCTCTTGACCTTGTGATCCACCCGCCTCGGTCTCCCAAAGTGCTGTGCTTATAGGCATGAGCCACCGCGCCTGGGCAGCATTTTTTTTTTTTTTTTTAAATACTCAGAATTGCTAATGCATTAAGCTTTGTCTAATGACATCATAGTGTATTCCAAATTCATTGTATATAAGGACTCATGGTACATAGATTTGTAATCATGTGTCCTCAGAGCATCCTGGGAACTTAGTAAGATGTGTTTTCCAGTTTTACAGATAAATAAGCCTAAACTGAGAGAATTAGGTAATTACTTAGGTCAGTGACTTAAATACATTATGAATCACGACTTATTTTGATATCAAGACCTCTTGATAGTAATACTGCCATACTGTACTCATGTTCATTTCAATGTGGTTCTCATCTATTATTGAACTGTAGATTCTGTTAGCATTTAGTACCTCTGCTCCAGTATTGATCCTCAGAAATTCCTCACAGTGAATTTTTTTTTTTTTTTTTTGGACAGAGTTTCGCTCTTGTTACCCAGGCTGGAGTGCAATGGTGCGATCTCGGCTCACCGCAGCCTCCGCCTCCTGGGTTCAGGCAATTCTCCTGCCTCA
>NW_016107799.1:204724-209408 GCF_001604975.1 Cebus imitator
TTTTGTATTTTTAGTAGAGACGGGGTTTCACCATGTTGACCAGGATGGTCTCGATCTCTTGACCTCGTGATCCACCCGCCTTGGCCTCCCAAAGTGCTGGGATTACAGGCTTGAACCACCGCGCCCGGCCTGCCCAGCTAATTTTTTAAAAAACTTTTTGTAGACATGGAGTCTTGCTGTGTTGCCTGCGCTGATCTTGAACTCCTGGCCTCAAGCAGTCTTACTGCCTCAACCTCCCAAAGTGTTGGGATTACAGGGTGTGCCACTCTGCCCAGCCTGTCAATTTTAAATAGGAAAAAATTATGACTTATAATTACTTAGTGTATATTTAGGTATTTATTTCCACATACTTTTTCAGTGTGACTGTGTGTCAGTGTGAAATAATTTCTAGTTCTTTGGTTTGCTGCTGACTTGGAAAGTGACGTTAGACCTTAATTTGTACATGACTATTGCTCATGTTTTGCTTGCCTCTGCTGCAAAAGACAGGGTCCATGTGACTGCCTGGCCACAAACATTTTCTATGTGTTTAGCCCTTAAGAGTGCTGAGAATGTTTGAGTAACAGTTTCCCTCCAGAGTGGTCAGTTCTTAAATCACATGAGGAGTTAATGAAGCAAACCTCTTGATTTCCAGCTTCTGTAAGAAAAGTAATCAGATATCATGGTCCAAGGAATGACCGTGTACATGCCTGGAGCCCGTACAACTATCCCTTGTTAAGTATGTTGGCTTTAAAATATTCAAGGTAAAAAGAGGCAATTTGAACCCCTTCTTTGTTGCCCTGAAAAATTCCAAGGAAAATTTATTTCTTTGTCACAAGCTGGGCATGATGGAAGCACTCTGGAAAAAGGAGGTAGAGAGCACTAAGAAATATCCAGCAATTATTGCTAAGTGATGGGATTGGCATTGGACACGTTATGTATATTTTTAATCTTTTCCTCTTAATAGCTAAATATGAGATATTCTTCCCATTTTACAGATGAAGACTTTGAAATGCGGGGTAAGTGGTGATAGTGGGATTTGAAAGGAAGATTAGGCTGGGTACGGTGGCTCACACCTGGAATTTGAGTACTTTGGGAGGCCAAGGCAGGTGGATCACATGAGGTCAGGAGTTTGAGACCAACCTGGGCAACATGGTAAAACCCCGTCTTTACTAAAAATACAGTTAGCCAGGCGTGATGTCGCGTGCCTGTAATCCCAGCTACTCTGGAGGCTGAGGCAGGAGAATCACTTGAACCCAGGAGGCAGAGGTTGCAGTGAGCAGAGATGCCAGCATTGCACTCCAGCCTGGGCAAATAGGGCGAAATGATGTCTCAAAAAAAAGAAAGATTCAAAGTAGAATATTGAGCTTTCTATAAATCAGTGTTTGTGTTTTGATTGTGGTCCACAAAGAGAAATTTTTGCAGAATGACAACACATACAGAGAGTATTACTGTAGAGCTGTTCAATTGTAGAAAATGGCTCCTGGAATTGTGCAAAACTGCGGGGCTCTCATAAATTTCACCAAAAACAAAACTTTTTGCTCTATGTGATGAACTCTAATATTTGCAATTAGATATATATATATTTTTTGAGACGGAGTTTTGCTCTTGTTGCCCAGGCTGGAGTGCAACCTCCACCTCCTAGGTTCAAGGGATTCTCCTGCCTCGGCCTCCTGAGTAGCTGGGATTACAGGCATGCACCACCACACCCAGCTAATTTTTGTATTTTTAGTAGCGATGGGGCTTCTCCATGTTGATATGGCTAGTCTCAAACTTCGGTCCTCAGGTAATCTACCTGCCTCAGTCTCCCAAAGTGCTGGGATTACAGGCTTGAGCCACTGCACCTGGTTTACAGTTACATATTTTTCTTTCTTTCTTTCTTTTTTTTTTTTTTTGGTAGAAAGCGATTTATTTAAAGAAAGAGAAACAGGAGGAGAAACAGCTAACTCTCACACTGAGTAAGAGAATCCAGAAAGCTGGAATCCAGGAGAGGAATGCAGCTTCCACACTGAGTGGAAGGGAACAGAGAGAGATGGAGTTTAGGGGGGAAGACAGGCTTCCACGAGGGAGTGTGGAAGGGGACTCCAGAGGGGAAGTCCAGGATAGAGAAAAATGGCTTCCACAGGAGTGTTCGTGGAAAGAGATCCAAACATGGAGTCCAAAGGGGTGTGGAAGAAGGGGACTTTTAACCTGGGAGGAACCCCCACCTTCTCTAAGACCCCGGGGCCAATGAAAGGAGTTCCTTAGAACTTCTGCTGGAGTGATTGACGTTTCTTCTCGTGCCCATGAAATTTAAATATTAACTTTTTAAAAAAATTTTTATTTATTTTTTTTAAAGATGAGGTTTCACCGTGCTGGCCAGGCTGGTCTTGAACTCCTGACCTCAGGTGATCCACCCACCTCGGCCTCCCAAAGTGCTAGGATTACAGGCATGAGCCATCGAGCCTAGTAACATTAACTGTTAAATCTCCTGGATGGAGAGAGATGGGAGGGGGTCATGTCGCTGGGAAGTCCTTGCCCTTAAAACTGCGCCCCCTTGTGGACCCAGAAAGAGAACACATTCCCTCATTCCCCCCATCGAACAGGAAAGCCCAATTTCTATTGGAACACGGGCATCAATCCTCTAACTACTTCCTGCTGAGATGAAGCCTAGAAGGAGCCCTGTGGTTCAGGTTTCCTCCAGAGGGGAGCTTTTCTTTCTTTCTGTTTTTGAGATGGAGTTTCACTCTTGTTACCCAGGCTGGAGTGCAATGGTTCAATCTCGGCTCACCGCAACCTCCACCTCCTGGGCTCAGGCAATTCTCCTGCCTCAGCCTCCCGAGTAGCTGGGACCACAGGCACGCGCCACCACGCCCAGCTAATTTTTGTATTTTTAGTAGAGACGGGGTTTCACCATGTTGACCAGGATGGTCTCGATCTCTTGACCTTGTGATCCACCCGCCTCGGCCTCCCAAAGTGCTGGGATTACAGGCTTGAGCCACCGCGCCCGGCCCAGAGGGGAGCTTTTCAAGTGTGCAGGTTGATCTAGAGGTCCGCGATAGAGCCCACAAGCCAAGGACATCTGGGGTTCCAGCGGCAGGATTATTTGTGACCTTATGGTTCTTGAAGAAATGAATGTGACAAAGTGGTTAAAGATGAGAGGCCCAGAGGCCAACAAATATAGAATGGTTATAAATGAGCCTAGGAGAGTAGAGCCAGGACAGCCAGTTGTTAAGCCTCACAGTACTGTTTCTGGAAGATTTTTAGCCCTGTGTTTGATTGATTCCTGAGTTCTATGTTCAAAACAACATTTATCTGGTTTATAAAATAGATTTTTCCTAGAAAGAGGCAGGTTCCTTTCTCAGTAGGAAAAGGATGATCAGAGTTTGAGAGAGAGCAAAGTTGAGGGTTATAGTCCTATTAATGCCAGGATATAAATTACTTATGAGTGGTTGCTTCCCTGAAGATCTTGCTGGAAAAACATATAGATTTTCTAATGACTCACAGGTGGACGAAGGGTAATCTCTGGGAACTTCAGGCTGCAGATTGTGGAGGGTCTGTGACTTTCCCCAGGAGGTATCCAAGGCTTCAGCCGAGTGTGATGAATCATCGAGTCTATTTCCACTACCTTAACTGGGTTTTGAAGTCGTCGTCTTCAGCTGTACCCCTTCCCTGGCTTTACCCCTTTTCTGGCTGTACCCCTCTTCTGGCTGGCTCTCCAAAATGTAATATTGGGGTTCAGGGTGCCGTCAGCTCCCCTGAGAGGATGTTTCTCCAGGTTCTTGGTCTCTTGCCCACTCAAGAATTAGAGAGGGGACCATGACACAGCACGCGGTAAATGCCTGATTCAAAAGTGTAGAAAGTGATTTATTTAAAGAGAAACAGGAGAAGGAGAGAGAAATAAACAGCCAACTCTCACACTGAGTGAGAGAATCAAGAAAGATGGAATCCAGGAGATGAAGGCAGCTTCCACACTGAGTGGAAGGGAATAGAGAGAGAGAGAGATGGAGTTTAGGAGGGGAAGACAGGCTTCCATGACAGAGTGTGGAAGGGGACTCCAGAGGGGAAATTCAGGATAGAGAAAAATGGCTTCCGTGAGAGTGTTCGTGGAAGGGGATCTAAACATTGAGTCCCTACAGTTACATATTTAAAAAAATACTAATTGTGGCTGAGCACAGTCGCCCAGCCGTTGGGAGGCTGAGGTGGGCGGATCACGAGGTCAAGAGATTGAGACAATCCTGGCCAACATGGTGAAATATGGTCTCTACTAAAAATACAAAAATTAGCTGGGCATGGTGGCACTCGCCTGTAGTCACGGCTACTCAGGAGGGTGAGGCAGGAGAATCCCTTGAACCTGGAAGCTGGAGGTTACAGTGAGCCGAGATCCTGCCACTGCACTCCAGGCTGGCGACAGAGTGAGACTCCATCTCAAAAGTATCCAGTTTCAGCTTTCTGCATTAAAGAATTAAAGAACAAAAAAATAAAAATGCTAATTGTGACCTGCTAAATGGACTTCACAACCAACTAGTGGGTTGCATCATGTAATTTGAAAGATACTGCATCAGATTCTCACTGCCTTCATAGCAAATGGTGACAGTTCTGGAAAAAAAAAAAAAAAAAAACTGAACTAAAAGTTAAAGGAAGAAAAAAGATGAAGGCCGACCTGCATATGGGAGAAGTTGATCTTTAGACTTAAAAAGAGTTCTTCCGGGCCGGGCGCGGTGGCTCA
>NW_016107799.1:210726-212853 GCF_001604975.1 Cebus imitator
TTGAGCAGTTATCTTCAGTATAATTGCATTATATTAGACAGTCAATTCAGTGCTTATTGATTTGAGATATTGTGTGCTACTTGTTTATAGGAGATTCACATTGATTGGGAAAGGGAGAGTGAGTTAGGTTTCTCTTTCAACTGAAGACTCTACCAGAAAGTCAGGTATATATTAGATTTTCTTTTGGGGCCTTTTCAGTACTGTGTTCATATGGTGTTCTTTGTCTTTTCCTCTTTACAAAACAGCTTTCCCCAAGGACACAGAAATAAATCAAGTTATAGAAAGTAATAACGTTTTCCTTTGGGAAAGAAGGTAGTATTGAATGTGTATTTTTTTTTCTTTAAGTGATTCAGTCTGTACAGACTGTCAAATTGTCAGTGCCGACTATATTTCAAGTCATCATGGGTGGGGTATTGGGAAAAGTTTTCAATTAGCAATAATGTGCCTCGGATAAACCTCATTGGCTATGATACTGCCACTGCGCCAAGCTGAACACGTATTTTTTTCTCTCTTTTTGTTTATTTTTTAGATGGGGTTTTACCATGTTGGCCAGGCTGGTCTCAAACTCCTGACCTCAGGTGATCCGCCCACCTTGGCTTCCCAAAGTGCTAGGATTACAGGCATGAACCACCACACCCAGCCTGAACATGTATCTTTAAAGCAGTTAGCATATGGAAGTAAAAGGTTACTTGTCAGTAAGAGCAGTAACTTAGTAACCCAGTTGTTGTAGTTAGGGTTTTTGTTGGCTGTAGTTGATGAAAACCCACTTAAAATTAGCTTAAGCCAAAAGAGAGACTTTTGGACTCCAAAGAGAAGTGCAGAAAGAACCAGGGGTATAATGTAGTTTGGTTTATGAACATATGGACCCTATCAGCCAGATTGAATCAGACTCTCCCTCTCCTTTCTGCCTTTTCACGCTTGTCTGGTTCACTCCTCTCTGCAGACCTTTGTTTCCTCTGAGTGTCATTAATCAGACTTTATTGATATTCTCTGATCCTCTGTTTGAAATCTGGAGAAAGGATTCTTTAGGTATCCAGAGGACATGGTGATTCAAGAATGTGGAGCTGGGTATGGTGGCTCACACCTGTAATCCCAGCACTTTGGGAGGCCAAGGCAGGTGGATCACTTGAGCCCAGGAGTTCAAGACCAGCCAGGGCAATATAGTAAAGCCTGGTATCTCCAAAAGAAAAAAAAAGTTAGCTGAGTATGGTGGCACATGCCTGTGGTCCCAGCTACTTGAGAAGGCTGAGCTAGGAGGATCACTGGAACCCAGGAGGTTGAGGCCGTAGTGAGCCATTATCACACCACTATACTCCAGCCTCTGTGTGACAGAATGAGACTCCATTGCAAAAAAAAACCAGAAAGAAAATCATAAGAAAAAAATATTATATATATAGTTCCATTCTGTATTTACCAATACCATAAGTTTATGCCAACTGTTTACAAAATAAATCATCTGTCAGAAATGATGGGCAACCACAGCTGTAGACCTCAATCTAAAATAACCTATCAAGCAATTAAAAAGAATGTAACTCCCACAGAGAATCATATGGATTGCCTAGGAAGTACACAGAGGTGGGACTGTTTTATTGTGAATATCATAACTTATTTTGAATTACTAAAGAAATATTTATGAATTATTACCCTTTTCTTTTTGAGACAGTATCTTGCTCTGTCCCACAGAGTAGAGTGCAGTGGTGTAATCACGGCTCACTGTGCTTCAACCTGAGCTCCGTATCCTCCTACCAGCCCTTCCTGTAGCTGGGACTACAGGTGTGCACCATCACACCCAGCTAATTTTTCTCTTTTTTGTAGAGATGGAGTCTCACTATGTTGCCTGTGCTGGTCTCAAGCAACCTCGCCTCTCAGAGTGCTAAGATTACTGGCATTAGCCACCATGCCCAGACTATTACCTTTAATGGCTGTGATTCTACCAAGAACAGTATTTAAAGAGAGACCAGTTTTAATATGCGTAATCTGTAAAAGTTGTTTTAAAAATAAGAACCAGGCCGGGCGCGGTGGCTCAAGCCTGTAATCCCAGCACTGTGGGAGGCCGAGGCGGGTGGATCACGAGGTCAAGAGATCGAGACCATCCTGGTCAACATGGTGAAACCCCGTCTCTACTAA
>NW_016107799.1:214523-218690 GCF_001604975.1 Cebus imitator
TCACCATGTTGACCAGGATGGTCTCGATCTCTTGACCTCGTGATCCACCCTCCTCGGCCTCCCAAAGTGCTGGGATTACAGGCTTGAGCCACCGCACCCGGCCCTATTGTCTTTCATAGTACTTAATGACGGATATATCAAGTATGTATCAGTACCAGGCACTATTATAAGCGCTGTGATGTTTTAACTAGTTTAATTTTAACTCTTTTGTTTTTGGTGCCATTAAATTTACATAAGCAGACAACAACTCTCATTTTAGAGATGAGATAACGGAGGCAGATAGTTGGGAAAGCCGGGTTCATGTGTCTCATATAGTCAAACTGAGATTTGAACATTGGCAGTCAAGCTTGATCAAGAGGCTGCATTTGCTGTGCGTCTAATAAGAACGTAGTAGGAACTGTCCTTTTAAAAAAAATGGAATTTGATTGCTGTGGTGCCAAGTAACCTAGAGGAGATGTGTGGTTTTTTTTTTCTTTTTCTTTTTTAGGAAAGATACCGTAAGCGATCTAGGAGGAGATGTGTGTTTTTATTGAGCTCAGTAATAATCTGAAACTATAGTGAGATTTAACTCCTAAATTGGCGGACTGATTAGAGATTGGGCTCCACATTTTAAGGGATTTGGGAGAGCCATGAGGACCTGCTCTCACTGTTTGAGAACTTTTTATTCTTTTGGTATTCAATTAGCAATTCTGTCATCACAGAGTTTGAAGTTTAATTATGGAGCTACATAAATATCGATAGCATAAGGTAGAAAGTGATTGAACTCGTCGGGGATACACACAGATAGAAAACAGTGTTAGAATGAAGTAACCTCAAATAGCATCTCATCCCTGCTTCTTAGAGGGTATCCATGAGCCAGCCAGCAACTTTGGCCTTACCTGGGTGGAATCTCAAGCTCTGTTTTTCTTTTTCTTTCTCTTTTTTGAGAAGGAATTTCACTCTTGTTGCCCAGGCTGGAGTGCACTGGTGCTATCTCGGCTCACTGCAACCCCTGCCTCTCGGGTTCAAGCGATTCTCCTGCCTCAGCCTCTGAAAATGCTGGGATTATAATAGGCGTGAGCTACCACGTCCGGCCTTTTGGAATCTGTATTTTAACCAGGTGATGTGTGTTTTCATTAAAACCTAGAGTCTTACTGATTTAATACCACTTGTTTTAACAGAATCAAAACATGTTCATTAGAGAGATTAATCATAACTGCTTGTACATACTAGTTTTCTTCTTCATGTACATTCTGTTCCCAAAAGATATGTATAATTTGTGGGTACTAGAAAATGATCATGTGTTCAGAATGTATTTTTTGCTCAGTCCAAGGCTAAAATTTGTCCTTTATTTTAAGCCCCCAGCCATTTATTTATTTATTTATTTATTTATTTTGAAACAGAGTCTCGCTCTGTTGCCCAGGTTGGAGTTCAGTGGCAGAATCTCAGCTCATTGCAACCTCCACCTCCCAGGCCCAGACAATTCTTGTGCCTCAGCCACTCGAGTAGCTGGGATTACAGGCATGTGCCACCACGCCTGGCTAATTTTTGTACTTTTAGTTGAGATGGGGTCTCACCATGTTAGCCAGGCTGGTCTTGAACTCCTGGCCTTGAGTGATCTGCCTGCTTTGGCCTCCCAAAATGCTGGGATTACAGGTGTGAGCCGCTGTGCCCAGCCTACCTAGTTACTCCTTGTAACCTATTATTTTTCCCAGGAATATGTTAAGACTTAGAGAAAAGTTCTTAACAGAAATAGAAGGGGCTCACAGCAGTGCATTGCTGGAAGTGCTGTTTTCTACTTTTGTCCTCACCTGTGTTTTATACTGAGTATGATTTGCAAACGTATCCAGAATATTTATAATCTGAATTGCAAAAGTGATTCTGTGAAGTATTTTTATGCAGCATAAAAGGAGCATGTGTTTAAAAAGCATCCAAGGCAAATCATTTTTCAGCTAACTGACAGAACAGATAAGCTTTTCAATTTTTTTTTTTTTTTTTTTTTTTTTTTTTTTTTTTTTTTTTTTTTTTTTTTTTTTTTTTTTTTTTTTTTTTTTTTTTGAGATGTAGCCTCACTCTGTTGCCCAGGCTGGAGTATAATAATGCGATCTCGACTCACTGCAACCTCTGCCTACCTCCTGGGTTCAAGCGATTCTCCCACTGCAGCCTCCTGAGTATCTGGGATTACAGGCACACACCATCATTCCTGGCTAACTTTTTTTGTTGTTGTTGTTATAAAGACCATGTTCACCATGCTGGCCAGGCTGCTCTTGAACGCCCCACCTCAGGTGATCTGCCCGCCTTGTCCTTCAAAGTGCTTGGATTACAGGCGTGAGCCACCACACCCGGCCAGTTTTTTGTGTTTTTATAGAGACGGGATTTCACCATGTTAGCCAGGCTGGTCCCAAACTCCTGACCTCGGGTGATCCACTCCCACCTGCCTTGGCCTTCCCAAGTGCTGGGATTACAGGCATGAGCCACCGCACCGAACTTTTTTTTTTTTTTTTTTTTGAGACCATCTCTGTCACCCAGGCTGGAGTGTAGTGGTACAATCACAGCTCAGTGCAGCCTCCATTTCCAAGGCTCAAGTGATCCTTTCACCTCAGTCTCCTGAGTATCTGGGACTACAGGCACAAGTGCCACACCCGGCTAATTTTTGTATTTTTTGTAGATGTGGGTTTTCACCATATTGCCCAGGCTGGTCTCAAACTCCTGAGCTCAAGCTATCTGCCTGTCTCGGCCTTCTAAAGTGCTGAGATTACTGGCATGAGCCACTGCGCCCTGCCACTTTTCACCTTTTTTTTTTTTTTTTTTTTAAAATACAGGGTTTCTCCATGTTGGCCGGGCTGGTCTCGAACTCCTGACCTCAGGTGATCCGCCTGCCTTGGCCCCCCAAAGTGCTGGAATTACAGGCGTAAGCCACCATGCTCAGCCCACTTTTCACCTTTTTTAAGTAACATTAAAAAGTGTATGTAAAGTTTTCCTTCTTAACTATTTTTAAGTGAACAGTTTAGTAGCATTAAGTATATTCACATTGTTGTACAACAAATCTCAAGACTTTTTTCATCTTGAAAAACTGAAACTATATCATTTGAATACCTACTCCGCATTTCTCCCACCCCCATTCAATGATGAGTTGTTCCACCATTCAACTTTCCTGTTTTTATGAGTTTGATTACTTTAGTTACCCCAGTAAATTGATTTGTATAGTATTTGTCCTTTTATCATTGGGTTAGTTTATTCAGTCTAATGTCCTCACAGTTCATCCATGATGTAGTATCAGAATTACCTTCCTTTTAAAGACAGTAATATTCCCGTGTGTATATACTGACTGGATAGTGTTGATGGACATGTGGATTGCTTCCACCTTTTGGCTGTTGTGAATAATGCTGTTATGAACATGGGTATATAGTGCTTTTCAGTTTTTTGTGAAGCTGTGAAGCTTTGCTAAATCATGTGTGAGTTTGTTATTGAGGAAAACGTTACATGAGGTAGAAAACTTGAGCTAATCTCTGCTTTTTTCCTAGTTGGTTAACTGTATAAGCTTAATGGAAGTTACATGACCCCCACCAGTCTTGGGCCTCATTATGTAAGAGAGGAAAAAGCATTTGCAAAGTCATAGTTAAAGCAACTGAAATAATGCATATTAAAGCTCTCTCATTATTTATTTATTTTTTGAGATGGAGTTTTGTTCTTGTCACCCAAGCTGGAGAGCAGTGGAGCGATCTCACCTCCCTGTAACCTCTGCCTCCCGGGTTCAAGCAGTTCTGCTGCCTCAGCCTCCAGAGTAGCTGGGATTACAGGCACCCGCCATCATGCCTGGCTAATTTTTGTATTTGTAGTAGAGATGGGGTTTCACCATGTTGGCTCAGCTTGTCTTAAACCTCTGACCTCAGGTAATCTGCCCGCTTCAGCCTCCCAAAGTGCTGGGATTATAGGCTTGAGCCACTGGGCCTGGCTTTAAAGCTCTTTTGATATTCTTAAAGTGTAAGGAGGCCAGTGACTGCTTATTTAATCAATTTTCATTTGCAATTAAAGAGCAGCAGTTACATTATTTGCTGTTAGAACTTCTGACTTTTTTGACTTTGTTCTTTTGATGAGTTATATCTTTAAAAAAATCTTTGTAATATTAGATGTTGGTATTGTGAATTCATCGACTTATACAATGTCCAAATTTTTAAATTTTAAAAA
>NW_016107799.1:219400-221503 GCF_001604975.1 Cebus imitator
TGCTGGGATTATAGGCGTGAGCCACCGCGCCCGGCCCTGATTATAGTTTTTTAAACTATACGGACTACTGAAAGTATCTACAAAATAGCCCTTGTTTTGAAAGGAGCTTGTTAAAAATCAAGAAAGTAGACATTTTGAATAACAATCTATGTAACTTTTGGTTAATCTCCAAAGAGTGGAAGAATGTGAGTCACTGAAGGAGTTAAGTGCCTGGTGTTAACCTTGAGAGGGCTTATTGGTAGAACTCAAAGAAGCTGCCAGTTCCTTTCAGATGCTTCAGTTCTAGGCTCTATCCATTACATTTATCCAACTACAGATAGAGCTGTAATAATGGTTTGATACGTGGCAACAAACAGTATTTTTATCTTCTTAAAAGATAGTTGCTTTTGAAAAGAAATCATGTTTTATGATCCAGAGGAACTAAGGAATGTTTGTCTTCTAGGCTCATCAACAGAGCAGACGAGCAGACCGTTTATTAGCTGCAGGCAAATACGAAGAGGCTATTTCTTGTCACAAAAAAGCTGCAGGTGAGTATTCTTGTTAAGTGCTCGGTGTAAAACTGAAGAGCAAAAACAAAAACAAACAAACAAAAAAAACTGAAGAGCAGACAGTCACAGTAGTAATGGTGTGTGTTGCTCTTCATACGCGAGACTGATACTGCTGACCCACTGGAATATCAGCCTTGGTTATTTTTCAAGTGAGTGCATTGGATTCCCCAGCTCGTCCTAATCCAATCTTCTTTCTAAACCATGAAGATGGCATAAATGTGATAAGTGGTAAACAATTCCTAGACACAGCTTTCTGATCCCAAAGATCCCTAAAACAGGAGCCGATTGTAACGTCTGCCATTTTATCTTAGTCATTGTAAAAAAAAAAAAAAAAAAAAAAGGAGTTTGGGTTTCAAATAGTTGGCATTTTAAGATTCTAAAAATAATAAGTAATTCAATACCAACGAATTCATGTTCACTGAGTTTCTGTTTTCTAACATGCTGATAATGCAAAACTTACTAAAGACTTTTGTTACCTAAAATGCAGGAAGATTTTTCCTGTGGTCTTTTTTGGCTTCCCTTCTGAATATATCATCTCTTTTTTATTTTTTCATGAGGACTCTCAGTAACTGAATATATCATCTCTACATGCATGCTTATAGTAGCATGCTGATGATAGCCTTCATTTTGGTATGAATTTTAGAATTGTTGGCTTCTTATCAAAGACCTAATTTTACCCTAGTCACTCAAGCAGCCTAGCATATGTTGAACTCAGAAATAGATCTTGGGGGCCTGTTTTGCTGAGACCAGTTTGTGTTGGCTGAGTAACCAAAAAGCTTTGGGTCCTTGTTAGTGTAGTGGTAGTGGTAAGTATAAAAATAAAGATTAAAAATCTTTGGGGAAAGGATGTTTTACTCATGCTGCATCCAAGATTAGTGCAGGTCACTTTTCTTTTTTCTTTCTTTTCTTTTTTTTTTTTTTCATGCATTTAGGGCGTATGTGCAGGTCACCTTTGTTAGGGCAAACCCTGAAATCTGCTGGCAGGCAGAGTCATATTTTGTGATAGAGGCTGCGCCAATGTATTTACTGCTGAAATACAGACTGCAAGGTAGGCAGTAGTTTGGATAAGTCTTCTTACTACAGTGACTTTTGCCTACCAGTTGGTAATTTTCAAAGAAAATTTTAAGTGGGTTTTTGTTTTTGTTTTTGTTTTTTTGAGACACAATCTTGCTTTGTTGCCCAGGCTGGAGTAGTGGCACAGTCTGGGTTCACTGCAACCTCCACCTCTCCGGTTTGAGTGGTTCTCCTGCGTCAACCTCCTGAGTAGCTGGGGCTACAGGTGCCCACCACCACACTTGGCTAATTTTATATTTTTATTAGAGATGGGGTTTCACTATCTTGGCCAGGCTGGTCTTGAATTCCTGACCTTGTGATCCACCCGCCTTGGCCTCCCAGAGTGCTGGGATTACAGGTGTGAGCCACTGCACCCGGGCCCCCCCCTCCTTTTTTCTTAAATAGAAATAGTTTTGCCATTGAAGTGTACTGGAGGTATCTGCTCCAGGGCCAAGCACATAGCAGATATCCCTTACATCTTTGGGTGTTTTTTTTTTTTTTT
>NW_016107799.1:223101-225125 GCF_001604975.1 Cebus imitator
CCATTTATTAAACAGGGAATCCTTTCCCCATTGCTTTTTTTTGTCAGGTTTGTCAAAGATTGGATGGTTGTAGATACGATGTGTTGCCTCCAAGGCCTCTCTTCTGTTCCATTGGTCTATATCTCTGTTTTGGTACCAGTACCATGCTGTTTTGATTTGTTTGTAGCCTTGTAGTTTAGTTTGAAGTCCGATAGTGTGATGCCTCCTGCTTTGTTCTTTTTGCTTAGAGTTGACTTGGCTGTACGGGCTCTCTTTTGGTTGCATATGAAGTTTAAGGTGTTTTTTTTCCCAATTCCGTGATGAAGGTCATTGGTAGCTTGATGGGGATAGCATTGATCTGTGTTTTTTTTTTTTTTTCCCCCTTTAAGATGGGGTTTCATCATGATGGCCAGGCTGGCCTTGAACTCCCGACCTCAGGTGATCCAGCTCGGCCTCCCAAAGTGCTGGGATTACAGGCGTGAGCCACCGCGTCCAGTCTCTTTGGGTGTTTTTATGGTGTGCTTTATGAGAGCTTTGAACAGCATTAAATATGTCAACTAGTGCTCTTTAAATCTTCCCTAAACCGTATTTTGTTATGAGTCTGATGATTAAATCTATCATCACTACAAAGACAATGTACCGTGTTTAAGTCATGTTTTATATGAATGCCCCAGTGAAACAATACCTTATGTAACCCAAAATGGTCATGGTTACATATGTATAACTATGTTAAGTGGAGTAAATTAGCATATTTTATGGACTGAGCTATGGGATGTTATGAGTATATAAAGGGAAGAAAGTTGTAGTCCTCGCCTAATCCTTTTCTTTGAAGACTTAAAACTAATGTTGGCCTTCAGGTACCTCTCTCGCCCCCCTCCCCCACCATCTAAATTCTGTGACATTCTCAGGAGTAGAAAAATAAGGCAGTCTGTTAGATCACATTAGCTTCAATTATGGAGGTAGAACTTAATGTGATTGGTAAATCCCACTGGGTTGATTGGGGGTTTCCACGTGTGTTATGTTTCAGAATGTCTGAGTTGAAAATTGATGTGGTTGAAATGAGCTCACTTTTTGAAACTGATTTACATCTAGAGCTTATAACTGGTCTTAGAAGGTATGGATATAGGTGTATTCTGAAAGGTAGCAACTTATTTGGAAATCATTTTAGAGATGTTACAAGGAAAGATCAACATCTGAGAGACTGATAAGATGGGAAAGGCTGAAGTGAGAGAATTTAAGGGCAAACAGAGGCGGCCTGTGTGTCCAGCTGTCAAAGATCAGAGGAGATTCTGAGACTAAAAACTTACCCTAAGATTACATACCTAAGGACTTTATGGCCTCTTTGTAGTGTTTGTATTATAAATGTGTTGCTTGATGTCTCTTTCCTTTTGAGGAAAGGTAGAATTTACTCTTTAGGTGGACAGTAGCTGAAATTAATTGAAACTGGACATGTGAGCATTCATGCCACATAAGCACATCAGTAAGGAAAAAAACTGTCTAAATCTGGCAGGAGGTGGGGAAGGGAAGGTGTCTACATTTTCCTATTCCATGTTTAAAAAGGTAAGTTTAAGAAGCCACAGACTCCCAGAGATTCAATATTGTTGGAAAAATGTATTGCTTTAAACCCTTGATTAGTGGCTGTAACTTGATTGGTGTAATTTTCTCTTAACCCTTCTCATGCAGTCCAGTTTCCTAAGTGAATTTCTCTTCATTCATACACCACAAAAGAGCAAAAGCTTAAACAAGTTAATAGCCGTTGACAGTGCTTAGAACTCAAAATGAACATTTCAGATGATCAGGCCCCAGAGTCACAGTATTTGTATGGATTTGATCAATACTTTGGTTGAAAACAAATGTTAAGCCTTTTGAAACTGTGGTAACATGAAAATGATTCTAGATCTGATCAATCCTTATCATTCAGAGGCAGTATATTGCTGCACCTGTGTGCTTTGGTACTGGTTTAACAGATTCCTGATAGAAGAGCAACAGATGTTATTTTTTTGTTTGTTTTTTGTTTTTTGGGTTTTTTTGAGATGGAGTCTTTT
>NW_016107799.1:225155-228095 GCF_001604975.1 Cebus imitator
CCCACCACTGATGAGATGGAGTCTTGCTTTGTTGCCCAGGCTGCAGTCCAGTGGCATGATCTCAGCTCATTGCAACCTCTGCCTCCAGGCCCAGGCGATTCTCCTGCCTCAGTCTCTGGAGTAGCTGGGAACTGCAGGCATGCACCACCATACGCAGCTAATTTTTGTATTTTTTAGTAGAGATGGCATTTCACTTTATTGGCCAGGCTGGTCTCAAACTCCTAACCTCAAGTGATCTGCCCGCCTCGGCCTCCCAAAGTGTTGGGATTACAGGCGTGAGCCACTGTGCCTGGCCAGATGTTATTATTTTAAGACATTCTTGATATTTCCTTAGTTCCTTTATTCTATCACTTGCTTAATATCTACTTTAAATTTTAGCCTCGTGTCATAATTAAAGGAAGTAGTTTAACCAGAATTGTTAGCAGTTTTTGAGATAAACACTTTCTAAATTTCTGTGTTGCTATACTTTTGTTTCTATTGTAAATCTGTGGAGGAAATCCATGAACATGGAATCAGATTTAAAATAATTTTTTCTTTAAAAATAACTTTAAAATGCACCATTTGTAAGATTTAAACACGGGGAGTACTTTAAATGACAGTGTGGTTCATGTTGAATTCTTTGTGCTTTGGGATATCCTTTGGTAACTTCCTTTGTCATAGACTTTTTTTTTTTTTTCCTTTTTGAGACAGAGTCTCGCACTGTCACCCAGGCTTGAGTGCAGTGATGTGATCTCCCTGGCTCACTGCAGCCTCCATCTCCCAGGTTCAAGCGATTCTCCTGCCTCAGCCTCCTGAGTAGCTGGGATTACAGGCACACGCCACCACACCCAAATAATTTGTTTGTATTTTTTTTTTTAGTGGAGACGGGATTTCAGGCTGGTCTCAAATCCCTGACCTCATGATCCACTCGACGTGGCCTCCCAAAGTGCTGGGATTACAGGCATGAGCCACCGCACCCAGCCTTTCATATATTCAAGGTTTTACAAAGGGAGGCACTTCAGTTGGCTTAAGCTTGGTTTTGTGGAATCTGTTCCCTTTGTTAAGAAAGTGGATTTAAAGCAAACAGGGAGACAAATGCAGGCAAGTTGGAAGGGGTGTCTGAGAACATTTATCAACAATGTATTGGAACATGAGCAGAGCAGTTAGAATGTCTCCACAGATTTAAATATGAACAAAAGGAAAATAAATAGTATGCAGCTATACAGACTTAGTATAGGAACGAAAGACGAGAGAAGGTTGCGGAGCGAATGTAATTATTTATGGTAAGCATGACTGGAGCAAAGACTATATGACCAACTCTTTTTTTTTTTTTTTTTTTTTTTTTTTTTTTTTAATTTTTTTTTTTTTTTTTTTTTTTTTTTTTTTTTTTTAACTTCATACAGGGTCTTGCTTTGTTACTTAGGCTAGTCTCAAACTCCTGGGCTCAAGCAGTCCTTCAGCCTCAGCCTCTCAAAGTGCTAGCCACCATGCCTGGCCCCCTCCTCTCTTTTTTCTTGCAGAGGGAGCATGTATTCCAGCAGTTCTAACCTTTTTGCCACCAGGGACCAATTTTGTGGAAGATAATTTTCCTCAGACCTGGGGTGGGGAACTCACCATAATGTACAATCAGTAGGAGCCCTGAGCTTGTTTTCCTGCAGCTAGACAGTCCCATCTGGGCATGATGGGAGACTGTAACAGATCGTCAGGCATTACATTATCATAAGGAAAACACAACCGAGATCCCTTGCATGTGCAGTTCACGGTAGGGTTTGCGCTGCTATGAGACTCTAATGCTGCTGCTGATCTGATGGGAGGCGTAGCTCAGGCGGTAATGTAAGCAGTGGGAGCAACTGTAAATACAGATGAAGTTTCGCTGTCTTGCCTGCTGATCACTGGCTGTGTGTGTGGCCCAGTTCCTAACAAGCCACAGACCAGTACCAGCCTGGGGGTTTGGGACCCCTGATCTAATTAATCTCTACCTCAAGGACTACGGTAGAACCTAGCAGGCAAGAACTCTTAAGTTACGACATCAAAATTACTAAATTATTTGGATCAAGACTGGACAGAAAGCAATGCCTTGTAGTATCTGCAGAAAGGCGAAAGAGGAACTTAATGTAGGGATGAGAGATGCCAAAAATGTTTATAGCAAGCAAGATAAACATGGAAATTCATTATGGACAATTCTTTATTAGTGATGCAGAACTTGTTATTTATACCTAACCTTGTTCTAGAAAGGCTACAGAATGTCTTAAAGAGGAATGTATAACAAAATATCAAATGTAATGAGAGATACATAGATAAGGAAATCCATAGAGAAAATGGGCAATGACTAGTAATATGGTTCACAAAATGTACCATTAGTTCTGGCTTTTTTTTTTTTTTTTTTTTTTTTTAAAGAACTTGCCTTATTTTTTTTAGCAGTCATCCTAAAGAGGAAAAGTAAGAATTTTTACATTGGCTATTAAAATTCAAACAAATGGTCACCGAGGATCTGATTCTAAGATCAGAGAGAGGTTTATTGAAGTTCTTCATAAGTGACATTATACTGTCCTCAATAACTTCCTCACAGTAAATATATCAACAAGTTCTTAGGGAGTTTAACCCTAAAGCTGATGGCCTGGCTCAGAGACAGTATTCATTAAAAGTGATTCTGGCTGGGCGCGGTGGCTCAAGCCTGTAATCCCAGCACTTTGGGAGGCCGAGGCGGGTGGATCACGGGGTCAAAAGATCGAGACCATCCTGGTCAACATGGTGAAACCCCGTCTCTACTAAAACTACAAAAAATTAGCTGGGGCCGGGCGCGGTGGCTTAAGCCTGTAATCCCAGCACTTTGGGAGGCCGAGGCAGGTGGATCACAAGGTCAAGAGATCGAGACCATCCTGGTCAACATGGTGAAACCCCGTCTCTACTAAAAATACAAAAAATTAGCTGGGCATGGTGGCGCGTGCCTGTAATCCCAGC
>NW_016107799.1:228290-229925 GCF_001604975.1 Cebus imitator
AAAAAAAAAAAAAAAAAAAAAAAAAAAAAAAAAAAAAGTGATTCTATAGGAGTCCAAAATGATAGGTTCCAGGTATTCAGATGGATACAAAGTCATTGATAATCTCATGATATTTTTGTGAGTACAATGAGTAATAGGGTTTTGATAGGTTCTTGTTTGATTTTAATCTTCCGTAAACCTATTTTTCTCATTAGGCCATCTTCAGTTTCTGAATTATAAAATCTACAGGAGTTTTAAATAACAAAACCTTCAAGAATGGGTAGGGAATTTTTCATTTTATTGCCACTGACACCTTTTTGGGGAAAAAATGCTTTTTTTAAAAAAATCCCCAGTTATAGCAGAATTATTTATTAGACTGGTTTTCTTTGTCATATGAGGACTATTAAAACTCTTCCTTTTACCTGTTAATTACAAAATGATGACACATATTAACATGTCTTTTTTTTTAAACAGCATATCTTTCTGAAGCCATGAAGCTGACACAATCTGAGCAGGTGAGACATGTTCCTAATATTTTCAACAAGGATTAGAAAGGTTTTCTTGTAGAGACTTGAATTGTGTATAAAGCAAAGTATTGTGTTCCTCTCAAAATGCTATAGTCAAAAATACATAAAATGGGCAAGGGAAGAGTACTTCAGAAAGGAAATTAAAACTAAATGAACTGCAGTCGATGTCCCAGACATAGAATGCAGAAACTTCTTTTTTTCTAGTGGTTACTCACAGATTGCCCAGATGTATCTTTTAGAGAGCCCTCTTAGGACCCCTGATCATTAGCTCTTACATGATCATTAGCTCACAGTCAGTAAACAGGCCTGGCCAAGAGGAAACCAGTTGGACTACTCTTTGCTTGTGAAAGATAATTTGAATCTGACCAGCCCCTCACTTGTCTTTGCTTGAATTCTTTTTATTTTTAATTTTTTAATTTTTTATATTTTTTTAAATCTTTGCTCGAATTCTTAAGCAGTTCAGGTATTTTTAAATTTGTTTCATCAATTTTTTTTTTTTTTTTTTTTTTAAATGGGGTTTCACCATGTTGGTCAGGCTGGTCTTGAACTCCTAACCTCAGGTGGTCCGCCCGCCTTGGCCTCCAAAGTGCTTGGATTATAGGCATGAGTCACTACGCCCGGCCTCATCAATTGTTTTAAGTTGTCTTCTGTGTTTAAGGAGGACCTGCCAAGTATTTCAAGATACATTTATTCATAAGACTGGGCATGGTGGCCCATGCCTGTAATCTCAGTGCTTTTGGAGGCCAAGACAGGGGGATCACTTGAGGCAAGGAGTTCAAGACCAGCCTAGGCAACATAGTGAGACTCCATCTCTACAAAACTTTTAAAAATTAGCTGGGCATGGTGGCACATGCGTGTAGTTCTAGCTACTTGGGAGGATGAGGTGGGAGGATCACTTGAACACCTAAGTTCAAGGCTTGAGTGAGCTATGACTGTGTCATTGCACTTCAGCCTCAGCAACAGGGACCTTGTCTCTAAAATAAATATACACAAAATACCTTCTTAAAAACTTTATTATAAAAGTATCAGTTAGGGCCGGGCGCGGTGGCTCAAGCCTGTAATCCCAGCACTTTGGGAGGCCAAGGCGGGTGGATCACGAGGTCAAGAGATCGAGACCATCCTGGTCAAC
>NW_016107799.1:233050-238516 GCF_001604975.1 Cebus imitator
CAAAGAATCTTTAGTAGAAGTGACCATGCAGAAATCATATTTTTTCTTGTCTGATCTTGCTGCAGATGAAACAAATAAACTAGCCTGTTTTGTTATACTTTCTTAAAAGCTACGTTAATTTGCTGGGCATGGTGGCTCACTCCTGTAATTCTAGCACTTCGTGAGGCGGAGGCGGGTGGATCAACTGAAGTCTGGAATTCCAGACCATCCTGGCCAATATGGTAAAACCCCATCTCTACAATACAAAAATTAGCAGGGTCTGGTGGCATGTGCCTGTAATCCCTGCTACTCGGGAGGCTGAGGCAGGACAATCACTTGAACCCAGGAGGGAGGCGCAGGTTGCAGTGAGCAGACATTGAGCCATTGCACTCCAGCCTGGGCACCAGACCTGGACTCTGTCTCAAAAAAAGTTAATTTGTTTATCCCAGTGGTTTCCCCCCTGCCCACCCTATGTTTGGTTGACTAGAATTTCTGTTCTGCTGAAAATCTCAGTGTTTTAATATCCCAGACTGAGGACATTTTTCTTGCCTACCCTTGCTCATAAAACTAGACATTTAAAAGCTTGTGCCAAAAATAGTCTTGTGTTGCTTAACAAGGATGTGTTCTGAGGGATGTGTCATTGGGTGATTTTCTCATGTGAACATCCTAGAGTGGATTTACACAAACCTAGAAGGCATAGCCTACTCCACACCTAGGCTGTGAGTCTTGCTGCTGGGCTACAAACCTGTGCCGCATGGGACTGGTCTGACTAGGCAGTTGTAACAATGGTATTTGTGTTATCTAGGCATAAAGGAATGGTCTTAAAATTGTCATGTGGCCCGTCATTGACTGAAATGTTATGTGGCACATGACTGAATTTTTGTTAGTCTACCCATTTCTCTCTGAAAGCTGTGTTAAAAAGTGATTTGACAGCCGGGCGCGGTGGCTCAAGCCTGTAATCCCAGCACTTTGGGAGGCCGAGGCGGGTGGATCACGAGGTCAAGAGATCGAGACCATCCTGGTCAACATGGTGAAACCCGGTCTCTACTAAAACTACAAAAAATTAGCTGGGCATGGTGGCGCGTGCCTGTAATCCCAGCTACTCGGGAGGCTGAGGCAGGAGAATTGCCTGAACCCAGGAGGCGGAGGTTGTGGTGAGCCGAGATCGCGCCATTGCACTCCAGCCTGGGTAACGAGCGAAACTCCGTCTCGAAAAAAAAAAAAAAGTGATCTGAGAAGAAATCACTTTTATTTTTTTGAGATGGAGTCTTACTCTGTCACCCAGGCTGGAGTGCGATGGCGCTGTCCCGGCTCACTGCAGCCTCTTCCTCCTGGGTTCACGCGATTCTCCTGCCTCAGCCTCCCAAGTAGCTGGGACTACAAGCATGCGTCACTATGCCCAGCTAATTTTTGTATTTTTACCCTTTTCTGTGCATTTCTTTAACATATATTAATTTGGACTAATTGTACTGTTGTCTTTGAAGCTCCTGTTCGTGGTATTTAATAGGCTCATCTAATTTGGTTCTTAAATTTTGTGTTAGAATCTGTTTCTAGGCTTTACATGCCTTTTGACCGGGACTATAAGTACTTTTGCAGCATCCTACCTAGCATCATGTCTTCTATAGAGTAGATATTAACTCAAATCCAAAAAATCCCAAAACCCCACTTGTTTCATTCATTCTTAAGACCTAGCCTCTAGACTCACTGCCCCTCTCCTGGTTAGGGTTGTTAGGTGTTCTCATGTCTTTGTCTAGCATAAAGCACTGAAAGCGATGTGAGAATAGCTTGCCTCCTCTAAATAGTGCACTCTGCATGTGTAGGAAGTTCAGCAGGCTCTTGTCCTTCATTCAGTGGTGGCCTTTTGCTGTTGAATCCAGATAACTAGCTGGGCACTAAAAAGTCCAGAAAGACCAGGTTTGGTGGTTTACGCCTGTAATCCTGGCAGTTTGGGAGGCTGAGATGGGAGGATTACTTGAGAACAGGAGTCCAAGGCCAGGCTGGACAACATAGTGAGACCTTGTCTCCACATTTAAAAGAAAAATGGTATATGGTGCATGCTGGTAGTCCTAGCTACTTGGGATGCTGTGGTGGGAGGATCGTTTGAACCCATGAGTTCAAGGTGGCAGTGAGCTCTTAGCCTGAGCACTCCAGCCTGAGCAACAAGCAAGACCCTGTCTCAATCAGCCCAGAAAGCCTAGCTCTGAGTTCTCATTGTCAGCTTTTCACAGACTAACAACAAAAGAAATATATATGTTTTGAGATGGCGTCTTGCTCTGTTGCTAGGCTGGAGTGCAATGGCGTGACCTCAGCTCACTGCAACCACTACCTTCCAGGTTCAAGCAATTCTCCTGCATCAGCCTCCTGAGTAGCTGTGATTACAGGCACATACCACCACACCTGGCTAATTTTTGTATTTTTAGTAGAGATGGGGATTTTCCATGTTGGTCAGGCTGCTCTTGAATTCCTGACTTCGTGATTTGCCCACTTCAGCCTCCCAAAGTGCTGGGGTTACAGGCATGAGCCACCGTGCCTGGCCCAAAAGAAGCATTTCTTTTCATAAATAGTGTGTAGTAACAATTTTAGCTTTACCACAGGTAATCCATACTACCCTAGAAACCATGTTTAAGGCCGGGCACCATGGCCCACGCCTGTAATCCAAGCACTTTGGAGGCCATGGTGGGCGGATCACCTGAGGTTGGGAGTTCAAGACCAGCCTGACCAACGTGGTGAAACCCTGTCTTAAAAAAAAAAAAAAGAAACCATGTTTAAGAGAAAGGGAAATGGGAGGAATAATGTTTTCAAAATCATGTCTATTCCAGGTGTTTTATCAAGGTTATTGGAATAATGAAAATGTTTTGTCTATAGGCAAGTCAATTCAAAATGTTAAGTACATTATCTTTCTGCTTTTAGAACTCTGTGGGGACCTTTTTGTTTGAATATATTTTGGATGTTACCATTGTTAGAGTCTTTAAGCAATGTTATTTTATATATAAACCACCTGAGGCTCAGGTTATGAGTTCCATGAAGCGATGTGCCAGACTGGGAGCAGAGCCAGGAGCAAGGTATGGTCTCACTACCATTGAGACTGGACTGCATTTACTGGGCCATACTGGGGCTGGGTTGTCTAGCTTTCCTACTGTGCCAAGGGACCTGGTCTTCATGTACACGATATCCCACCGTACCTCCGCTACTCTCTGCTTCCCAAGGAGGCATTGGAGACTGATATTGCGATCTATAAGAAGTAACTGTTGCTGTTAGTCTCTGGTTCCTGGCACAGAGCTTTGTCTCCTGTAATTTCCTGGCTGGTAGGAGCTTTTGTTCTACTGCAATGACTCAGTGGGCCCGTGGACAGGGACTGGTCACCAGAAAAATCAACCCAGGATTAGAAGCTTAGAACTTACAGCCCCACACCCCATCCTTTGGAACGGGGAGAGAGGCTGCAGATTGAGTTACCATTGATTATGCCCACAGGATGAAGCCTCCATAAAAATTCCTGAACTACAGGATTCTGAGCGTCCATGCTACTGATCATGTGGAGCTGGTATGCCCTGAGAGGACACAGAAGCCCGTGTGTCCCTGCCCCAAGTCTGTCTCCCATCTAGCTGTTCTGAGAAGTACTTTCATAATAAATGGTTAAACGTAAGTAAGGTGTTTCCCAAAGCCATTCTAACAAATGATTGAATCCAAAGGTGTAGGGCGGTGGGGAGTGCTGTGGGAACCTCCAGTTTATAACTGGTTGGTCAGAATAACAGGTCAAACCTGGGACTTGTGATTGGGTCTGAATGAAGGGCAGTCACGGTACTGAGCCCTTAACCTTCAGATAGGTAAAGTCAAGAGTTGAGATTCACCTACCAGAGAATTGATGTGTGGGGAAAAAAAGTGCACATCAAGTGTCGTAAGTGAAGTACTGAGAGTGAGTTGAGAGAGAATAAAAGTGTTGGTTTTTCTTTATTTTTTTATTTTTTATTTTTATTTTTTTTTTATTTATTTTTTTTTTTGTGACGTAGTTTCTCTCATGTTACCCAGGCTGGAGTGCAATGGCACGATCTCGGCTCACCGCAACCTCCGCCTCCTGGGTTCAGGCAATTCTCCTGCCTCAGCCTCCTGAGTAGCTGGGATTACAGGCACGCACCACCATGCCCAGCTAATTTTTTGTATTTTTAGTAGAGACGGGGTTTCACCATGTTGACCAGGATGGTCTCGATCTCTTGACCTCGTGATCCACCCGCCTCGGCCTCCCAAAGTGCTGGGATTACAGGCTTGAGCCACCGCGCCCGGCCTCTTTCTTTTTTTAAAAAGACCATTTTATTTTTTGAGAGTGTCACTGTCACCCAGGCTGGAGTGCAGTGATCTTGGCTCACCACAACCTCCGCCTCCCAGGTTCAAGCGATTCTCCTGTCTCAGCCTTCCAAGTAGCTGGGATTACAGGCATGCACCACTATGCTCGGCTAATTTTGCATTTTTAGTAGAGACGGGGTTTCTCCATGTTGCTCAGGCTGGTCTTGAACTCCTGACCTCAGCTGATCCACCCGCCTCGGCCTCCCAAAGTGCTGGGATTACAGGTGTGAGCCACTGTGCTTGTTGTGGTTTTTCTTTATTCACAGACCATCTTGTGAGAGTTTGTCCTTTATACTCAATAGAAAAAAGCTTCATGCCCATTTTTAATGGTAACCCTTCATTTGTGAGCAGTTGTGGTTAGACTCTTGTTTGAAAATGATTAAGATGAATACATGTGTGAGGTAGTCTGCCACAGGGTGTTTATAACCTATTTGAAGAGTCAGGATGTAAACTTATAGTAGCTATTATTGATTGATTCATTTCAGATCATAGGTTATGTAAAGATCAAAGTGTTTAATTTTAACATCATTATATTGTGTCATAATCTCAGTGTAGCCTAATCAAAGATCTCTGGGAGTGCATGGCGTGGCTGTTTAAAAAAGTAAAGGGCGTCCTCAGATTGTTGTATCCCGGGTGCAATCTTGTCCTTTTAAGAGCTACTGCTAGCCAACACTGCCATCTGGTGGACTGTAAGAAACTGTTCTGGTTCTTGTTGGGTCCATTAGCCAGGAAGGGTGTTATGGTGTCCAGACTCAAAGCTAGGCCGTGCCAGTCACTGACATGGAAGAATGAATCTGTTGAGGTCTTACTTGACTTCCTGTCTAGAACAGATAAGCAAAACCAATTCAAAAAGAAAGTGTCTTTAAGAAGCCTGGGCGAGGTTAGTGCAGGCGGGGACTGTAGTCTTGTACACTAATTTCCCATCTGATATGACCTTTCAGGTTTTGCTGCCTGAAGAAGCGAAGAACCTTCTCAAGAATGTTGATCCTCAGTGGTCCTGGAAGTCCCTGGAGGCTAGGTTGAAAGCTATCATTAGCAAGCCTTGCTCTAGCTGGGGAGAAGGGTTTGCTGATCTGGAGAATTTGGCAGTTGATCAAAGCAGGCCTGACCAATGCCAACCAATTTTTTTTTTTTTTTTTTTTTTTTTTT
>NW_016107799.1:238959-255873 GCF_001604975.1 Cebus imitator
TTAGTAGAGACAGGGTTTCACCATGTTGACCAGGATGGTCTCGATCTCTTGACCTAGTGATCCACCCGCCTCGGCCTCCCAAAGTGCTGGGATTACAGGCGTGAGCCACCGCATCCGGCAACTTTTGTATTTATTAGTAGAGATGAGGTTTCACCATGTTGGCCAGGCTGGTCTCGAACTCCTGACTCAAGTGATCCACCCACCTCAGCCTCCCAAAGTGCTGGGATTACAAGCATGAGCCACCACGCCTGACCTCCCAATTTCTTTAGAAAAGAATTAACTTGATCCTGAAATACCACAGGGGGATAAATAAAAAAAAAAAAAAAAAAAAAAAATTGATGCTTGCTCAGTACCTGGGAAGGAGGTGTGATGGGCCACAAAGAGTTAACCAAAAAACCTAAGGACACCAGTCCTTAGGCTGGGTGCGGTGGCTCGTGCTTGTAATTTCAGCACTTTGGGAGGCTGAGGCAGGTGGATCATTTAAGGTCAGGAGTTCAAGACCACCCTGGCCAACATGGTGAAACACCATCTCTACTAGAAATACAAAATTAGCTGAATGGTAGTGGTGCCGACCTGTAGTCCCAGTTACTCGGGAGTCTGAGGCAGGAGAATTGCTTGAACCCAGGAGGCAGAGGCTGCGGTGAGCCAAGATCATGCCACTGCACTCAAACCTGGGCGACAGAGTGAGACACTAGCTAAAAAAAAAAAAAAGTTGGATGCTAGTAAATATAATAAGAGTGGTTTATAAACATCTTGCCTTATGCCACTACAAATACAAAGTGGCTGGCATACTTCTCACGTTCATAGAAGTGTCAGGGATCAAAGGATGGGGAAATGGCTTTCTAGGTATTTCTAGAACAGCAGGAACAAAGGCATGGAATTAGAAATAGGGAGATGAGTAAGCTTGGGCAGAATCATATCATTGTAGGACAATATGGATGAAATTTGAGAGAGGCTTAAGTGGATTAGCCTTTTACTTCCTACAGGTGAAGGGGCCAGGATCAGGGTCTGGTCTTGAGGAGTGGAAACTATTTGGAATAGGCCCTCAAAGTTAGAGCCAACAGAATCCAACTGAAGGCAAGTTGAGTGTTTGCAGTCTTAGCCTGTTTCTCTGTTGTGGGCACATGACATTAGAAAAAAAGTGGAAGGGGCAATCCAGATATGACAGAAGGATAAAGGGTGAAGGAATCAAGAATACAAATGAGAATGTTTTTAAATTTGCCAAACACAGATTTCAGGATATACAGGAAGACAAAGGAGACAGGTTAATTAGGGAGTGAAATAGGGTCGAGGGACCAATGCCTCCTAAGGGATGCCCAAAGGTAGTTTCCAGAAAGAGGGAGGAAAGGGAGTTTGTCATCTGATAAAATTTTTGTCATTCTTGACTTTGTTGATTTGGAGAACCAAACAACGATTTTAGGCTTCCTCCAATTAAATTCCCTAAAGAAAAGTCTTGCTATTCAGAGTGTTATTAAATCCCAGGTTCTCTGTGCCACTAATAGATCTTTTTGGAGGGGCTGAGATCAGATATTCTCCTATTCTTAGAAGGAAATGGCTGTTTAGGGAGGGCCAGATGTTAACAGATGAAACAGAAGGATATTAAACATGCCATTAAGCTGGTGACTGCAAAAGAAAAAAAGTTCAACATCGCCACAATCCTTTGGTTTCAGTGCTAAAACTAAGTAAAACTCTATGGAGGCAGCAAGATGTTAAGTGGGGCAAGGGGGTCATAGACCAGTTTTGATCCTTAGGTAAGTTTCATTTATTTGAAATACCCACACTTTGGGCACTGTGGTAAATTCCAGAAGAGCACTTGTAGTTGGTTGAATACAGTACTTGAGGTATTGGTTGGATTTTTGAAATGTAGGCTCATTTATTGTAAGGCTGGCAACAAACAATAGGCTCACAATTCAAAATGGAGGGAGAGAGACTTACATTGCTTGTCCATGGTTCTGTGATGGAATACACAGAAAAGATTTGTGAGAAGTAAGCCAATAACTGTGATCACCTCTGGGTGGGAAAATTAAGAGGCGTCCCCACTCCAGGTACCCTCCCTTCCCCCCATTCCTTACACTTGTTAGTCCTCACATTAACTTGATACATCTGGGGAAAAAATAACCCTTGAGGTTTTTAAGAATCAGAAACAATTTTAGCTCCAATCAATTAGTGGTCACCCCTGTATACCTTTGAAATAAATCCCTCTCCGTTTAGTTCCCAGTAGTGGCTTCTGGCTCACTGGGCATCACAGAAAACTTCAGCTTAACTTAGTTTAAACATTAGGAACACAAGATTAGGTGACTGAGAATTTTTCAGCTGACCAGAATTTCTTCAACTGACTTGAAAAATCCCACCACCTGCTAAAAGGTTAGAAAGACATGAGTGGAATACTTAGGTGGACTCCTAACTCAGCTAGCATACAGGAAGGCAGACGACAGTGGTCCAGGAACGAGCAGCAATTTTCCAGGACTCCATCATTTCTGGAGCTTGTACATTTAGAACACATTTACAACAATTTGTAGTGGGATTCAATCTAAAGGGGCTAAATTGCTACTTTTACTTATCCTCTGGGAAGGAATATGAGAAATAATGGATCAAGTCACATTATACCAATTCAATAGATATGCCAAATTCTTAATGTTCTAGAATTGGTTTCTGAAATCCTATGATTTCATTGGTTTTAGAAAGCTTTAATTTGAAGAATCTTTGGTGCGCAAGTCAGTTCAGCTGTAAGTTAGTTTTGAACATACACATTTGTTCCTATATATTGTTTGCTTAGGGGACAATTTTTTCTGCAAGAAAATGAACGCAGAAAATGGCACCTCTTGAACCAAGCTGCAGGGAAACACATAAAGCATAGGCACACACCTCCAATAGACACCAGCTAAACGTCTTTCACAGTGGTGTTGAACTGTACCCATCCACATTTCCTTTCCCTCTGAGTCCAGATAGCTCACCTTCCAGATAACCCACCTTTCCTTTCCCTCTATTCCAGATACGCCTACTACCACAGGAATTCCAAATCACAAACTGCAACCCTTCTGAGGCCCACTTCCACAAGCACATTTTGAGTCTTCTTCAAGGTAAAGTGCCATATTGATTTGTGGTGTTTATATATTTCTTAAACGTTTAGCATGTGTAAACCCACTGTTTTTAAATGTGTCACTGGTGAAGTTTTAAAGTGCTATGCCTTAAAATAATTTATCATATAAGCCCTATGGTTTGTATTTGCGAGAATTTTCATAGTGCAGTGATTTTTTAGAAACTAAAATGGAATTCAGTTTCCTGAAAGGTTGTATAGGCTGGTCTTTTTCCTTTTTTTTTTTTTTTTTTAAATAGACGGGGTTTCACCATGTTGGTCAGGCTGGTCTTGAACTCCCAACCTCAGGTGATCCGCCCGCCTTGGCCTCCAAAGTGCTTGGATTACAAGCATGAGCCACCACGCCCGGCCGGTCTTTTTCCTTTCTATATGTAATGTTTGCTTAACAAAATATTAATTTTCTTTTTTTTTTTGAGACGGAGTTTCACTCATGTTACCCAGGCTGGAGTGCAATGGCGTGATCTCGACTTACCGCAACCTCCGCCTCCTGGGTTCAGGCAATTCTCCTGCCTCAGCCTCCTGAGTAGCTGGGATTACAGGCATGCACCNATTCTCCTGCCTCAGCCTCCTGAGTAGCTGGGATTACAGGCATGCACCACCATGCCCAGCTAATTTTTTTGTATTTTTAGTAGAGACGGGGTTTCACCATGTTGACCAAGATGGTCTCGATCTCTTGACCTCGTGATCCACCCGCCTCGGCCTCCCAAAGTGCTGGGATTACAGGCTTGAGCCACTGCGCCCGGCCATCAAAATATTAATTTTCTTGTTAAACATAATTTGATTCTACAAAACAGGAGTAAATTCTAGTTATTCAAAAATTTGGGGAATGAGTTCCCACATATGGATTACACAATCACAAATAAATTAGGAGATAAAATCAATGTATTAGGTTGGCTATAAATCCAGTTCACTGATTTTTTTTTTTTTTTTTGAGACGGTGTCTGGCTCTGTCATTTATGCTGGAGGGCAGCAGTGTGATTTCGGCTCACTGCAACCTCTGTCTCCAGGGTTCAAGTGGTTTTCCTGCCTTCTAAGTACCTGGGATTACAGGCGCATGCCACCATGCCCAGCTAACTTTTGGATTTTTAGTAGAGATGTTTCACCATGTTAGCCAGGCTGGTCTTGAACTCCTGGCCTCAAGTAATCTGCCTGCCTCAGCCTCTCAAAGTGCTGGGATTACAGGCATGAGCCACCAAGCCTGGCCTCAATTCACTGATTAAGAAAAATGCCTCAGGCTACCACAGTATCTTCTACGTTTAATGCAAAAATAGTGTGATTATATTTTATCTATAGAATGGGGGAGATGAGACTACACTGACTTGCCTATGACATCCTGGTAGTTGTTTACTGGATAACTTTGTTAGGAATTTGTCTATTTGACATTCACCTCTTATAAAGGCCATTCCAAGAAGCAGATCCTTCCCTGCTACCTTTCTAGAACTAGAATTGAAGAGTGAATGACTTTGTAAATCACTCTTGAAAAGTGTATGGAAGTCTCTAACGGTGAATGTGTTTATGCAAAAAGGCCGAAGGGAGAACTAGGTATGTAAACATTTGCTCTGGCCTTTTTGTTACTTGAAGCATTGTGCAAATACTACCTTTCTGAAAACTTCCCTACCTCAGGCATAACTGATTACACCTTTTCCAAATACTTTGTATATACCTGTGATATATTATTTAGCAGAGATGGGCCAATTCTCAGCATCTTTTTATACCATCATATCAACAATGCCTAACACTTTTGAATAAGTTGTAAATACAAGATAGTTGTGGGTTTTTTTTTTTTTTTTTTTTGGAGACAATCTTGCTCTGTTTGCCAGGCTGGAAGGCAGTGGTACAATCTTGGCTCACTGCAACTTCTGCCTCCTGGGTTCAAGTGAGTCTCCTGCCTCAGGCTTCTGAGTAGCTGGGATTATAGGCCACACTATCACGCCTGGCTAATTTTTGTATTTTTAGTAGAGATAGGGTTTCACCATGTTGGTAAGACTGGTTTCAAACTCCTGATCTCAGGTTATCCACCGCACCCAGCCCAAGATAGTTCTATCTTACATTTATGTAGGGCATGGCATGTGCAGCTGGGAATAACGATCCCTAAGTCCACTTTATCGTGAATGTCTTCGACTTACTAAAGCAAACCTGTATCACCTACCTTAAACTGTTGTTTATATATTCCACAGTAGCCCCACCTGTTAGTGAACATCCTTAATATGCTGCCAGAGGACCACACTGGCTCTCCTTGGGGAAGCAGTCAGTCCGCACCTGATCTTATACTTCCTTCCCATTTTTCTTCTGTTTTTTTGAGACAGAGTCTTGCTAGTGCAGTGGCACAATCTTGGCTCACTGTAACCACTGCCTCCGAGGTTCAAGCAGTTCTCGTCCCTTGGTCTACAGAGTAGCTAGGACTACAGGCCTGAGCCACCAGGCCCAGCAAACTTCTATGTTTTTAGTAAAGAAGGGGTTTCACCATGTTGGCCAGGCTAGTCTCAAACTTCCGGTCTCAAGTAATCTGCCCACCTTGGTCTCCCAAAGTGCTGGGATTACTAGCATGAGCTGCCATGTCCAGCCTCCCATTTGTGTTTGTTTACTCATCCAGCTCTCCACATCTTTCATCATCTGTAAAATTTGGGTCAAAGACTGTGAGGTAGTGTTGGCCTCTGTCCTCATAATGCCCTTCCTCTCAGAGTGGAGTCCAGTGACCAACCCATACAACACATGTCCTTGATATACCCCCAACTTGCCCCAGGGCTGAGGTCTTTTTCACAGACAAGACACAGAAAGAAGAATCCTGTTTCAGCGGCAGCCACTTGTGAACACCTCCCCAGCCAAGAAAGGGAACTAACAAGGCACGCAGCCAGTGACCTGGAGCCTGCCAACATTTTATTTTTATTTAAAAGTTAATTTTCATTAAAAGAACCAAACTGATAACTGTGGGAGCCAAAGTACTTTGTATACTACTCACATTTGCTATATTTTTATATGGTTTCAAAGCATATCTATCTAGATTTACATAATAATTGCATAACCAGGCCATATCCTAACATTTGCAGTCGGTAAGATCTGAGTCTGCATCCTGGTGACAGGCCGGGCAGCATATATAACCTTGTGTCTTGGCCAACTTGCTATCCTAATTCATACTGAATACTGTATTGAATACAGAGTAACTAGCTGGGCGCGGTGCCTCACGCTTGTAATCCCAGCACTTCGGGTAGCAAAGGTGGGCAGATCGCCTGAGGTCAAGAGTTTGAGACCAGCCTGGCCAACATGGTGAAACCCTGTCCCTACTAAAAATATAAAAATTGGCTGGGCGTGATGGCATGGGCCTGTAATTGCAGCTACTTGGGAGGCTGAGGCAGGAGAATCACTTGAACCTGGGAGATGGAGGTTGCAGTGAGCTGAGATGGTGCCAAGCACTCCAGCCTGGGTGACAAGAGCAAACTACATCTCAAAACACACACACAACAACAACAAAACAACAAAATGAATACAGAATACCTAAATCACTTTTTCCTCTCCCAAGGCTGACTGCTGGTCTCATTTGTGAAAGCATCTTCGATAGGCTGGCATCTAGAAATAGAACATGTTGAATCCATCTATCGATCTAAGTATCTATGCACAGAGCAAAGTAAAGGTATGACAGCACGTTCCTGAAGCTTATTAATTTTACCCAGATGTTATTAAATCCATATCCCATCTACCAAAAAGGGAAGTGACAGGAAACCAGACAGATTTGTATGAGTACTACAGTCCCCAGATGTGTGGTAGAAGATAAATGGATTTGAATCCATGTAATTGATTATTCATGAAAAGAAATCCATATACCAGTAAAAACTTATCAGTTAGGGCCAGGTGTGGTGGCTTACACTTGTAATCTCAGCACTTTGGGAGGCTGAGGTAGGAGGATCGCTTGAGCTCAGGAGATAGGGACCAGCCTTGGCAACATAGACCTCATCTCTACTAAAAAATAAGTAAATATTTTAAAAATCATGCCTGTAATCCCAGCACTTTGGGAGGCTAAGACAGGCAGATCACAAGGTCAGGAGTTTGAGACCAGCTTGGCCAACAATAGTGAAACCCCGTCTCTACTAAAGACACAAAAACTTAGCCAGGTGAGGTGGCATGTGCCTGTAGTCCCAGCTACTCGGGAGGCTGAGGCAGGAGAATCACTTGAACCCAGGAGGTGGAGGCTGCAGTAAGCCGAGATCGTGCCATTGAACTCCAGCCCGGGTGATGGAGTAAGACTCCATCTAAAAAAAAAAGTAGCTGAGCATAGTGATGTATGCCTGTAGTCCCAGCTACTTGGGAGGCTGAGGGAGGAGGATCACTTGAGCCCAGGAGTTCAAGGCTACAGTGAGTTATGATTGCACCACTGCACTCCAGCCTGGGAAACAGAGCGAGACTGTCTCAAAAAACATTATAGACTAGAATGGGAAAGAACTATTTACCACAGCTTTCCCTTTAAAAAGATTCTTTAATGTTTCTCAAGTTATTGTACACATTTAAGATACCACCACCATACCACTGTCTGGAGAAAGCTGACATTCAGACATACTCATATGTGAGGAGTATCAGAGCCAACCAAAATGATGGAGAGAAAAAGGTCAGAGGAATTGCTCCAGTAATTAGGGAGCAATCAGTAATCAACTCCCCAGCCTTCCAAAAAGCCTCCAAATGTCTTTAAGGATATAAGCATTATGGTTGTCTCTCTTCACCCCAGACTTACAAAGAATTAGGTTAGTAGCATAGAATTCAGATTATGGATAGAATACTTTCATTAGGTGGGTTTGTACTGAAAGCAGCACATTGCCTGGCTTTATCTTCATTAGCTTCAGCTATTCTGAATAAGTTGTAAATATGGTTTAAAAAGGTGGCTCATGCAAGAGCAAGAGAAGCAAAAGCTTTTGAAGGAAAATCACCACCACAGACTTTGGGATCCTGGCAGGCTTTAGGGGACCAGCAGGTGGTACTCTACTAACACCTTTGCTTAATTTTTATCAAATCGGATGGAACGTATGAAAGCATTAGGCAAAAGAAACCATTTCATCAGCTGAGGCACATTTGGTAAAATGGTATTAAAAAAAAAATCAAAACCTCACAAAAGAAGGTTCACAAAATCATCTGAAATATTCTTCAGGCCAATTTTTCTTTCCAGCCAAGTAGTCATTATCCATTCTATGATAAGTGTAGGTAATTAATGTGAAATGTAATTGTTCACATTCCTGGCTGAACCTTTCTTGAAATGGAAGGTGGAGTAACAGATTACATGGAGCTGAACGATGGTGACACATAAGGAAAAAAAGCAACTTGCAAGGTGTTACAACTCGGGCTCCCACTTTTTTCTTTTAAGCTAAATGCTCTGATGAGAAGGAATGGCTATCCTCTCAATATCCTGCAGGTGTCAGTGGAGGCCTACATCTTTCCAGTAACTTAAAGGGTCGGGAATATGTAAGCCTGAAGCAACCAACTGCCAAAAGCAGCCGGCTATTAAAACCAAGACTTCAATTAAACTTGCTAGGGTCATACTTATACCCAGAATGACTGACTTCAGGCCCTTCTCTGCTCCCAGTGGTATGCTTGTCAAAAGAGGGAGAACTCTGGAAAAAGTAAATTTTTGATAAAGTCCTTTTAATGGAAAATGTAAAACCCCTTTCAACTTTAATGTACAAAGCCATATGTAACACTTGCACTTTAACAAAAGCAAGCCAATGTTTTAAAAAAATACATCATTAAATGTATATATGTATATATTTACATAGCATATTAAGTTTAATATTTAGCTTTAAAAGGTCACATAAATTTTACCAAAATGAGACAATTTTAAATAAATTACACCTTTTGAAAATGTTTAATTGTACAGTCAATAGCTTCAACAAAATATTGAAGTGTCTGTATTTAGTATCTACTTTATATACTTTATACTTTACAAATTTTACAATTATTTGGCAGTAATTTTCTGATTATGACATGACTGCTGTGCGATTCAGCAATTTCCCAGATGCAGGCAATAGCTGGTGTTTGTGTCCTATTCTCACAGTAACTGTCTCAATGTAGTGAAAAATATCAGTAATTTTAGTAAACTGTACAAGGTCACATTTACACTTGATCAACAATATAGCATAGAATTTTTTTATTTTTTACCAAAAATAAATACATCATTTTAAATCTGGCATTTTCACAAACATCATATACATTATAATACAAAACAGCTATATAGTGCTGCTTTTAAAATTCTGCTTGTTTTACAACATTGAATCACAGGAGCTGTGACATATGCTATACTGCTGCGGTGTCAGTAACAAGTAATTACTACAAAGAGAATTTCTTGGCACTGATGGTTTTATGAAACTTAAGTCAGTGTGCATACATATCATCATTCAAGGTTAAGTAATCCCAGTTCAATGACCTAAAAATATCAAACTGGATCACACTTAATTTTCTTCCATATCCTCTACTTCATCCTCATGTATCTTCAAGGCTTTCACCATTTCTTTGACTGCATGATACAAAATATTTTTAACCTGAAAAAGATGTTGATATTTCTAATCACTTCAGTTGGACAGAAATTAACAAATGACAACTTCCAGATTAAAAAAAAAACAATTTTAATGAGGAAGCTAGGATAGCCAAATATAAGAAAAATGTTTAAAAGTGTTAAGGCAAAAGTTAAAATAAGGGACAATATAAGTCATACAATTAAATACATGTTGGTGTTAATCTTTGGTTGTTACCTTAATGTGACCAACTAGGCAATGACTGCCTGTTACACATGTATCATATTTCTAAACAAAAGCCTACAGAACAGGATATAGTTAGAACACCCATCTCTTACCTGTAGTTTATCATCATAATTGATTTCTTCCTTCAAAAGTCTCAGTTCCTGTGTTAAATGAAATGACTCTACAAGATGTTCTGGAGACACAAAGTCTTCAGTTACCTGAATACAGCTGTGAAAATTCTGAACCTATCCCCAAAAGAAAAAGTGAAATATAAATTTTAAAAGGTGTGGAGCAAAGAAAAGCCAAGTTATTTAAAATCAATAAACATGAGACAGTTCTGCTGGAGAATTTACTTTCTCCAAAAGATCGAATGGATTTTAAAGCAGAAGACCACATTTTATGAGAAAGTTATGTCACTGAAAAGCTTCATGTAAAGTGACTTTGTAAATGGAATATTTTTAAATGATAAAAAGAAAATAACTTTTCCAGGAATCCTTTGGAGAGGCTGATAATCAGATATTAAATTATCAATTTTGTCACGGTGGACTTTTAAAAAATGTGTTACTTTTAAGAACTAACTTGAAAGAATTTACGAGGCAATCTATCTGAATGTGTTTATTGTTGCTCCATTGGCTTTCAGGATTTTGGTCATTTCACTGTTAACTCTTACATCAGAGAACAAAGAAAAGGAAATGAAACTTGGTTAGGAACTGGGATGGAAAATGTAGTTCCAGATAGGTCTACTGACCTCAAATGAGTTTCAGACATATCCCAGGATTTTGGTTATCCGTGCCTTTCTTTTGTGACTTTCTTTCAAATTAGCCAATTAAAGATACTCCTTCAATCACTGGTGACATCAGTACAACAGTTTTTCCACAGTTTCTCTCTCCTAACTAACTAGTTTTCCCAAGAAGCCAGTCAGTAGTCTTATCTGTTACTTGTTCAGCATTTACAAACTGACTTTGGACTTGACTATTTCTTACAGCTGCTTTTTCTTAATGCTCAGTAAAACAACAGAGGAAGGCCCAAGCTGATCCAATCTGGGATTTTCAGTGTTTCTAGATTGTCTTCTAGTGATATTTAAAAATGTCACAAAAATTCCTGGGAAAGGAGAAATAATTGAAAAACTAAGCATTTAAAGTTACTCTAATTTTAAGTATGCAAAATAAATTTTTGCGAGGAGTGAGATGGAGATAGTAAGTGGGAAATGGAGACTGTGGGAAAAAAAATCTAATTGATGATAGGGTGATGGAATTCCAGAGGGGCTAGAATTCCTCCTCTGGGCATAATGACCACCTGAACAGCTGCTGAAGTCTGCAGAGTTCTTTAACTCAAGCACTGTGTCTCTATTGATAACTTGGAAGCATAGTAAAGTAAACATTCTCTTTCTTTAATCATTAGGCTGTTGGTTCCTCTGGAGGATGAACATAGTGGATGCCTCACATTTTCAGCATTTCTGTACAGTCTCACTGGCTCTTCATAATGTGTCTGTAGAACAGATGCTCTATTTCACAGAGCAGGAAACTATGGATGAGATGTTCAGCGCCTGTCCCAAGACAAATCAGCCAATAAATGGCAAGTCAACAGGAGCCCAACTCCTGTGATGTCTTGTCTAACAGATGCTTTACAGTCCTACTTATTAACTCTCATACAGCATACACAGTCTCCAAATGCCCTCTCTCCTTATGTCTTTCATTAATCTGAACTTAAGGAGAGTTAAGTCTTTCCAAAGTTTTAGCATGAAAAAACGTCTTGGTATATCTAGCTCTAGCATGTCCTAAAATCACTTGTAGCTCCAAATTTTGTACTTGGTTTTTTTAAAAAAATAATTTCTCTTTACTGATATTCTCACTTTGTTCATCCATCATTTTCCTGGTTTCCGTTAGCTTTGAGCATATTTAAGACAGTTGTCTAGTAAGTTCAATGTCTGGGCTTCCTGGGGAAGGTTTTTGCCAATTTATTTTCTCCCTTTCAATAGGCTGTACTTTCCTCTTTCTGTGTATGCCTCGTACTTTTTTGTTGGAAACCGGGCATTTGAACATAACAATGTGTTAATTCCAGTAATCATATTCTTTCCCTGCCTCGGGGTGTGCTGTTGTTGATTCTGAGAGCTGCATTCATCCATTTGTTTAGTGACTTTTCCAAATTGTTTTTGCAAAGGCAGTATTCCTTGTTGGTGTGGTCACTGAAGTCTCTGTTCCAATATCTCATTAGTCAGCCAGTGACCTAACAGAGATTTCCTTAAATGTCAAAAATCAGCTGCCCTTTTCTTCATTAAGCAGTCTCTTGGATGCTGTATAAGTTTTGGATTAGATTCCAGAGTTCTGAAAAAATTCATTCTGTCATGTCTTTGCCAGCTTATGGTTGTTTTAAAATGGCTTTCACAACAGTGACCTTTATTAGTGCTTTCAAGATGCTGTTAGGTTTCCTAATGACCGCTACCTGATATATTTTACATAAAGGCTTGAGGGTTAGTTTGAAGGGCCAAGGTTCAGTTTTAAAGCAGAATACAACTAAACTTCTCATTTTGATTATTCCTTTTCTTTGCCATGTTTGAGTCATTTATATTTTACTTCCTTGACATTGACTTATTCATACTTGCCTTAAAGCATCAGTTATAAGTAATGTTATGAAAATATAATTTGTATTCATAGTAGGAAGGTTATTCTCTTGACACCGTGATTGCTATTTATTCAGTTATTAATGAGAACTTAGTGTGGAAAGATTTTGTCAAGAAGTCCTTTTGGTCATATGAATACAAAGAATTACAACTTTAAAATTTTATAAACTCATGATAAATGACCAAATGCAATAAATTAAACTTAGTATTTTGGGGCAAATTTTGCTAAAGATTTTGTGTTAACTTAAAAAAAAACTGTTGCTGTTTTTAAGTAAAGGCCACTCTAAACCTCAGAATACTACAGCTGAGACAAAATAAATCCTGGAGGTCAGGGTCACTGCTCTGCGGAGGGATGTACTGGAGTTTCACAGACTGAGTCCCAGTTACCAAGAGAAGATTTCTAAGTCTCCAATTCTAGAATAGTTCTTACCATATAAAGAGGGTGTGACTATGCTGCTTTCTCTCAGCTTGCTAAGATTATACATCCAAGTTTCCTTGAACAGACAGCCCACTCTTCTCTCAATTTGGCTCTGGCAATGGTCATTGTTGACAGGCCAAAGAACAGAATGTTGTTTCTTCCCTAGCACTGCTGGCCTTTGTCATGTGGTATCACTTGGTTGAAAATATTTTGATAGGTGCCTTGGGTTTGAAGAGATTCCTATTTGTGTGGTTTCTAAAGTGTAGTCCCTGGACAGTAAAATCAACATTTCCTGGAAACTTGTTAGAAATCTATAGTTTCAGGTCCCTCCCCAGACCCGCGAACATCAGAAACTGGTGGTAGAATACAGCAATCTGTTTTATCAAGTCCTCCATGAAATTCTAATGTATGCTAAAGTGTTCTTTATATTCTCACTTTGTCGGAACACTTCAGCATACGTTAGAATTTAGAGTCTGGAATTATTTTGAGGGCCACCTGTAGTCTACTGGAAGTGTTGAGGCCATGAACAGTTTTCAGAACTTCTAAGACCTGTATTACTACAGGTTGTAAGTAATGATGCATCTCAAACCCAAGTTAATACTGTAAACACTTATTACTTCCCTTGGATTTTCTCTTAAAACTGCGTTACCACCAGTTGTGAATTGTGGACAGCATCCTTTCAACAGAGTATAGAAAGCTGTGCTGTTGTCATCACATCACACAGGGGAGGGAAAGTAGAAATTTCCTTTTGTATAGCTGG
This sequence comes from Cebus imitator, assembly GCF_001604975.1. NCBI lineage: Eukaryota > Metazoa > Chordata > Mammalia > Primates > Cebidae > Cebus > Cebus imitator. Next base: position 252,568 of record NW_016107799.1, read on the forward strand.
CAATTTCTGTGCCAAAATATGTAGCAAAGAAGTTAGATCTTGTTTTAGATCATTCAGCAATTTAGTGGGAGATCTCAGAATAATTTGTCAGTCTAGGTTGTATATGCTGCCTTAGTGTATTCAGATACAATATTTTTTTTCATAGATGAAATCTTTCTATAATCTATGTAAATTTTCTAACTATCTATCTCAAAGAAAATCTGTATAGTCATAAAGTGGGTTCCAACCTAAGTAAACTTTTAGAAGTAGCCAGAGAAAGTACATATAGGAAGAAATAAAAATTTATGTTTTACAAAAAGCCCAATACATAAATTATATATGTTTTATATATTTGTTTTCATCTACCCTTATGTAAAAACATGTTGTTATTGAGAATGTATTTTCAGGCCTTCAGAATACAGACTTAATAATACGAACATTAAATACATTATTCTAGGCATGGGAAGACAGCAATGAAAACACGAATCTCTTCATTATGCTTACATATTAGTTGGGGGTTAAGACAATGAGCAAAGTGAATAAATCATAAAGCATATTTGAAAGTGGTAACTGAAATGGAGAAAAATAAAACAGGAAAGAGGACAGAAAGTTGGGGGACACAATTTGCAGCTTTAAACTAGGTGTCAGGGAAGACCTCACCAAGAAGGTGAAATTTAAGCAAAGCCTAAAAAATTGTGAAGAAGCAAGTCTTACAGATATCTGAGAGAAAAAGGATTCCAAGCAAAAAAGATGAACAAGCACAAAAGCCCTGGGGAGGAAACATACTTGGTGTGTGTGAAAGCAGCAAAGAGGGCAGGATGGCTAGACAGGAACTAGGAGAAGAGCACGAGATGAAGGCAGTGAGACAGAGGGGAAGTATGGGTATGTGCAGAGATATGATGTAGATAACCTAACTTTTTATCAAGGTCACTTTGAGCCTACTGAAAGACGATTCTTCCCAAAAAAGTAGCAGGGAGCCAAGTATAAGCATGGAATCTCTTTGGGGTAACTGATTGCATCTGGGGGAAAAATGTGAGATACTGAATTTTCACTGTGAACTTTTTACACTTTTGAATTTTTCTGTTTATGTATTACATTTTAAAAAGAAAAATATTAAAAAGTAGTCTTTCAACAAATAGTACTGGAACAGCCAAATGTCCATATGCAAAAGATTAAACCTCAATCCATACTAAGCACTACATACAAAGATGAACTGAATTACATACTAAGTCCTCAAACTGTAATGGTTCCAGAAGAAAATGTAGAAGAAAATCTTAGTGATCATGGGCTAGGCAACCATCTTGTAGATACTATGAAAATATGATCCATAAAAGAGAAACTGATCAACTGGACCTCATCAAAATGAACATACCAACCAGGTAGGTTGGCTCATGCCTACATAATCCCACACTTTGGGAGGCCAAGGCAGGAGGATTGCCCAAGCCCAGGAGTTTGAGACCAGCCTGGGCAACATAGCAAGACCCCATCTCCACAAAAAATGTAAAAATCAGCTGGGCGTGGTGGTGCACATCTACAGTACTAGCTACGCAGGAGGCTGTGGTGGGAGGATCACTTGAACCCAGGAGTTTGAGATTACAGTGAGCTATAACTGTGCCATTGCACTCTTATCTGGGCAATAGCAAGACCTTGTCTTTTAAAAAGTGGAAAAATGAAAAAAAAAAAAACTTCTGCTCTTTGAAAAGAGAAGCTACAGGGAAGGAAAATATATTTGTAAAATATATATCAGATAAAAGACTTGTATCTGAAATCTGCAAGAAACACTCAAAACTCAGTAAGAAAAAAAGCAGCAAAATAGACAAAATATTTGAACATATTTAACCAAAGTAGACATACAGATGGCAAATTAAGATATAAAAAGATGCTCAATGTTTAGTCATTAAGAAAGTACAAAGTAAAACCACCATGAGACACCACTGTACACTTATTAGAATGGTCTAAAAACAAAACTGACAGTAACAAGCACTAGTGAGGAAGCAGAGGAAATGAAACTCACAGAACCTTGCATTGGGAAATGAAAATGGAACAACCAATTTAGAGAACAGTCTGGCAGCTTCTTAAATTTAATCATACAAAATAATATCACCAGGCAATCCCACCATTCAGTATTTACTTAACAGAAATAAAAAGCTATGTTCACATAAAACCATATATATGAATGTTTATGACAGCTTTATCTATTATTGCCCCAAAGAGGAAACAACCCAAATGTACTTCAGCTGGCGAATGCATAGATTTAAAAAACGAAAAAAATATTCATACAACAACTACCCAGCAATAAAAAATGAATCAACTGATAAACACAACAATAGGGATGAATCTCAAATGCATTAAGAAAAGCCAGACTTATAGGGTACATACTGTGTGGTTCCAAATTTATGGCATACTCATAAAAGAGGAACTATAGGGACAAAAAAGCAGGTTAGTTGCAGGAACTTTGGATGGGAAGAGAGGCTGAATATAGAAGTGCAAGAGGGAATGTTTTTAGGAGTGATGACATTGTTCCATATTTTGTTTGTGTTGTTACCTAACTATGCATTTGTTGAAACTCACAGAACTGTACATTAAATAAGGTAAATTTTACTATATGCAAATTATCTCAATTTATAAAAAAGACTGCATTACCTAGCTTAACTTCATGCATTTACATTTGAATATGGATTAGCTGTTTTCTGCTAAGAGGCTAGAAGTCAAAGAAATGGTATATAGGGTGAATCCCAGTTAAACATGAATCATAAATAATATGACATCTCAAATAATCGTAAGTCCATGGGAAAATATAAGCATTTAATCTAAATACATTTTTTTCTCTATCACAGAGAAAAAGTTACATATATTATTATGACATTTGTATTTTACTACTGTATCATAATGCCATTTGAGATCTAATAATAAAAAATCTGACCCTGAATCTGACACATCCTAAAACCTAAGCAACTATTACCACCTAAGTAGTATTTGTATGGAACAGGTCATAAATGCTGAACAGTCAATGACTATACTTATATAAAATGTGAGAAGCTTTTCTTGATAAACTAATGTACATCAGCTACATCTCAATTACTGAGCAGTGGAAAAGGTGGAGAACCAACTCTTGAGGCAAGTCAGCTTTTTGAGTTTTCTTCTGGTTTCCCTGGTCACCTTGTTAATACAAGGGCTAACCCGGGTTGTGGTAGCCCCATTCCACTGATACGAATCCCCTTGTGAACTTTTAATAAACATAATAATCCCATAACCCACCCCACCTATTCTATGCCATTTTTCCAGGTGCTGGAAAAATTAGGTATTTTATAATTTTTTTTTTTTTTT
>NW_016107799.1:257666-259315 GCF_001604975.1 Cebus imitator
AAAAAAAAAAAAAAAAAATCTCCATAATTATTAAGTTTAAAAAATATCTGAGCAAAGGGTCTGAACCAATTATTTTAGGTTGATAGATATATTTCTTTCACAGTATATGACAACTATAGTCAAGGTATGATTACTCAAAAAAGTATCATAGTATCAGATGTGATACAGTAGAGTCATTCCCTAGGTCAGCAGCCACAAATATCCATCAGATTCAAAGAAAATAAAGATCCTACCTTCTTTACGTGTTTCTATGAAACATTAGTTTATATATCCTGCAACTCCAGATAGCTACTTTTTGCCACCCATCTAATATCTGGCTCAACAGATTAGTCCTTTATAATCAGGGAATGGAGAAGCACTACCGACTGAGAACAAATAGCCATTCAAAACCCTCAACATGAAACAGACTTTCAAAGAGGGGATCAAGAGAAAGAGGCTTTCGGCAAAAACCCCCGTCTACCTTGAAGTAAAAATTATGCAATGATCTTATATTGCTGAATGCCAGGCAAAGTTATGCTAATAATAAGTCCTTGCACAAGGTGAAGAGATGTTAATGCAAACAAAATTATACCTTTTGGAGAAATTCTCTTATCTTGTCAACATCTTTCCCAGCATAAATATGCCACAGAGCACCAGGTATTTCACTTGAGTCCTTCAGTCTTTTCCTTAAAATGTCATCCAAATCTTCTTCCTCAAATTTCTTGAGTATTCCTGAAACAAAGGAGCACATATTCAAATTGTCAGTGAAGACTACCAGAAAGCTAAGTCTCTAAAGTTGATCTATCAGAGCCGCAGAGTGCCTGACTAGGGTCAGTACTTTTTGTTGTTGTTGTTCCCCCAGGCTGGAGTGTAGTGGTGTGATCTTGGCTCACTGCAGCCTCCGCCTTCCAGGTTCAAGCAACTCTCCTGCCTCAGCCTCTCCAGTAGCTGGGATTAGGGTACGGGCTGCTACACTTGACTGTTTTTTTTGTATTTTAGTAGAGGTGGGGTTTCATCATGTTGCCCAGGCTGGTCTTGAACTCCTGAGTTCAGGTAGTCCACCGACCTTGGCCTCCCAAAGTCCTGGGATTATAGGCATGTGCCACCGTGCCTGGCCAGATCAGTACTCTTAAAAAGGAGTCAAACCTAGTCATATGTTCATAACTTTTAGGACTATAAGAATAGTTAAGTGGGTACAAAGCAATAGGGATTTTCCCAGTTTGTTTTCTGTAAACCAAGATGTAGTAAACAGAAAACTTAACAGCTACTGTGTAAATTTAACCACCTTCTTCCCTGTCCCAAGGGAGTGGTCCTAACAATGACTTGTTAGGACAATGACTCATAGCATTTCCCAAGTTACAAAGGTCTTTTATGGTCACTGTTTATTAGTTGGCCCCTATACCTACTGAAGAGTAAGGGATAACCTCCAGCCTGAGTGAAAAGGTTTCATGGTGAAAGGTTTTACTCATTACTATGACTAATGAATGGCATGGCAAAATATATTCTGATTGATTTCTAGGGATCTCATATTTGATAATGGTTAATCTGTAATCAAATGCAAATTTTTCATGAACAAAGCTGTGGTCTTGAGGAGAATCCAGCCATTCTTCTAAAATACAAACTAAAATCCTTACGCATGTAGGTATGTGCACAAAAAACTTTAGAAGTGT
>NW_016107799.1:261179-305186 GCF_001604975.1 Cebus imitator
CTGGGTAACAAGAGTGAAACTCCGTCTCAAAAAAAAAAAAAAAAAGGTGACAAAAAGTTTTTAGATAAAGAGAGCCAAAGGATTATTTAAAATACTGATATTCGGCCAGGCGTGGTGGCTCACACCTGTAATCCCAGCACTTTGGGAGGCTGAGGCAGGCGGATCACAAGGTCAAGAGATTGAGACCATCCTGGCCAACATGGTAAAACCCTGTCTCTACTAAAAATACAAAAATTAGCCGGGCATGGTGGCATGTGCCTGTGGTCCCAGCTACTCAGGAGGCTGAGGCAGAAGAATTGCTTAAACCCAGGAGATGGAGGTTGCAGTGAGCCGAGATTGCGCCACTACACTCCAGCCTGGTGACAGAGCAAGGCTCTGCCTCAAAAATAAATTAAAAAAAATAAAATAAAATATTGAAATTCTCCTGAAATTTTTGCAAAAGAAATATGCTAGGAACAGAAGCTGGGGGATACGCATAAACAAAGATAAGGAAGAAAGTTCTAGCTTTTAAGGACATGAATGAATAGTAATGGAGCAAAGCAGGTTAACTTCTGTATTGTACTTCTAACTCCTATATTGTAATTTCTAAGTGCTACAGGGAAAGATCTGAACAAATTATAATGAGACACAACGGCTCTAACTCCATGGCATCACAGGATTAGAAAGGATAAATAATGTGAACCACACAGGTCACACTTCTGTGGCAGTGCTCAGACTATAACTTGTGTGCCCACTGACTCTTAAATTTCTGGGGGATGGGAGTGGTTACCTATTATAGTCAATAGTGTTAGTTAAGAAAGCAGAATAGCATAATGTAAAAATGAGTTTCTACAGTTTTGAAGGATTTTAGGTTGTATATTATAAAATTATCAAATGTACACAAAAGTAGAGTGAATACTATAATGAATCCCATGTCCCCAGCATGTAACCGTCAAGCTATAGATCCATTCTGGGATCCAGATATACAACTGATGATCTATTTCATGGCTGAGGTCATGCACAGAATTTCACAGAAAGTTCATGTGAAGTAGAAAAGGTACAGAACATCTGAAACTCCAAAAAAAAAGTCTCTAACTCCATAATGTGCCAGAATCAGAAGTGGTATCACAGAAGTAAAGGACTATATTCAAAGAGGTAGTGATCTATGGTACCATTTATTACAGACAGGGGTGAGTAAAAAATGAACCAGAAAGATACCCTGAATTATCCAAATGTGTGTGAGTGGCAGCAGTAGCAACAGTAATTTCAGACTGGTATAGAATAAGACTGCAATGAGTTGAAATGTCAAAGGAAAGTGACAGAGATGGTAAAATATTTCTTAGAGGGTAGGAGCAACAGCATGGAAAGGTTTAAAGGATGTTTACTTTCAAGGAAGCAAAGATATTCTTAGACTCTACTTCTACTGTAAAGAGGAAAAAGCCAATGGAGAAGAAAAGGTTAAAGACCTATGATTGTATCTATGTCTTTATAAAAAACGGAGTAACTGACAGGGCATGGTTTCAGAAAGAAATTCAGGAGACAGAAATGAAAACCTATGTATTGGATAGAAAGAGGTTACTTCCACTTAAAAGACCCCCTTTCTCCTCTTTTCAGTAGAGGGGAAAAAAGAATGCTTGAGGCACAAACCATGTTTTAATCATCTTTAGAGCCCTAGGACTTAGTTTCTGTTCTTCAATAAATGTTTAAAAGTAAGCTTAACGGTGTACTTTCATCGACACAATACTTAATGATAGAAAAGAAGTTAAAATATTCACTTTTAAAATTTAAATTTCACTTACATAAAAAAATAGGAAAATTATTCAGTCTTAAAGTAGTAATGGCTAAAATGCCCCTATATCCATTGCAATTATTTTTGAAATCTTTGCTGTTAACTCAGAAGCTAATATTCTGGACAATATCAGTGAATGTGATTATTCAACTGTTATTCCAAAGACTATCATTCTTTAAGTTTCTTTACCTGCTTTTGAGAGAATGCCATTTCCTTTTGCTATGCCAACATAGACTAGAATATTTACAACATCAGAAACTTCAATATGGAGATTTGTTGTTCCTATATCATGATCTTTAGCAGCAACTACACCTGTGTATAAAACAAAATTTTACTTGACAAAATACTTTATATATAATAGTAATTAATCAGATATTCCCCCAAATGAACTCTATCTGTATAATTTGTTAATTTAAGTTTTGGTTTCCTTATTACGAAACCTGTTCCAAAAGCCACAATTTATAAAATAGCCTATTATTTCAACATAATTATGTTTGTATTATAATAAAATGTCCTATGGTTAAAAATCAAATTAATAAAAAAATTAGCAGGTACTTAACTATATATTGACTGTTAATTCCTAACATGTTGCTTAATATAAAAAAGGGTTTCGATGGATTATTAAAAGAACAGATTTAGTAGAAACTAAAAATCATTAGACAATTTATAAAAACAGAAATTTTTTTTTTTTTTGCTCTGTCACCAGGCTGGAGTGCAGTGGCATGATCTCGGCTCACTGCAACCTCCAACTCCTGGGTTCAAGTAATTCTCCTCCTCACCCTCCCAAGAGCTGGGACTACAGGCAAGTACTACCACATCTGGCTAATTTTTGGTTTTTACTTTTTTTTTTTTTTTTTGCAGCCCCAGCTGTTGCAATTTTTGTATTTTTAGTAGAGACGGGATTTCACCATGTTGGCCAGGGTGGTTTCAATGTCTTGATCTTGTGATCTGCCCCACCTCAGCCTCCCTAAGTGCTGGGATTACAGGCATGAGTCACCACGCCCGGCCTTGAACAGAAATGCTTAAAAATCCAATATAATTCCTACTTGGGAGAAATGTGAATATATATACCTACCATAGGCACTGCACAACCTGGGTCCTAGATCAGGACGTACAAAAAATCCTGGCAAATGAGAGGCCAAATTGAATTTTCCTTCTGGATTACAATATTCTGGCAATGGTAGACTTTTTAAAAGATCTTCGTATCTGAAGAATAACAACATTGCCTTCTTATAAATAAAAGACTTGCATTGGTAAGTATTTTCACATACATAATTTTCAAGTTGTTCAAAACACCAGACTGCCTTTCCGTAAGACAGGTAACAATTTTCCTTGACTCAAGTGATACTATAATAGCAATTCTGCTTCTCTAATCATTAAAATTAAAAGCTCCAACAGAAGGGAAGTCCTAAACAGGGTCCTGTGTTCTTTAACATGAACATTCTTTCCTTCACTGTCCTAACACAAAGACATCTCCCATGCTGAGGCTACCGACTGAGTTTTGTTATCAATCTACCAGTCAGTCAGAGAGGGTCTCGCTCTGTCCCCCAGGATGGAGTGCAGTGGCACGATCTCAGCTCCCAGTAGCCTCTACCACCTCGGCTCCAGCAATCTTTTCACCTCAGCCTTGTGAGTAGCCGGGACTACAGGTGCCTGCCACCAAGCTCGGCTAATTTTTTGCATTTTTTGTAGAGATGAGGTTTTGTCATGTTGGCTAGACTGGTCTCCAACTCTTGGACTCAAGGAATCTGCTCACCTTGGCCTCCCAAAGTGCTGGGATTACAGGCGTGAGCCACTATGACTGCTCAGCCTCGAGTTATTTATTTTTAACTGAGGAAGAAAAGGCCTACAGGTCACATTTACAGTTACTTATCCTATCTCTGGGATAGTCTCAGCTCAATCTCACAAAGTCAAGAGTCAAAATGAAAAGTTTCAAACCTTGTTGGCATCATAGTCTTGAAGTCTTCTCCTGAAGGCCAATCTTTCAATTTTAAAACAACTGTTTCTCCACTTTTGTTTTTCTGCCGTTCTATAAGGAATGCAGTTAATTACTAAAAGGGTAATTTCTGTCTTTTTACTAACATTTGGAGAGAAAGAAATGTAAATGAATGAATGATTTGATAGTTGCACATTACATGCTTAATGAAAGCTTGCTTATTGACTTATTACTTATGTAGTATTAAAACCTTTGTTCCTTTTATAAATCAACAGAATTCATTCAATTACCCACTTGTAATATCTCAAAAATTGTTTTTAAAAATCTTGGTAACATCACAATCGTACATTTACACTTTTAATTTTCAAAGTATTTTACATAAATAATTCAATTTTCACAAGCTTATGGAACTGCCAAACATTTCTCCATAAATAAAACAGTATAAACGGCATCTTTAAGGTCAAAGGAAATTAGTGTTGGAGACAGGGATTAGGACCCAGTATTTTGTTTCCAATTACTTGTTTCTTTTTTTTTTAGACAACAACGTAAAACAGATCTTTCAAAGACTAAAAACCTGTTAAGTTACATTTGGAATATATCATTTTGAAGGAGTACAACAGAGAAAATAGTAAAATAAAAACCAACGTACTTGAAACTTCTTCAAAACCATCCCAGAATTCCTTAACATTGGCATTTGAAATGATGCTATCTTTGCAGTTCAGGAGATCAGCTTGGTGGTCTCCAAAATCAAGACTAATTGATTCCGCCTTCCATAGGCTAATGTTCATTTTCTTATGCACACCAGAAACCACTGCAGGCTTATAAATAAATAGATAAATAAATAACAGTTAAAAGATATACAGACTTTTTTTTTTTGAGACAGTCTCCTTCTCTTACCCAGGCTGGAGGGCAGTAGCCTGATCATACCTTAGTGTAGCCCTTTGGGCTCAAGTAATCCTTTCGCCTCAGCCTCTTCAGTAGCTTCAACTATTAAATTTCAAGCCTAATGAGTGATTCTCTGAAAGTTAATGTCTCCTTTGAAATTACATAAATTCAAATTCCCTCAAAGCTTTCTTACACTTGCTGGTGGGGTAGGGGAGGAAGGGGATGGAGATGTCCTCTCCACCCAAATTCCCTAAAAGCTTTTTAATAACCCGGGAACCAGTAATGGAAGATTTATAACTTCTAGAACTACAGTAAATGATATAAAAATATATCTAAGATTGGCCGGGCGCGGTGGCTCAAGCCTGTAATCCCAGCACTTTGGGAGGCCGAGGCAGGTGGATCACGAGGTCAAGAGATCAAGACCATCCTGGTCAACATGGTGAAACTCCGTCTCTACTAAAAAACTACAAAAAATTAGCTGGGCATGGTGGCACGTGCCTGTAATCCCAGCTACTCAGGAGGCTGAGGCAGGAGAATTGCCTGAATCCAGGAGGCGGAGGTTGCGGTGAGCCGAGATCGCNGGGTGGATCACGAGGTCAAGAGATCGAGACCATCCTGGTCAACATGGTGAAACTCCGTCTCTACTAAAAAACTACAAAAAATTAGCTGGGCATGGTGGCACGTGCCTGTAATCCCAGCTACTCAGGAGGCTGAGGCAGGAGAATTGCCTGAATCCAGGAGGCGGAGGTTGCGGTGAGCCGAGATCGCGCCATTGCACTCCAGCCTGGGTAACAAGAGCAAAACTCCGTCTCAAAAAAAAAATTAAATAAATAAATAAATAAATAAATAAAAATAGGTCCAGGTATTAGTTAACTCCTGCTGGCAATTCACATATTAATTCCTAGTGCCTAGTACCTATCCAATAATATTCCTGCTATTCAGTCTTATGCTACCATTTCTTAAGGTAATCAGCAACTTGTTAAAAGCAATTTTTTTTTTCAGACAGAGTCTCGTTCTGTCACCAGGAGCCAGGCTGGAGTGCAGTGGCACAATCTTGGCTTACTGCAACATCTGCCTCCTGGGTTCAAGCAATTCTCCTGCCTCAGCCTCCCGAGTAGCTGGGAATACAGGCACGTGCAACCACACCCAGCTAATTTTTATATTTTAGGAGAGACAGGGTTTCACCATGTTGGTTAGGATGGTCTCGATCTCTTGACCTCATGATCCACCCACCTTGGCCTCCCAAAGTGCTGGGATTACAGGCGAGGGCCACAGCGCCCAGCCCAAAAGTTAAGTAATTTTCTTTTTAAAAAGATAAGGGTTAAGCTAATTAGTATATTAAAATAATTCAAAGCAGAATTCTCAGGCTATCACAATGACCTTTTTTTTGGAGACAGGTTTTTACTTTGTTGCCTAGGTTGAAGCATAGTGGCACGATCACAGCTCACCACAGCCTGGACCTCCTGGGCTAAGGCAATCTTCCTGCCTCAGCCTCCCAAGTGGCTGGGACTACAGGCGTGAACCACCACGTCTGGCTAATTTTTGGTAGAAACAGAGGTCTCACTATGTTGCCCAGACTGCAATCAATCTTCCTGCCTTGGCCCCCAAAATGTTGGGATTATAGACGTGAGCCACAGCACCAGGCCTGTAAGGATTAGACTCCTTGGCACTGGTTTTATTCTCTTCTAACTCAACTTCTAATCCACCTTGCTGTCAGTTATTATAAAATGTCAATTTAATTATACAGATTCCACAATTAAAACTATCACCTACAGTATAAGATTAAAACTCTTTAGTACGATATATAAGTGCATCTCATAATCACTCCTCTACGTCTCCTTACCACTCTCTCCCATGAGCCCTCATCTATGTTGCTGATAATCACACCTACTCAGAGAGTTCCCTAACACTTGATGTTTTTGTATATGTCAAGCCTCTTGTCCATCTAGCAATAACTTCACTTAACTTGTAAAGAATCAATTTAGACTAGCCTTTTTGAACTAGTAATTTCCTAGCTTTGAGATTTCCTTTTCTGGGTTCTCATAGGGCCTTGAACAAAGTTCTTAAAACGACATACTTATGAAAACAATTATTTGTTTGATTCTTTTGTACCTCAAAAGCCCACACAAATAAAATTTCAGCCCAGTAATGTCATCAGGGCTTCAAGAAGACACAGGTAAAAAAGACATGCTACAACTTGTGTATGTGCAATGCACAGTATGTACTTCTTTTCTGGGGACACAGATTCAGCTTTCATCAGATTTTGAAAGGGGTTAGTTATCTAAAAAGATCAAGAAGCACTGCACTAAAACGGTTCTTACTCATTTGTACATAGCTTACTCACTTTTATATTCTTAATGCCTATAACACAGACTGGATCTTATTAGATGCTCAATAACAGTTGAATGAACAAAGTAAACATTTTCCAGAAAACAAGAAATTTAACAAAATGATATACTGTCATACAAATACTTAAATTTGTTGATAATTTTTGCATTAATGTAAATTGCCATCTGAAATGTGTATCAAACATTATCAAAACTTTTGTTCAACAGAAAATCATTTATATTAGAGGAGAATGAAATAATGTAGTTTGTCATTAAAGATTTGATGAACTAATTTGTAAGTAAATGGTCTATATATAAATATTAAAGACAAAAATACCTATATAGGTTCATGAAAAAATGCTAATATTGATTAACATTTTAATAGTAGAAATGGATCTACTAACTGGACTAAAATACCAATCTAAAAAAGAGGAAAAAGGAACTACATTTTGTAAAAAAAATAAAATAAAACAATCAATGCTCTCCTGTTAATTCATATTAAATCTGGCCAAAAACAGGAATTGAGAAACAATCATTCTAACAATCTTTTTGGTAGTTTTGATATCTTATTGCCCCCCAAATGTGTTAAGTACTATTTCTTCTCCCCTCTATTTCTATCCCTAAGGAGGGAGCCATTCTATTTAATAAGCTTCAGTTCCAGCAAGAGTGTTCTTAATCAGCCTAAAATACACACCTGTCCTTGTTTCCAACATTCTTTGAAAAGTTTCCAGTTATTGCTATTCTTGTAGTCCTTAAGCCATAAAATATGCTTCTCACAGATCCAAGAATGTGGTATATCACTGTACAATTTATTATTTTCATCCACTGCAGATATTCTGCTTTCTTCAGGCTCTTCTTTAAGCTCTGGTTTTACATTTATCTTGGAGGTCTTACTTGGTGGAATTTTGTTTTCAACAACTGAAGCAATTATGTCATCAAGAATGTTAGGCATAGTCCGTCCACTTTTGCTACTCTATTAAGGAAAAGCAAACAAAAATCTGTTTTGACAGAAAACATATACATTTTCCTCCAACAGACTTGTTTTTTAAACAATACCCCTACACTCCAGAGTATGCAGTTATCTTAGTAGATATTACTTCCTATATTCCCGACAAAATGCAAACCAGAAGTTTGATTGTGTGAAAACTGCCAGGTCAGCAAAACTTCCTGCCTTTTACATTATTATAGGCCTGGGACAGAGAATACAGGTAGATGGCACTCCCCCATATATATATAATATATGTATGTGTGTGTGTGTGTGTGTACATATATATATATACATATATATATAAAAGCATATGGGGTGGGGGGGGCAATCATGCCTGTAATCCTAGGGAGACAAGAGTCATACTCTGTCGCCCTTGCTAGAGTAGAGTGGCGCGATCTCGGATCACTACAACCTCTGCCTCCCAGGTTCACGTGATTCTCCTGCCTCAGCCTCGGGAGTAGTTGGGATTACAAGTACACGCCACCACACCTGGCTAACTTTTGTATTTTTAGTAGAAACAGTGTTTCACCATGTTGGCCAGGCTGGTCCCGAACCCCTGACTTCAGGTAACCTGTCTACCTCAGCCTTCCAAAGTGCTAGGATTACTGGCATAAGCCACTGCGCCCAGTTCCCATATACTTTTGAAAGCAATTATACTGCTCTTCCTTTTTCCTGGTAAATAATTAAAGCAAAATTTAACTTCTAATTATTTTAAGTAACATATAACATTCACTTCATGTGGGTTTTCCCCTTCACTACACAAATAATTTCAAAATTCTAAAGGGGTATCTTAGGGTTCTTCTGGTATCAAAGAGCCCCCTCCTCCACCTTAATGCCAGCTTTCAAGGTAAAGAGAGTTATAATGCAAACAGAAACATGCCTAGCAATTTGGTACACTTGATTTCATCTGCATATTGGTAGTTCACAGCCAAAAACCAAGTCTCCAAATCATATCTATTTAAAATTTTTCCCCACATTAAAAGCAAAAATTTGGCATCACACTCACTGGGGCTCCCATTGAGTATACTGGGGCAAAGGCAATGCCAGCATCTGTAGAGCCCACACGTAGCTTTCCAGCTGTTGTAGTCAGCAGATCCCGTAAGGTTGAGCCTTGTTCATTATTCTGGGACACAAGAGGTGATGTTCTGCCATTTGGAGATTCAGAGTTGTCTTGTTCTCTGTCTTCTTTAATTTGTTTTTCAAGGGTAAGTTCTTTGTTTTCTGAAATAAAAAATTTCACAGATTTTTGTTTTGTTTTGTTTGAGATGGAGTCTTGCTCTGTCACCCAGGCTGAAGTGCAGTGGCATGACCTCGGCTCACTAAAACCTCTGCCTCCCAGGTTCAAATGATTCACCTGTTTCAGCTTCCCAAGTAGCTGGGACTACCGGCATGCATCCCCACACCCGGCTAATTTTTCTGTATTTTTAGTAGAGATGGGGTTTCACCATGTTGGTCAGGCTGGTCTTGAATACCTGACCTCAAATGATCTGCCCACCTTGGCCTCCCAAAGTGCTGGGATTACAGGCGTGAACCACCGTGCCCCATTGTTACAAATTTGAATTCTCTATTAAGCATGGTGCTAAAGTAGAGACACAACTGGCCCCCTGCATTGCATAGCGGAAGATAAAAACTGAAGGCAGCATTGTGATTTATTCAGTTAAACACAAACTTGAGGATGAGTTAGACCCTTCAAAATGTATTCAAACAATTTAAATATAAAAAGACCTTCCTTGATATTTAAGATAAGTTTACATATGTTGCAAATGAAAAACACTGTGGCAAAGACAGGTAGAAAATACAGGTAAGTTGGCTGGGCAGGTGGCTCACACTTGTAATCCCAGCACTTTGGGAGGCCAAGATGGGCAGATTACTTGAGGTCAGGAGTTCGAGACCAGCCTGGCCAACATGCTGAAACCCCATCTCTACTAAAAATTAAAACATTAGCTGGGTATTGTGGCACATGCCTGTAATCCCAGCTACTCGGGAGGCTGAGGCATGAGAATTGCTGGAACCCAGGAGGTGGGGGCAGAGGCTGCAGTGAGCTGAGATTGTGCCATTTCACTCCAGCCTGGGCATAGAGACTCTGTCTTTAAAAAAAAAAAAAAAATACAGGTAAGTTACACATCTAGTGCTCTGGTGGCTTTATCAATATGCTCATCCACAAACAATTCTGTAACTAACTTCCATATGTAGTCAAAGGAAGGCTAACGCTGGAAGGCTGGGTGTGGTGGCTCACATCTGTAATCCCAGCACTCTGGGAAGACGAGGTAGGTAGATTGCTTGAGCCCAGCAGTTCAAGATTAGTCTGGGCAATATGGCAAAACTTCATGTACACACACACACACACACACACACACTCAGTTTTGGCCAGGCATGGTGGCTCACGCCTGTAATCCCAGCACTTTGGGAGGCCGCGGCAGATGGATTACCTGAGGTCCGGAGTTTGAGACCAGCCTGGGCAACATGGTTGAAGCACTGTCTCTTCTAAAAACAAAAAATTAGTTGGGCATGGTGGTGCATGCCTTTAGTCTCAGCTACTCGGGAGGCTGGGGTAGGAGAATCACTTAAACCTGGGAGGCGGAAGTTGTAGTGAGCTGAGATTGTGCCATGGCACTCCAGACTGGGCAACAAGAGCGAAACTCCTTTCCCCAACCCCCCAAAAAGAAAAAATTAGGCATGGTGGTACATGCCTGTAGTCCCTGCTATTTGGGAGGCCAAACTGGGAGGATCACCTGAGCCTGAGAGGTCAAGGCTGCAGTGAGCCATGATTGTGCCACTGCACTCCAACCTAGGTGATAGTCTCAAAACAAAGAAAACAACAACAACAAAAAGGCTAGTTCCTAAAAAGACAAAATGTTTACAGTGAACCTAAGCTATAATTCAAGCAGAAGACCAAAGTAAATTATTTACCTTAACAGTACCTGTACAATAATACATTGTTGGTTAGAAATACTGTACTCCTTGGAAACCTGGATATCAATTAAAAAAAAAAAAAAAAAAGAAATACTATACTCCTCTCACACATACCTAGATAATCAATGATGTTTACCTTTTTTTTCCTCTCTGGATTTTTGCTCTGCAAGATCTGCTAACCAGTGCAGTGGTGACTGGGATTCTGGAGGAGTTAACTTGTTATCTGTGCCTACATCACTCTCTGGGCTGCTGCTGCCATTTTTCTCAGACTTCTGAGGAGTATTTTGCTGCTGAGACTCAGGCATGCACAGAGAAATTTTATTACCATGATTAAGAACATTCTGTAAAACCTACAGAGGTAGAACAATTACATTTTTAAACACTTTCTTCAATTATTCAATTAGTAGCATAGATATAAGAAATTTACACACAAACACAGAAAACATAAGTCATACACAAGTCCTATATCAAATTTCAAATACGTATCTTTAGCCATAGGTTTTATTTGAATAATCAGATTCTTTACTCACTTGAGATACACCATTCATTGCAGGAAAATTTCCAACTTGTGAATTCTGTTTGTTAGTACAATGACAATGAGATTTAATACCATATTTTTCCCTAAGAGTGTGCATGGCATCTAGAAGATCTGTCAAAACTACAAAATAAAATGGTGGTTAATAAAAAGATTACCACTAGTTATTAATGCTGTAAAATTTTTTTCTTACAATATTTTATATTATAATATGGAACAATGGAAGTTTTCTTGTGCCCTTTAAATTTCTTCCATTTTTCTCCATTCTCTTCCATCTATTACAGGTTTGATTATTCAACCAAATTTATGTTCTCTATTCTTTTCTCTCCTACCTCTATTAAAAATTAGATATGCTCAAAATCTGTAAAAAGCTTTCATTGGAAATCTAATAGGCCTTTTCATTACACTCTAGCTTTCCCCTTTTAATGGTGAACTTTCTTCATAAGTGAGGCTTGGACTTATCTTCTGAGCTTTATTACACAGAGGATTTCCAATAACTGAGCAAGATAATTAATCAATACTAGTTAAACCTCCTCTCTCTCCATCCAGTTATACTTCTCGATACTCCCTTAAGTGTTCCTTTAGTCTGGAGCAACCAAGAGCAGTTATATTACATGAAGAAGGTATATTTATACTTACTAGAACCAGGTATAATTTGGGTTGGCATTAAATGTTTGTGATCATGAGGCTGTCCCTTCACACACTTCATCCAAGCATATAGTTCTTTATCTGTAAGATAATACGCCTTGTTGTATATCACACTCATGGTTTCATAGGTATAAATTGATGGTGTAAAGAACTTAACGATTATATAAAATGTCTCACTGGCTAGAGTTACAGCCAATGAGGAAAAAAAAATTAAAAAAAGAAAATGTCAATGATATGCTTTAGAAGTTTGGTTCTGAAACAAGTCAGGAAAAACAGTTCCACCATTCCCTGAATTTTTTTTTTTAAAATATATATTTTTTTAACTTTTTTTTTTTTTAAGAGACAGGGTTTCACCACGTTGGTCAGGCTGGTCTTGAACTCCTGACCTCAGGTGATCCGCCCGCCTCGGCCTCCCAAAGTGCTGGGATTACAGGCGTGAGCCACCGCGCCCGGCCCATTCCCTGAATTTTGTAAAAACAGTGATGCAAAATGGATATAATAGCCTTTTCTAAAATTACCGGTTATTATTGTTATTAGTCACCTCTATCTTCTCTATAGCTAATCTCCTTTTATCTCATAGCTGTTTTCTGTGCCAAACAGAATTTTTGCCTGATGCTAGTACATCAGACTGACACAGTTTGAGATGACTGTTAATTCATTTTCCTCTTATGCTTCAAAGACATATAGAGGAACATGAGACATGTGAAAAAGCTGGTACCATATAGTTATTAATTGCTATTGCTGACTTCAAGTAAGGTTTCATCCCTAAAGTTGTAAACAATTAAGGCACAGCATAGGGCATAATATAAAGATTAAATGTGTTTGATACCTTGATCTCAAGAACTTTCTCTATAAATTTAATGACATAGACAGCTACTTTATGAGGTAGCTATAATAGCTTCAGTGTCACAACACTCAATAAATTCAGCATTAAAAAATCTAGAACTAGGCTGGGCACGGTGGCTCACACCTGTAATCCCAGCATTTTGTGAGGCCAAGGAAGGCAGATCACTTGAGGTCAGGAGTTCAAGACCAGCCTGGCCAACATGGTGAAACTCCATCTCAACTAATAATGTAAAAATTAGCCAGGCGTGGTAGCACATGCCCGTAATCCCAGTTACTTGGGAGGCCAAAGCAGGAGAATCGCTTAAATGGGGTGGGGCTGGGGGCCGAGGCTGCAGTGAGCCGAGATTGCACCATTGCACTCCAGCCTGGGCGACAGAGCAAGACTCCATCTTTAAAAAAAAAAAAAAAAAAAAAAAATCAAATCTAGAACTATTATTTCATAAAAATATACATTAAATAAAATTCATACCCAGTCTAATACTAGTTACCTTTAAAAACTTTGACTTTCCTCTGCAAAACCTACGTAACTTGCAAACATTTTATCTATTGCTTATATTTTAGAAATTTATGTTGATCACCACTCTATGAAGCTATACATTAAACCTACTCGGCTGGGTACAGTGGCTAACGCCTATAATCCCAGCACTTTAGGAGGCTGAGGCAGGCGGATCACGAGGTCAAGAGATCGAGAGTATCCTGGGCAACATGGTGAAACCCTGTCTCTACTAAAAATAGAAAAATCAGCTGGACATGGTGGTGGGTGCCTGTAAGCCCAGCTACTCGGGAGGCTGAGGCAGGAGAATCGCCTGAACCCAGGAGGCAGAGGTTGCAGTGAGCTGAGATTGTGCTACTGCACTCCAGCCTGGTGACAGAGCAAGACTCAGGCTCAAAAAATAAAAATTCTACTAAATCCGAGTTTTACTACAATATTTAACAATAAAATAGACACATAGATAGCACAGATAATAACCCAAGGTATAAGTTACACTTGAAAGAATGATATGGTAACTAACAGACTGTACTTTCAAAATTAATACTACTATGCAAATAGCAGGCTGGGCATGGTGGCTCATGCTTGTAATCCCAGCACTTTGGGAAGCCAAGGTGGGAGGATCAACTGAGGTCAGGAGCTCGAGACAGCATGGCCAACATGTTAAAACCCCGTTTCTACTCAAAATGCAAAATTAACTGGCCTGGTGGCCCGTGTCTGTAATCCCAGCTACTGAGGAGGCTGAGGCAGGAGAATTACTTGAACCCAGGAGGCCAAGATCACGCCCCTGCATTCCAACCTGGGCAACAAGAGTGAAACTCCGTTTCAACGATATAAAAAGAAAAAAAGAAAATCAGCAGCAATATGACAATTTAGTTTTAATATAAATACTCTTTATCTTACAAAAAGAATTTATAGTAGCTCATGTATATATACATATATACAACACAGCAAAATAGAGTAAATTAAACTTAACTTTTTTAATTTGGCAAAGGAAAATCAAAAGTAATATGAAACCAGGAAAAAGGAATTTGAAATGCATGTCATGTCGTTAAGTTTCATAACAACTGACAATGTCAAAATACATTTATTACTGTTTCATATTTTACTCATATTAACATATTTATTGCATATCCCAGAAACACTTAGCTATAGATGTTCAGCTACACTTCCACATTTGCTCAGGTTTCTTTGGTAATAAAGGGTAAGAGACTTTGGTAATCCTATCAGTAGAACATAATGATTGTTCATCATGTTTCATCTACTTGGTATGCTACTCTGAAAAAAGAGCTGCCTGAAATGAAAATGACATTCACTACTTTGAGACAATCTATGCTAAGTACTTCTAATGCTTCCACAATTCTAATCCTTTTATTTCATCAGAAGTCTACTCCTAACAAAAACTCAATACCAGTTTTAGGTAGTCACTTCCAAAATTGCCTTGGATAATCTTTCTAAAACACTTCTGACTCATGTAATTACTTCCTTTTTGAGACAGGTTCTCACTGTGTTGCCCAGGGTGGAGTGCAATGATGTAATCACATTTCACTGCAGCTTCCATCTCCTGGGCTCAGGTGATTCTCCCACCTCAGCCTCCAAGGAAGCTGGGACTATAGGCACATATTAGCATGCCTAGCTTTTTTTTTTTTTTTTTTTTTTTTGGGTAGAGAGAGGTTTTTGCCACGTTGCCCAAGCTGGTCTTGAACACCTGGGCTCAAGCAATTTTTGGAGGCTTGCCCTGGCATCTCAAAGTACTGGGATTACAGGCGTGGGCCACCATACCTGGCCCACTTTCTTTTTAAAACTTTATATTACTTCTAGCTGTTTTAACAAAGAGAACACTGTTTTTGTGACATTTATTTACCTAGAAATTAGAAGTAATTGAAAAGCTGTTTCCAAATTATAAAGATTTCTTTTCTAAAAACTGGAGTCAGCCTGGGCGACATGATGAAACCCTCTCTCTAAGAAAAATACAAAAAAATTAGCCAGGTATGCTGGTATGTGCCTGTAGTCCCAGCTATTCAGGAGACTGAGGTGGGAGGATCACTTGAGCCCAGGAGTTCAAAGCTGCAGTGAGCTGAGACTGTACCACAGTATTCCCGCCTGGATGACAAGATGAGACTCCGTCTCCAAACAAAACAGAAAAACGGGGATAAATGGGGAGGGTGGCAGCATATTCTTCAACATTTTTATTTGTACGCTACAGATTAATATTTAGAAAACTCAATTTACATTTACACTAATAAGTATTCAATTGTGACTTATACGGTATGACGCTGTAATTCACAAGTCCTAGAAGGACTTCAGGCTTCTACATGCTGCAGTCTTTTAAACAAATTTTAAAGAGAGAGGGTCTTGCTCTGCCCCCTACACTGGCGTGCCGTGCTACAATCAAAGCTCAGTGTAACCTTGAACCCCTGGGCTCAAGTGATCCTCCAGCCTACGCCTCCCAAAGCACTGGGATTATAAGCATGAGCCACAGTGCCCGGCCCACACAATGAAATCAAAGCAACAAGGTCTAACCTAAATTTGGGCTACATTAAGGAACTGACTGAAATGAGACGATGGATACCCTCAAGAGGCTGATGGGTGTAGACGCAATTTAATTCTAGAAAATATAACCATTAATAAAATGTGATTACTTCTCCTCTTAAAAACAAACAAACAAAAATTCCTTAATACATTAATAATTAAGGAAGGTAGGAATAAAAAAATCATCTCATGTTCTAGATTAGTGATCCTAAAAAAAATTATTAAAAAACTTCTATTTATATAAACTTATACACCAACCTCTAGAACTCTTCCTTTCCTTTGCCTTGTAACAATCTAAGCAGACCACAAATCCACATTTTTGGCAGACCCAGTGAATGTTAAACAATGTTGCTTCACATGCATCACACATCTCCCGGACTCCTCTCACTGCTCTTTTCCAGGCAATTTTGGCTGAAATACAGAAAAAACAAAAAATTTAAAGGCAAACATGCTCTTTTCCAAGACAATTTTGGCTGAAATACAGAAGAAATAAAAATGTAAAGGCAAACGAAGAACCTTCTACACTATATTAACTAAAGACCAATAGATTTCTTGAAGTAATTAGTAATTCTCTTCAGAAGACTCACAAATGATCATAAGTGAATAATAAAAATGGCTTACATCTAAGGCAGGGTTTCTCAACTCTGGCACTTTTGACATTTTCGGTTGAATAATTCTTTGTTTTGAGGGATTATTCTGTGCACTGCAGGGTGTTCAGTGGCATCTGTACCCTCTACCTACTAGATGCTTGGCAGCATATCCTTAACTCCCTCAGTTATGCAACCAAAAATGTCTCCAGTCATTGCTAAGTGTTCCCTGAGGGGCAAACCAGTAATTTTAAAAAAGGGAAAGAAAAGAAGCTAATATTTAGAGCACGTACTATGTTAGGCCCTATTTAAGAACCTTATATAAGTTAACGTAATTAACATAACTACTTTCTAAATAAATTAATGAAATAGTTATCCTTTCAATTTTATAGACCTGCCTGATATCCACAGAGGTTATTTGCCAAAGGTAACAGTTAAACAGGAAGTAAAGCTGAGATTCCAATACAAATAATTGGGGTAGATTATATCTTTATAGGCCAAACGTTGAAATTTCACAACATGCATCCAAAGCAGGTTTAACACATTAATTTATGTTGCAATGGCAGAAATAGAAAAATACTATCGTGATTTCATAAATGGTTAACTGACTCAATTCACCTTCTACAGGAAAATACATGTAACCTTAAATACATATTGGCGGCCAGGCGCGGTGGCTCAAGTCTGTAATCCCAGCACTTTGGGAGGCCGAGGCGGGTGGATCATGAGGTCAAGAGATCGAAACCATCCTGGCCAACATGGTGAAACCCCATCTCTACTAAAAATACAAAAAAAATTAGCTGGGCGTGGTGGCGTGTGCCTGTAGTCCCAGCTACCCAGGAGGCTGAGGCAGGAGAATTGCTTGAACCTGAGAGGCGAAGGTTGCAGTGAGCCGAGATCGCCACTGCACTCCAGCCTGGTGCCTGGTGACACAGTGAGACTCTGTCTCAAAAAAACAAAACAAAACAAAACAAAAAACATACTGGTACATTCCTTTGTAAAAAGGTATCATTATCATAATTAAAAATCAGCACGATAAGATTAGGGATTTCTTTCATAGATCAAACATAATTCAAAGAGAAATTCTTGAAATAAAATTTGTACAGTTCATATTATATTTAACTTTCTTACCATCCTTTTTCACCCATGACAAAGCTGTTTTTTCAGATGTTACTAATTGACAGAACTTATCACCTATTATATCCAAGATATATTTAGAAGTTTCTATATCTAGTTCATCATCTTCATAATTTTCATGTGTCCACAAACTCATAGCTTCATCATCATATTGGTCAGGAGAAGAGAAACCATCTATTCTAACTACTCCGTTTTTACTAAATGACAACCTGAAATATTAAAACATAAAAGCATTAGGTACCAACATATTAAGAAAACATAAGTCCAGTTTTTAAAGTTGTAAATTTATCATTGTTTATACTGCATTATAAAATATGAATTACACTGAAAACAGGAATACAGGTTAATTCTTCACACATTAATTATTGAATTAATTTAAAAAACTAATAGGCATTATGCAAATGGCAATAAGTAGTGCCAGTCTTTGGTTATTTCAAGAAATAAAATCACATATGCTTAATTACTTAACTTGAACAAAATAAAACTGTTTAAGTGTTTGACGAGTAACAAGAGTGAAAATGTGGGCCCAATGTTGCCCAGAGCAATGCTATTATTTTATACATAACCTAAATCAGGAATCATTAAAGCTGAAATGGCCTAAATCACCTTAAGACTTTGACCAGGAGGACTTTAAAAATGCCAAATACATTTTTATTCATTGACACGTTATTAAAGTGATTTAGGAGACCAAGAATGAAATTCTTAATAGTTTTATAGGAACTGCATTAATGTGCTTACTTGCTCTGAGCTTCTCATGTCCAAATAACTACTCTATTCAGAGAAGTTTACGGTAAATGGAAAGCAAAACTACGATTTTCTTACTGGCTGGTGGTTATTTCTCAATTATCTTGTACTTAATTCTCTTTACTCTCAAATAGGTGATGTCTAAAATACAAGTCATACTGTATTTTTCATATGAATAGCAACACTTCTTTTATTCCTATTTTTTGTCTTTATTATCAAGTTTCCTTCTTTTTAAATGAAATTTCTCCTTTTGTCATACCCCAGCATCTTATTTTGACTTTATGTTACAATCTTTGCCTGAACATTTCTTTCCTTCAGACCTAGATTTTCTTATCACCTCAAACCTACTTTGCTTTTGATTCCTTTATTCATCTTTTCTGCACTTCCATATGTACTACCTCCTATAATTATTCCCTGAAGTTGTCTGTCCTTTGGGGACTGCTGGCTACAAAGGAAGAAAGATAACTTGGTCCATTCTTATCAATATGTATTTTTGGATGTCTATACTTGGCTACCAGCATATTGTACTAAGCAGAATAAAGTATCTCAACTTCTTAGGAAGATAATTACAGCTAACAATAGAGCATTTCATATGTGCATGGAACTACGTTAAGGACCTGGGATACTTTATCTCATTTAACCTTCATTAAACCTCTCTTAGGTAGGTACTAACATTTACATTTTGCAGATGAGACAGGCTTAGTTGTAGTCCTACCATAGTTAAACTCGTATAGGAACTAAGGGACAGAGATGGAATTTACAACTAGAAATGACTGATTCTGGAGTGTGACATGTTAATTAGTCTTTACTGTCTGGGTTATCCAACTATTCTCTCCCCCAGCCCAACTATTCTTTATTTGAATTCTTACAAGTCCACCTTAAAGTTTTTAACTTTAAAATATTACTTGGTAATATCTATATTAAATTACTATATAGGTTAACAACTGTTAAGTGGTTTTCATATTTTACTACAATAACGTTAAAATATGACAGGGTACTAACAAATCCTCCTTGTCATTTTGTAACTTTTTTTTTGAGATGGCGCTTCACTTTTGTTGCAGCAACGGCGCAATCTCGGCTCACTGCAACCACTGCCTCCTAGGTTGAAGCTATTCTCCTTCCTCAGCCTCCTGAGTAGTTGGGATTATACTTATGCACCACCATGTCTGGCTAGTGTTGTATTTTTAGTAGAGACAGAGTTTCTCCATGTTGGTCAGGCTGGTCTCAAACTTCCGACCCCAGGTGATCCATCTGCCTTGGCCTCCCAAAGTGCTGGGATTACAGGCGTGAGCCACTGCACCTGGCCATTTTATAACTTATAATTACAGCTACAAATGTTTCATGTATGTTTGACAAAAGTATGGGTACCACAATGTAATGTAATGGCTTCAGTTTAACTGCCTAGATTGTTTACCTAGATTTAAAGTCTGTGATTATTAGCTAAAGTAAAGAGAGAAATATTAAATTATTTTGGCCAAAGTATAAAACATTTTTTAAAATCCTTAAATAAAAAACTGTTATTTCCTATCATGTTCTTAAAAAAAATCATTTTCTTATTAAGAATAAATCTCAGAATAGAAAGGTCATACGAAACATGAGTAATAATGTATTTAGTGTAATAGTTAGAAATTGTTAAAATTTAGTAAAAAAATGTTTAATGCTCTTTTATAGTGTTTCAGAAACATGGAGACTCACAAAGACTCATCCCCCCTCCAAAGGGACACTCAGAATTATCATTTCCAATATAAAATCAATAAATTATTTTTTTCATAATTTCATATTTTCACTTACCGTCTAAAGTAGTAAAATCTACAAAATACCGGTGAGTGAGCTGGTTCTTCTCCTTTTTTACTGCGAATAAGTCTGCATTCTCGGCACTTTTGTAAATTAGGCCCTATCTCACAGCAGGAGTCATCCTGTAAAAAGGATTCCCCAGTTTGCTTCAGCTTCTTGACTTTACGCCAATCTTTTAATACTGAACGAGGAATGCCAGCTGTAAAATCAGTAGGAAAGTTTTAGCAAGATTATGCTTTGTAGAAAGTTAAACTCCTTGAGATGAAATTCAAGTCAGTTACACAACTGTGATAATACAGTAAGACCGCAGTGAAGAAGCAAAGACATTAAGAGCTCTAGGTACCAACTAATGACTAAAAAGTCTGCAGCAGCATTTCTATTGACTTACTATACAATTCTACTAACCAAATGAACCAATCTTATGTCAGTGTACTGAAAATGCAGAACTAAGTTTTCCAGCTGCTTGAACTCTTTAAATATTAAATATTCATATAGTATAATGCAATCATGAGAATTATTGATATACTGTGTATATCAATAAGTGAAAATACAGTACTTCTATACCAAAAGTTGGTTTATGCAGAAGAAAGCTCTTTCAAGATCGACACTAAAAACGTAAAGATCAAAGGTTTATATACTTAGAAACTACAGGCTGGTTTCAACATATTTCTATTGAAATATATAATCTGATTTTCCAGGGTAGTGTGGCTCATTAAGACAAGTGGTAACTGTATAAAACCTGTATTTGGGAGAAGAGGTGCTAAAATATTTCTCCTAACATCTTTCCTTTATTATAATACCCTGTATTTGGTATCAGCATACTGATGGCGGCAGTATCTTTTAGAAAAATAAATGAGTTTGAAGAAAGTAAAGGAAAAATAAATTAACTTGGCTACCTCTATTGATGAAGGAAAAAAAGGCATCAAAAATGTGAAAAGGACAAAACTCTAATGAAACTATCTAGTCTAATATGTGAAAAAAAAAAATTTATTTACATACTCTACATCATTGCTCCACCACACTTACTGACTTATGCTTAATAAGTATAACACTAGCCGAAGTAATCATCATCTAGAGAGTAGGAAGAGTTTCTAGACTGAGAGGATCTTCAAAAATTAAATGTTTATTAAAAATTTTAAAAACATATTCACTTCGACGCAACCTATGTTGGGGTCCAGGTGCAGTGGCTCATGCCTGTAATCCCAAAACTTTAGGAGGCAGAGGCAGGCAGATCACTTGAGGCCAGGAGGTCAGCATCAGTCTGGCCAACATAGTGAAACCGTGTCTCTACTAAAAATACAAAAATTAACCAGGTGTGGTGTCACACAACTGTAATTCCAGCTACTGGGAGGCCGAAGCATGAGAATTGCTTGAACCCAGGGAAGGAAAGTGCAGTAGGGCAAGATCACACCACTGCATTCCAGCCTGGGTGATGGAGAAAGTATTTTTTTCCTGTTTAAAAAAATATGTAAACAAAATAAAAGCAAGCTATGTTGGGATTAGCAGTTATTTGTTGGCTCTAACTTGTAAGTGTACTTACTGCAGCCATATAATGTATCTATATGTCAGACATTAGATTTACATAGTTTGCTATTTCTGTCATGCTGAAAGAATAAACTGTATTTCCTACCCTTGTGTTTTCTAATCATGCCCAATGTGTGGGTCAGAGGTACAGCAATTCTCCTGAGACTACATACTTCTTGCAGAAACTTAGAAAGTACTGTGTTTAAATAAACTACATGGAGTGGCTCATTTGAAATCAGGTCCAATTATTAAGCACCTCTAGAACTGCTGCCTCGTTCTTTACAATTATGTGCTTTCCCCTCTTCTGTCTCTAACTTAGGGCAAGGAACCATTTGGCTTAATCCACTAGAGAAACACCCATGTGTATAACCACATACCACATCTCCCATTTATGGTATAAACCCATTTCGAGAAGACTTAAGGTTTCTTATTTCCTCCATTGTACAAAAGACAGATTCTTCCTACAAACTATGTAAAATATTCAGAGCTTTTTTTTTTTTTTTGAGATGGAGTTTCACTCTTGCTACCCAGGCTGGAGTGCAATGGCGCGATCTCGGCTCACCGCAACCTCCGCCTCCTGGGTTCAGGCAATTCTCCTGCCTCAACCTCCTGAGTAGCTGGGATTACAGGCACACGCCACCATGACCAGCTAATGTTATTTTTGTATTTTTAGTAGAGACGGGGTTTCACCATGTTGACCAGGATGGTCTCGATCTCTTGACCTCGTGATCCACCCGCCTCGGCCTCCCAAAGTGCTGGGATTACAGGCGTGAGCCACCGCGCCCGGCAATATTCAGAGCTTTTACAAGTCAGAATGAATGACAGAATTGTTATAATGCTGATAAATTTTTATTTGGTATACTTTCTTCTAGTCATCTATTTACTTTCAATTTATGACACAGAATAAACTAAATACAGTCAATTTCTATTTTTATTATATGCCTTTAATTCCAGATAATGGAACATTTCAGAGTATGGATCACCATACCACTGTGAACAACTTAGATAATACTAAAGAATCAGACATTTAACAGCAAATCTCAATTATGTGACACAAAATAGGCACTCAGAGCTTTTTTTCCAATAAAAGAATAAATGAGCACAAAGACATTAAGGCCACATTCATATAGAGAGCTTCAGATGTTTTAATTTTTGCTTCTAGACGAGGCCACACATGACTGCAGCTATCTGTATAACAGCTGTAGTATTTGTACAATAAATTTTTATTGTATAAATACAATAATTTTATTATGCAAATACAATAATTGTATTGTACAAATACTATGTAGTATATTTCAAATACTATGTACAAATACTATGTAGTATTTGTACAACAGCTGTAGTATTTGTACAAAAAATAAAACTTAATCCTTCAATTCCATATATATAATTACTGACAATATATAAAATGTAAGTTTGAGATCAAGACACTTAGTCAACAAAAAATACCTAACTCAATGAATAATTCTTCATTTATAATAAGAACCTTAGTTCTCTATTAGCAAATCCACAAATAGCTGCTCTAACAGAAAACTGGGGAGGAAGAAAATAAGAGCCAAAATACATGCCGAACATTAATCTCTGATATGCCACACCCTTGAAAAAATATTTTTTTGGAGATACGGAAATTCCTGTGATCATAAACCACTGGTTTTGTGTATCACAGAGTTTATATATTTAAATATAGTGGCAATTTCAGATTATAAAATTAAATGTAAAAATTAGATAAAATGTAAGATAAAGGTAAATAAAACATAAACATTAGTGGAAGAAAAGCAGCTGACTTTTAATTCAGAAACAGGTAGCAGATAGGAAGACATTGCGAAATAGCAGGTACAACAAAATCTGTATCTCACTTTATAATGTACTAAGAAACACACTATTATACATGTATGTGTGTATAAAATATATAACTATACATGTATAATGGTGTATGTAATCATATTACATAGTTGAGGTGTAGGCCTAACTCATTCTTTTTGATTGACCATGACTGATGACAATTCTATTAAACATTAGAAGGAAAATGGACATATTTAATCCATGAAGTAGATTATTCACTCATATTTAGAAGTTCCCTGACTTACGAAAACTCCCAACTTAAAGAACTTTCCTATGCTCAGGAGGCTGAGGCAGGACTGCCTGAGCCCAACAGGTTGCTGTGTACTATGGCTGCACCTGTGAATAGCCACTGCACTCCAGCCTGGGCAATATAGGGAGATTTTGTCTTTAAAAAATATTTAAGAAAAATAACTTTTCTAGGCAGCCTAGAACAAAAGTCAGTCAACTCTGCCCACAATTAAATATGGCATCTTATGTTGACTTAATATTACTTTGGAATTGGTGAACAAATGAGTCATAAGATAGTCTCTCTAAAGCTACATGCTAATTACCAAGCAGGCAACATTTGACTAAACATTACAACCTGGTGGGGGGTCGGGGGGAGGCACTCATTCTGGCTCTTGTCTTAGAACTCTTACTTATGAATATGTATATTCATCTCAAGATGAAAACAGAATAAGTATTTCACTAAGACTTAATTTTATAAATATAACTTCACAAGAGTTTTCTAGGTGTTAAAATCTGGAAGGTTTTAATAATAGATAGGAATCTGTTATTAAGTTTTACTCAAGTATTTGAACACCCAACACCAAAGGAAATGTCATATAAGAGAGAAGAGAAATAATTAAACTGCTCACACTAAGCCTATTATGAATTCGTTGGGGCAGTGAGGGAATAAGGGGAACACATAAGAAAAAGAAACACTGTATATAATCCAATATTCAAGTAAATGGCAGGTATCCTCCGATGTTAATCCCCCTCTCTGTCTTCTGACTATGCTTGCATTTCAGTCTGTCAGTCTCTGGCTCTAGTTGAGTTTGTCCTTTGTTCTTTCACTTTCTGACTGTCCTTTTCTATGATTCCATCCTCCTGTTTTCCTCTCCTTCACTTTGCCTCTAGTTTCCACACAGGCATGTGGGAAAACCTCATTCAGTTAAAAGGCACAAATGAGAGCCTTCAAGCATCCAAGTGCTTGTGAAAGTACTTCTTGAGTGTCCACATTGTCACAGATATTTCATATATTGTATATGGATGAACACACGGATATAGTGAAACTAAGTGCTTTCTGCATTGTGCAATACACCTAAAAAGAAATAAGCAAACTGAGAAAAACTACTTCTAGAGCAAAATAATATAGAAACACTTTATACTGAATATTACTGTTAAGTATCCCTTATTTTTTCCAGCTGTAGCCACAATGGAATATAATCAGTTTTGAAGCTATTACTTAATATGATAATTCTTTAACATCGAAATAAAAACACAAAACCACAAGCCACCCCTTATATTTAACTTTTACCCACTGTTAAGGACTATTTGAATGAGAAGCATTAAATAGATAGTAGTTCCCATAAGCTTCCAATTTTTGTCACCAGATCATATAAAAGTGAAATACAGGACACATTCATATTACTCTGAAGTACAATTGACCCTCCATAACTGTGGTTTCCAAACCCATGGGTTCAACCTACCACGGATCAAAATAGAGGGAAAAAAAACATCCTACAAAGTTCCAAAAAAACCAAACTTTAATTTGCCATGTGCAGAGTACTATGTTCAATCATGCATGAATGAAATGATATGTAGGCACTGTGTTAGGCATTACAAGTAATCTAGAGATGATTTAAAGTATATGGGAGGATGTGTGCAGGCTACATGCAAATATAGTCATACATTGT
Source organism: Cebus imitator (assembly GCF_001604975.1). Taxonomy (NCBI): domain Eukaryota; kingdom Metazoa; phylum Chordata; class Mammalia; order Primates; family Cebidae; genus Cebus; species Cebus imitator. The sequence continues at coordinate 286,571 of NW_016107799.1, forward strand.
TAGGCAATTTCCACATTGTGGGAACTTCATAGAATGTACTTACACAAACCTAGCATACAAACCTGTACACTATGTTACTATACTGTAGATACTTGTAACACAGAGTATTTATGTATCTAAACGTAGAAAAAGTATACTAAAAACATAGTCTTATAATCTTATATGAGACCACTGTCATATATACATTCCATCTTTTTTTTTGGGGGGGGGGGGCAGGGTCTTGCTCTGTTGCCCAGGCTGGAGTGCAGTGGTGCAATCATGGCTCATTGCAGCCTCAACCACCCCAGCTTCCCAAAGTGCTAGGATTACAGGAGTGAGCCACTGTGCCCAGCTGTGCATTTTGTCACTGATCGAGAAGTTATTATGTAGCACATGACTTTACTATGCTATTTTATAAAAGGGATGTGCACATCTGTGAATTTTGGTATCCATGGAAGGGTCCTGGAACCAATCCCTGACAGGTATACCTAGGGAAAATTGTAATTCTCTTCTAGAAATTTGCAATTATGTATATGTGAGTAGAATTTCTTTCCCAACTACATCTTGTTGTAGGTAAATATCTTAGCTGATATTACGAATCCACTTTTGGTGTAAGAGCCATAACTGCATTTTGACAATTCTTAGAAATGGCCAAAATTACAAGTAACTACTAAATTACACATTGGGTTATACAAATTACCCGCAATGACTGTCACATAAAACATATATTTCTACAAGTCTTTTAAAAATGAAGGAATACGTGTTCTCTCATTTCCTCTTAAAGGGTACTCACTTCTGAAATGTACAAATGAGATCAATAAGCTTATACATAAAGCTAAGGCATGCAGTGAGGACAAAGGATGCCTTTATGCTCACTAATCCTTTTTTTTTTTTTTTTTTTTTTTTTNTTGAGACAGTCTCGCTCCATCGCCAGATGCCAGACTGGAGTGCAGTGGCCCAATCTTGGCTCACTGCAACCTCCGCCTCCTGGGTTCAAGCAATTCTCCTGCCTCCACCTCCTGAGTAGCTGAGACTACAGGCGTGTGCCACCACGCCCACCTAATTTTTGTATTTTTAATAGAGACGGGGTTTCACCATGTTGGCCAGGATGGTCTCGATCTCTTGACCTCGTGATCTGCCCGCCTCAGCCTCCCAAAGTGCTGGGATTATAGGCGTGAGCCACCGGGCCTAGCCTAAACTCACTAATCTTTAAAGAAGCACACTAATACAGCTAAAACATTCAGCCCATTTTACCTGAGACAAAAGAAAGTAAATGACTTACTATTACTGTTGCTTTGCAACTTCAATTTACTTTTTTCTTTGGCACTCCTGCTGAGAACTCCATTAGGTTTCAAATCTTCTTCTATTTCACCTTTTCTCTTCTGCAAATCATTTTGCTTCTTTTTGTAAGTTGGCTTAGGTTGCCTTTTAGTCCTTTGCTCTGACTTGCTTTCACTTTCATCTGAGTCTCCACTTTCAGAGCCAGATTCATAAGTTCTTTTGGCTTTTCTCCTATTGACTTTATCATCTTTTATATATTTATCAACTATGATCTTACTATCCACACTATTTTGTATATCACTAGATGTAGAGGCTATTAAGTTGACAGAACATGGCTTAATAATTTCTGATACAGAATTCCCTGAATTTTCCATTTTATTAGTATTTTTATCTTCTTCTGAATGTCTGGTGAGCCAGGCCTTTTTCAGTTTAGTATGGTAGTTTGGTTGACTTGTCTGGGAAGCTTGCCCATTTCCTACAGAGTTTGCTTTGTTAATTGTACTACAGATTACAGTGCTATCCAGAGGAAGGGAGGCTGAAGATGTCTGATTTTTTACAGCATTAGACTCAGTCTCACTAACGTTACTACTTTTATACTGAGCTGCAGCCAATGCTGCCTTGTGCTTTTTCAAATGGATAAAATCAGTTGTGCCTGATAACCCAGAACTGGGTTGAACAACACTTCCTGTCTTACTACTGGCTAATATAACTGGAGCTGTGGTGCTGACCTTGCATTCTTGTGTTTGAGCCACTGGCTGACTGACACTTTTTGAAGATGTACATTCTGATGATGTAGAGGCCAAAATGGTATTTGATAAAGATGAAGTTACTTCTGAACCACCCCAGCTGGAAACACTGGTAGTAGCGGCAACAGATGTGATTACATCCGTTTTGGTATTACACATTGTATTTACAGCAGACATGACTGAACTGGGAACACTGCCCTGTGAGACAGCCTGAAAGTTTTTTTCAGATTTTATGTGAACACTGTCTGAATTCACATTTGGCAAAATGATTCTTCCAGTTTCTCCAGCTTCTGCTGGTTTGAGGCAATCTGTTTTATGTGCCCCAGCTGAAGATCTTTCACTAACTCGATCTTTAGAAGCTAACTGCATTGCTGGCATACTATCAGTTTTTGTACTAGAAGATGGACGCACAATGACAGATGCCATAGCAGCCTGTAACTTTCCGCTGCTTTTCTCCACATGCCATTCGGTTTTCTCTTTGCTGAGGTTATTATTAGGTCTCCACATCTCTGTCAAACTCTGTTCTGAAGAACTCTTAAAATTTGCCTGAGAGTCTTTTGGCTCGGGTATTAGAGTTGGAGGCTTCTGTGATTCTTGAACTTTCCCACCAGCATTTACTGGCATCACTGGAGTTAAAGTTGGAGGGGAAAGGCTACTATAGCTGCCTTCCTTTCTTTCCAGGCTGTGATGGATTGGTGGGTGAAATACTGGTGCTCTATGTAATGCAGGCATACTGCGGAGTGTATTTGTAGAAGAAACTGTCAAATGGGTAGGACTCCTACAATCATTTCTGAAGGCTGTTACTGAGTGAGATGCAATCTGATGCGGAAGCTGCTCTGGTATCTTGCCTACTAAACCTTCACTTTCTGGTTGGTGTTTAATCAAAGGTGGAGGCTTTGAAAGAGATGTTATAAATGAAGTCAGAGTTTGAGGATTAGCTGCTGCCACTGCAAGGGCATTACTCTGTTTATCACTGTAAATATTTGAAACTTCTTTGGATGGGTATGATCTCGGTGGTTCATTGACCACACTATTAGACAATGTAGTGAAATAGTTACTTTGGGGTAAACTCTGAGGCACTGAGTGCTTCATTTTATAAAGATCTGATACTGAGCGTTCTACATCTGTATCTTGTTTGATGACATGGCTTTTAGGACTGGAAGATGATGATGCCACTCTAGAATAATTCTCTCTTTCACCCTCAAGTCCCTTGATTTTAGTTGTAAAGGGAGCAACATCAATACTTTCTTGAAGAATTCGACGGTGTTCCTCTTTGTATTTGTTTAATCTCTCTCCAGTCTCCTGGGGTGGCCTCTGTAACTGATTTAATACTGGATCCACAAAATGCCTGTGTAAGTGACAATCTTTCCCAGTCTGTGACCGATTTAGATCGAGGTCATTTTTTGTTGATGTGGATGCAACAGACCGTAGTGGTTCCATAAAAGCTTTCCTTTCTAATTCTCTGTAAAGAAAATACACAAAGATTTCTGTAACTACTTTTTCTTGAAAAATAAAAAGATAGCTTCTGTGCAGTATCATTCTATTATGAAAGTAAAAGACAACTTTGCATGTACTCTAATATTATATACATTCGAAGAAATATCAAAACAGAACAAAGCCTAATCTTAAGATATGTTAACTTAAAATTAACTGTTTAAAATATGAATTAAGAAAAATTATGAAAAACAAGGTATTCATAATTTTTAAGCATTAGTGAACTTACTCCTTATGATGATCTGCTAAAGTTTTTGTCAATGGTGGACTGGAATGGGCTGTAATTTTAAGAGGCCGATGAGGCTCTGCACTGGAAGGTCTGACAGGAATGTGACTAAGTAATCCAATACCATCTGCTGAGGTCACAGGGGTGGGCTGATGTAGCCAAGGACTGGGAGAATTCTATTGAAAAAACAACAACAACCTAGACTTCAGTTACTAGAAAAAGCTAAACATTGTGTCACAGTAGAACTGGGTATGATTTTGGTGGTTTATTAGTTCATTCAAATAGCAGTTTATTTGGGAAACTTGTAACTTTTTCTAAATACATCTTCTGAGAAATATTCAGATAAATAACATAATTATATAGATTTTTCCATATTCTATAAAGAAGTAATCAGTATTAGAGAATAATTTATTGTCTTCTTACTAAAAACAGATCTTAAAATCAGTGCCTTTAACTTAGTATAAATGCCGTATACAGAACCTAGCTTACATGATTTCCTAAGATTCTAACAGCAAAAGAATATGTTGCTAATAGCCAAAAACAATTACTAAAATACATTTCACCAGAAATAGAAATTATAATCAAATGCATTTGTCATTTTTGTCATAAAAAATAACTAGCTTTTCCAATGTAATAATGCATTGACAATTGGCAGATAATTACATTTAAAAACCCAAAAGCACTCCTCATTTTACTCTTAAGCTATAAACATGGTTGGACCATTAAACTTGGGAGGGGTAGAGGTCTAACAAAGTTAATTTTATACATCAATATGCTGCCTGTCTCACAACTGAATATAAGGTGACAGCAACCTCTACACTGAGACATACAGTTATCTGATTACATGCTTACAGTTTCTATACTGTGACTCACTGACATTCTTCCAGAACATGTTTTATGAGTTTGTTAATAGGATGACAGTCAAATAGCAGGAAAATACAACCTCCTTTGTATTTCCTCTAATTTATTCCCTAACAAGGGAATACATTTTATTTCTCAAACTAATGCAAAAGCAATATATCACACAAAAAATAAACTGCTATGAAATTAAAAACATACACTATAGCCATAAACCCCATACAAGAGAAAAATACATAAATATACACATACAGATCAAGTATGTGTCTCAAACAGCCTCAGTTCTACAAGATCCAGGAATCTTAAACAGCAATCAATTACAGCAGTGACAACAAAGTTTTGCTCCATAAAATACCATTCAAAATTATTTCTTAATAATAGTGTCTTATGCTTGTATTGTTTCTTCATTTTTGGTCACAATAGTAGGGGGTAAGAGATTTTCATTTTTTACTCAAAATGTCATTCAAATTTACTCCTTTATGTTATGATTTTATATAACAAATGGAAATCCGATAAACTTGTTTTTAGGCAAACACATCTATGACCAGTTAATAAAATATTTTATTTACTTATAAACACAGAGGCTAGACAGTCATGGTCTAAGTCCATATACATGTGACACTTACTGAGTAATGCTCCCTTCCAAGCCATTTTTAAGTTACTTAAACCTGTTTTCCAGAGTTTGGATGTTAAGGAAAAAGACACAAATCTGTTAGCCAGCTCTTGGCTCCCCTGTGTTCCTCTAGCTAGCCTATCTTTGTGCAGCTGTAGCTACATTAACGTCATGAGAGTGAAGGGTCAGAATAAAAATGTGAGTGCAATAATAAAAATAGAAACCTTGAATGAAAAATGTGAGCGCATTTGGGCCACCAGGCCTGCCTTCTATTCTGGTAAAGAGGATAATATAGTGATTAGTGATTCTTCACTGAGTTTGACTATGTAACGTACAGGTTCTAGTATGATTCTCATCTACCAAAAGAACAATGGAACCCTCTAAAATGGTAATGGGAAGCTTGTGATCAATGGAAGCACAATTCTGGAACTGAGATCTTGTCAACCTCAAATGTGGTGATGCTGGTGCAGAATAAACTGTGGGGATCACTGGTAAGACCTCAATAAAGGCCAAAGATTATATGAAAGTGGAGCCAAAAGGAGTCTATATTGCAAAGGAGTAAACCACAGGAAACGTCTTTCAAAATTGTTAGACGTGTGTCTTGCATCATCAATCACTTGGTGCCACTTATCATCAAAGTTCATCTATCACATACATGGCTGGGCATGGTGGCTCATGCCTGTAACTCCAGCATTTTGGGAGGCCAAAGCGGGTGGATCACTTGAGGTCAGGAGTTTGAGACAAGCCTGGCCAACATGATCAAACCCTGTCTGTATTAAACACACCAAAAAACCAGCTGGGTGTGGTGATACACACCAGTAGTCCCAGCTACTTGGGAGGCTAAGGCAGGAGAATCACTTGAACCCAGGAGGTGGAGCTTGCAGTGAACTGAGATCATACCACTGTACTCCAGCCTAGGCAACAGAGCAAGACTCCATCTCAAAAAAAAACAATAAAAAAGTTCATCCATCACAACATGGTAATGATAGACTCATGGCCACAGTCTACCCAAAACAAAATGGTTCCTCTGAAAAACTTGGCATGATGAACACCATGCTTTTACGTACTGGCATTGCTAATGTTATATGTAAAAAATATTATCCCTGAGTAAAAGAGAAAGTCATTAGAATTGTCTTCTTAATCACCACCCCCAACTGTGATCTCACTTAACTTCAGAAAGCCTGAGAAGATGCTATTAAAGTGTTAAAAAACACCCAGGTGAGGCAGAGGTTGCAGAGAGCGGAGATCATGCCAATGCACTCCAGCCTGTGCGACAGAACAAGACACTTTCTCAAAAAAAAACAACATCCATGTTCACTCTAGCATTATTCACCATAGCCAAGAAGTGAAAGCAAGTATCCACTGAAAGATGAATGGATAAAGAAAATAGGGCACATACATACAGTGGAATATTATACAGCCTTAAATAAGAAAAAAATCCTGTCACATGTTGCAACATGGATGAGCCTCAAGAATATTGTACTAAGCTACATAAGCCAGTAACAAAAGGATAGATATTCTATGATTCTACTCTGAGAAAGTATCAAAGTCATGAAAACCACAGAAACAGAAGAAAGGGGGTTGCCAAGTGCTGGTGGGGAAGGGGAATTAATGTTTAATGTCTACAGTTTCCGTTTTACCAAATGAAAAAGTTCTAGAGACCTGCTGCCCAACGTGAACATATTTAACACTACGAATTGTACACTTAAAAATGATTAAAATGGTACATTTAATGTAATGTATGTGTGTATGTTTTAACCACAAAAACAAACACAGTGTTAAAAAGGGATTCTGGGAGATACTTGAAGAGCATCCTAGGAAGTACAAAGGATAAGGTTGTCTCCTGGGAGTTCAAAAGTGATATCCATTTTTCCTTTTTTTTTTCTGAGACAGAGTCTCGCCCCATCACCCAGGCTGGAGTGCAATGTGCGATCTTGGCTCGCTGCAACCTCTGCTTCCCAGATTCAAGTATTTCTCCTGCCTCAGCCTCCCAAGTAGCTGGGACTATAGACGCATGCCACCCCGCCTGGCTAAATTTTTGTATCTTTAATAGAGATGGGGTTTCGCCATGATGGCCAGGCTGGTCTCGAGCTCCTGACCTCGTGATCTGCCTGCCTCGGCCTCCCAAAGTGCTGGGATTACAGGCATGAGCCACTGTGCCCGGCCCCACTTTTCCGTTTTTTATATTGGGGCTGGTATTCCTCTCAACAACCATTTTTTAGTATAAAAATGAATTTGTGATAGAAACCACATAGCTCATGTAGTTAGAGCCTTATACCACTACCTTTAGGAATACTGTGTTAGGCAGATAAAATCTCAGCTGTAGCTTTACCCCCAAATACTGAGAATCTGCAACCCTGAGCACTCTTAAGAGAACAAGGGAGTTAAAGAGTCAAACATTGTACTATGCCATTAATATACGAATACAGATCTGGAGAATATAACAATTTGTTTTTAAGAATAATTTGGCTGGGTACAGTGGCTCACGCCTATAATCCCAGCATTTTGGAGGCCAAGGTGGAACATCTGAGGTCGGGAGTTCGGGACCAGCCTGACCAATGTGCAGAAACCCCATCTCTACTTAAAAACAACAACAACAACAAACCAGTATTACTAGCCAGATCATCTGTCAAATTCTATTTGACTACATGGTGCATGCCTGTAATCCCAGCTACTCTGGAGGCTGAGGCAAGGAGAATTGCTTGAACCTGGGAGGCAGAGGTTGCAGTGAGCTGAGATCACGCCATTGCCCTCCAGCCTGGGCAACAAGAGCAAAACTCCAACTCAAAAAAAAAAAAAAGAATAATTTGATAATATATACCAAAAGCCTCACAATTTTATATAAATTTTAGAAATTTCACTTCTGGGAATTTGGCTGAGCAAACAACTATGTAAACATACCCAAAATTTAAATCTATAATAAATAAATATTACAATCCAAAAAGTTTTACTTCTTTAAACTAACTCATTTTCTTTCTTTTTGTTTTGGACAGAGTTTCTCTCTTATTGCCCAAGCTGGAGTGCAATGGCACAAGCTCAGCTCACTGCAACCTCCGCCTCCCAGGTTCAAGCAATTCTCCTGCCTCAGCCTCCCAAGTTGCTGGGATTGCAGGCATGAGCCACCACACCCAGCTAGTTTTTTGTATTTTTAGTAGAAACGGATATTAGCCAAGCTGGTCTCAAAATCTTGACCTCAGGTGCTGTGATTACAGGCGTGAGCCACCACTCCCAGCCTAAACTAACTCTTTATACAAATAAATAGGCTTTTCTGAGGTTTCAGCTGCCCCTCTGAGGTTACGAAGCATATGGAAAAACAACTGTTTGAAAAATTCTAACATATTTTATAATAGGAAATGACCTAAAAAATAGATGGAATATTGATTGAAAAAGCACTTGTACATGCTCATTAATAAATATATATTGATATGTGGCAAACCACAGTATAACTTACCCTCCTTAATGAAGCCTCAGCATTAACTGCATTTTCTGGGTGAACCCACTTAGAAGAAGGCAAACCAAGTCCTGAGTATGCATGTGTTCCATTTGGATACTGCCAAATAATTGGATAAAGTCCAAGCTGATTATATGAAGCAGAAGGATGGGCTTGTCCAAGAAGATGAGGTGACTGGTGCTGTAACAACTGTTGTTGTTGCTGGTGTGCTAGTGCTAAGTGGCTCAAGCTGCTGGCATGAGCACTCTCTAGTCGTGGGTGGCCACCAAGTAAGGAGGCAGTAGGCACTCCAGGTAACACAGTGGGAAGTAAATGAGGATGATGAACAGCATGGTGTGGACCACTAGTCAGAGGGTGAGTGTTAATGGTAGGTAATGGAGTTTGACTAGATGACCCGGCTAGTAAGTGGGGTGCAGGAGTTAAGGCAGGATGATGGGTACCTGGATTTAAACAGGTTCTATGAGATGAGGAGTGAAGAGGAAAAGGATGCTGGCTTAGGAAAGGTGAAATATGATTCGCTCCTGTTTCTGACCCAATAAGTGCAGGATCTCTGTAAACTGTAAAATGCTCATTTTTATCAATGATAAGAGGACTCTTTGTAGTTTCTAACGTACTGCTTCGAGTAGGAATTGGATGAAAACTGCATCTCGATAGCTCATGTTCTATCTTATTTGCCAGTCTTCTTTCACCAGCAACTTGGTTGTTCACATAAGTGGCCTTAGACTTTACAGAATCAGGAGAATGAGTTATTTTGGGTTTAACAACTTCAGGTGAGGGACTGGATTTTATCTTGTGAGTATCTACTGAAGTATTAAGTTTAGATTTTACAGTCTCTGGAGGTGGACTTCGCTTATGCAGCTTATCTTCCATGACAGAAACTGCACTTAAAGGAGAAATATAAGAGACATACTTCTCTTTTTCCATGTTCAAGGGATCATTTCCTGAAGAAGCATTTATAACACTTGATTGGGTTAAATCCACTTTAACTACATCACTGACCCAGCTCTGATCAGAATCTTGTTTAGCTATTTCCAAGAATTTTGCATTTGCAATAGAGTGTTTTGAATCACTAACATTAGGATCCATTTTCTGAAGTGTCTGAAGGCCAAAGGTACTTGAGTTTTCCTGAGCCACCTTTTCTAAATTAGTGTCATTTGTAATATCAATAACACATTTTGGTGTGGGTGGTCTGGATATAAACTTCTCCTTTGGTAGTGATTCCACTGTACGGGTTTTTTCCATATTGCATTCCTGAGGAAGTAAATCATTAGGATTATGATCAGAAGGTGTGGACTGTTCTGATGAATGGATAATCATATCTTCTTGAAGCTGAGTGTCAACAGGCTTCCGCTTCTCTGCTTCTTCATGTTTTTTATCTTCCTGTATTTGATCCCAGGGAGACTGGTTATCTTTTAGGGTCTCTTCTCCTGACTTCTCATTATTATGGGGTTTTCCTTCGTCTCCATTTATTTTTGAAGTATTTTTATTTTTCAATTCATTCTCTGGTTTCTGTTCTGAGGAATTATCTGTTATTCTCTTATTTGAATTTTCTGAGTCACTGCTCTCAGAAAAGTCTGAAACATTGTCAGTTCGAAGTCTTTTCATATTTAGTTTCTTTTCGTCTTCCTCAGGTTTCCTTCTTTTGTTCATCAAGTGTTTGTTTTTACCTTTAGGATTTTCTGTAGGATTAAAAAAAGAACAGTCTTATTTTTCATACTAAATAAGCATACTTTAAAATGTATTTTTGTTTTATTCATTCCCTTAAAAAAAAAAGTGGGTCCTACCTCCTCGTGATATATAATCATATTTTTCCTCCTTCATCTTCTCTTCATCTGGTATACTGCTATCTGAGCCCTTCCTCTTATTTGGACGGATACTTCTTTGTTGCTGTTGCTGGTGTGTATTCTGTTTTGGTACAGCAGCTTGTGAGTTCATTGCTGGTCTGGGACTATTTGCTTGGGCACGTGTGTAATGACTCTAAAAGTAACCAATTAACAGTAATTGTTTACTACCTGGTTTCTACTAGCCTAAGGAAAAATATTTTACAGAAATTCATCCGTAATAACATACATACGTGAACAGCGTTGACGTTTTGATTGGCACGAGATCTGCGCCGTGATGTAATGCCAATATTTTCACCTTTTAACAAAGAGTGAACAACATCATCTAGAAAGGTCATTTGAACCATAGAAGGATCGACATTCTGTGGTTCTAGTACCTAATCCACAATACAAAACAAAAACAAAAATTAAATCGAATGAGCTTATCAAATATTTGGTATAATTTTTTTTTACTCAATAGAAATGTTTAGAAATCAGCTTGGTATCCCTAATTAATAAGATTGTTATAATAATTTACTGTAATCACTTAAGACAAAATTACCTTTTTAACCTTCTGAAACTCACCATTTCAATTACTAACCAAGAATTAAAAAGCAAATATATACCCTGCAAGATGCATCTTGAAAAACAAGGATAAGAATTTATCAAGAATATAGAGCCAACAGACAGTATTACTACAAAACAAAGACATAGATGACAAGATATGAAATGTATTTTAAAAATAGGAAGTAATTTTCAAAAAGCAGTCGTAAAATAAATGTCAGAGGTAGACTTCAGGGAGAAGAAAAAGACAAAAATTATTGTGCAAGTGAATAATTTTTAAAATGTGATTAAAGAAAACTATTTTAACAATTCAAGGCACTTTTGTATGTTTTTGAGAGGTAAAAGTTTGTCACTGCTTTTACTGAAAAAAAAAAAAAAAAAAACAAATGTAATTAAATAATAACTTATTTAGCATTTTAACTACATTTTAATCAAAGCATTTGAATTATTTATAAAGGAACTCTAGAGACATCCTCCACAATCCAATCAGTCAGGAAGGTATAAATATCTATTTTTTTAAAATATAAACAGCAGCTTTAAAAGTGAACATTTTTTGCATTAAGTAAAAAAGAAAAAAATATGAAATATCAAGGCTTTCAGGCTGGTAGTTAAAACTCCATAGGAACGCCAGGCCCAGTGGCTCACGCCTGCATTCCCAGCACCTTGGGAGGCTGAGGCGGGTGAGTCACGAGGTCAGGAGTTTAAGACCAGCCTCGCCAAGATGGTGAAACCCCATCTATACTAAAAATACAAAAATTCGCAGGACGTGTTGGCGGGTGCCTGTAATCCCAGCTACTTGTGAGGCGGGTGCCTGTAATCCCAGCTACTTGGGAGGCAGTGAGCCGAGAAAGTGCCATTGCACTCCAGCCTGGCGACAGAGCAAGACTACATAAAAAAAAATTCCATATGAAACTTGTAATACTTAAGATTAACCATAAAAGTTAATTGAGCATACCAACACTGACATCTGATATGAGAAGAACTATAGTGTGTGTTTAAGTTTTCACTGATGACAATATACCATTTGGGAAGTATTTTTAATACTGTAGGGACAGAAAAATTGAAACCCTGAGAAAGAAAATTACAGCTAATCTAAGGATTTAAAAAGGAGTAATCAATTAAAAGAGTTTGACGCCTCTATTTTAGGAACTGATTTTATCAGTGTTGAAATAAATTTAGCATTGCTGTCTCCCTATGACCTGAAAGGACCTCTGTGTAATATCAGATACATTTAAACTTACTAGAATTACATGACTAAAAACCCTAGAGATCAAACTTATTTAATATCAAACTGTTGATTTTTGGGAGGCATGGACTATCTGAACTTTTTAAATCTCTACAAAAATATTCGTTGAACTACTTACCTGATCATTCATAACGATCATGGTGCGGGTGAAGAGATCATGATGAGTAATTATGCCAGTAAACCACTGGGTGGCAGAGTCTTGTCTATATACTCTCACTCTGTATCCATTTAAGGAATAAGGACCTTTAAAGAAACACAAGAAATAGAAATATCTTAAATGGAGACATTTTCATTTAATAACCGCCTTATAGAAGAAACATGAAGTGTATAATAAGTAATATATCCAACTGTCAGTTTTCAAAAAAAAGTTTTAGAAGTAAATATCCTTTCAAATGAATCATTCTTAAGTTACTGTATATACTGCACTAGACTTACATACTTCCTCATTCAATAGACATAAAATACTTCAAGAGGGAATGAAAGTTTTTAGGAAATGAGTTAATAAGAGAACAGTTCAAAATGCAAAGTTACAGTGGTGTAGAATGTAGTAAGGTTACAAAGCTATTAGTTACGACTGCAGTAGATGATTACATGGTTGAAATAGACAAGTTAACTTGCAACTTGATGTTTGAGTCTTCTACTTGTCAAAACTTTACCATAAACAACTACAAACTACAAATTTTGATTTGTCTATAACAGCTAGGAAAAGCTGCTAAAAGTCTTTAAAAAAGAGATTGGCTATGAAAACAGACTAATATAATAAATAAATACATAAATAAATAAATAAGATATTGGCTAAGTGAATTTATACACATAGCACTAAAAAAAAAATTTTTTTTTTTTTTTTTTTTTTTTTTTTTTTTTTNCCCAGGCTGGAGTGCAATGGCGCGATCTCGGCTCACCACAACCTCCGCCTCCTGGGTTCAGGCAATTCTCCTGCCTCAGCCTCCTGGGTAGCTGGGATTACAGGCACGCGTCACCATGCCCAGCTAATTTTTTGTATTTTTAGTAGAGACGGGGTTTCACCATGTTGACCAGGATGCTCTCGATCTCTTGACCTCGTGATCCACCTGCCTCGGCCTCCCAAAGTGCTGGGATTACAGGCTTGAGCCACCGCGCCCGGCCCAGCACTAAAAATTTTTAAAGAAATATGGTACCCTTTTGTGTTAAACTCATTTTTTTTTTCTTTTTTTGAGATGGAGTTTCGCTCTTATTGCCCAGGCTGGAGTGCAATGGTGTGATCTTAGCTCACCACAACCTCCACCTCCCAGGTTCAAATGATTTTCCTGCCTCAGCCTCCTGAGTAGCTGGGATTACAGGCATGTGCCACCATGACCAGCTAATTCTTTTTTTGTTATTTTTAGTAGAGACAAGGTTTCACCATGTTGGCCAGGATGGTCGTGAACTCCTGACCTTGTGATCCACCCGCCTCAGTCTCCCAAAGTGCTGGGATTACAGGCATGAGCCACCACGTCTGGCGAAACTCACTTTTTCAAAGAATATTCTTGTATAGATATCCATTATAAAATAAGGTAAAAAGTATTAAAGATATTTATCTGCAGATATTCCTATATGCCTAAAACAAGTCACCTGGCTGGACGCAGGGGCTCACACCTATAATCCCAGCACTTTGGGAGGCGAGGCGGGCGGATCAGGAGGTTAGGAGATTGAGACCATCCTGGCCAACATGGCGAAACCCCATCTCTACTAAAATACAAAAAACTAGCTGGGCATGGTGGTGCGTGCCCGTAGTCCCAGCTACTCGGGAGGCTGAGGCAGGGGAATTGCTAGCACAGGAGAGGTGGAGACTGCAGTGAGCCGAGATCACACCACTGCACTCTCACCTAGCAACAGGCCAAAACTCTGTCTCAAAAAAAAAAAAAAAAAAAAAAAAAAAAAAAAAAAAAAAAAAAAAAAAAAAAAAAAAAAAAAAAAAAAAAGGCACTCTACAGAAGAGGATAATGTGATAAAAAATAATCTTTAATTCACAGGTATTAAAATGGTATCAAATACTTTAAAGTTTAAAAAAGAACTGTAAGGTAAAAACTACTGTACCTTAATAATTTACAAAGAAAGTGCTTTCAAAATTTTCAAGTGCTTATTTATCTCTCTTAAGTATTGTTAGCCTTTTTACAAAAATCGAGAAAGTAAGAAGTTGACTTAAAATTAGGCAAAATTTTAAGTCAAAGATCTGGGACTGAATTAATTTTTCTGATGTTCTTTCTTCTAGAGTTATAACAGATTCAACAATTAATACTTTGCCAGTTTTAAATATATATGCATATATAAATCAATAAGCTGTAGAAAGTATTTCATATGACGTGTAAATTAAATATATTCATCTAGAGAAAAGTGAAGATGTTGACTGGCTATAATTTAAGGGAGGTTGGGGAGTAAACACTATTTTGTAGCCATATCAATTATGTAAACATCTGTCTTTTTTAACTGTGGAAGAATAAGACTCCATATTATTTTTTCTAAATAATATAGAACACACTTATAGAGTAACTCCAAATATGATCAGTTTTCAATTCTCATTAACAAACAGTTTACACTGGTTTATTCTCACTACTTAACACAGTGTAGAGTCAGCCATACACAATTCTGCATAGGATGAATAGGGGCTATACTGCCCCTTAATCTTTTCTCCTCTAAGGATATAATGCAGAAACAAAATATTATTTTAAAAAAACTCACCTGGTTTCTTCAACAAATAAATTGCAAGGAAAGGGAACAAAAAGAGCAACAATGGGATGTACCAAATAATCACAATGTTTGGACCTTTTCTGAATCCCTTAATTTTTAAAAATAAATAAAACCTGTTAAAATCTTTGACATTTATGAGACAAACGAAAACCTGAACTACCAAGTATTTTTAATTTAAAAACTATTTTTTTTTTCAGAATAATGTTCCAGCATTGTTTTGTTTTAAAAAATGGATAGAATAGGGTGATGTCTGAAATTTGACAGAAGTGGGTAATGGATGGCGCAGGGTCAGCCACAATTAGATGGTTGTTGGGGCTGGGAGACAGGTGAATGCAAATTCACTGAAACATTCTATTTTTGTGTGTTTGAAATTCTCCACAGAAAAGTTTAAAGAATATTTAGCCTAGGAAGAATTAAATATGTAGATGATCCACTACCGTACATACCGATATAAAGCAAACAGTTTTGAGATTATCTGTTGATGCTTAATGGCATGGAAGTTGAGGGTTGAGATAAATATGGGAATTTAACAAAAAAATTCCATTCACAAAAACATTTGACAACATATCAACAGTTGATGCCATATTGTCTCACTTTCCATTCAATTTCACAAAAGGCTTGTATTTACAATACATGATTTTACTGTCAGAAATGGAAATTGCTAAAAATTATCAAACCCCTGGTTTGAAGGTCACATGTTGTAACATACTAAACATAGAAAACAGGAAGTAAGACTAGTAAATTTCTGAAAAAGGTACACTGAAATAGGCCACTTTTATCAGACATTAAGAACATTCTTCAAAGGAAATCAATTGCAGCCACCCTCTACTGCAAACAATGCTTCCTTCTCCAGGAAAGACACACCTAAAGAATTCCATAGCATGCAGTTTTCTGTCAACAAAACACCCATGTGGCTATAATTTCATGACAGGCATTTAGCTCAAATAAGTTATAAACTCGTGAAATTATCGACTTTCTATCAAAATTATTATGACTCTTATTATTTTCCTGGATGTATATAACTCAAAATATTGGACTGAGCCTTCTATTTATATTGCATACAATTGAACAACCAAAGACAAATATGGTAAGTTGCCTAGATCCAAAAAAATTTAATGCATAACTTCAAAATAATTACCTTGCATAAAAATCTCCTGAACCTTTTGTTCCTTTACCCAGACTTTCACTTCCTCGTGAAGTTGCGGGTTGTCCCTGAGAACTGGGTTTAGGCTGTCTATGTCGTCCTAGAATTATAGATTAAAAGAAAGGTCCATGTTACGCTCTCCTACTATTAATGTTACCAACTTTCCCTCCTGTATGTTCTAAGGACTGAAGAAAATTCCTCTGATCTAAACGTATGCAAAAACACAAATTCCTAAATTATAGTTCACTGGCAACTGTGTAACAAAAGAGGGTAAGAAATTAATGTGTGATAAGATTTGACCCCTGACAACAATGTCCTAAAGTCAAAGTCTGAAATTAATGTGTTTTTTAGCTTTTTAAAGTATAGCCTTCTTCAAGTCATCTTTTTAAGGAATCACTATTAGAAGCAATATACAAATCAAATAACATCAGGTCATTTAAGGGTGATGACGAACTGCAGTGAACATTTTAATGACAATGATACATGCACAGATGACTTACTGGCCTTCCTGTAATACCTAACCAATAGAGTTTGAAACTACTTTTATTCTGTCCCGATGTAAATGTCATCAAATTCAGTTCTACTCATAGTCATCTGACCAGTAACTTCACTGTTAAAAATTTTATTTCTTGAAACTAGTGCCAAACCATCCAGACAATTAAAATTACATTATTAATGGTATTACCCTTATTATCACGGTGGATCTAGACATAGAAACAACTGATTCTCTCTCACTGGAGATGTGAATCACACAGTTACAGGATTTCCCGCAATTTGCTGGTCTCCCACTGGATTCTGACATTCTGTTCTCTCAGTCTCTCCCTCTCTCTCTCTCTCAAAGTACCTCTGCTGCTCCTGCAGTTGAGATTAGCTGCAGGAACACTACAGTAGCTGGAAAGAACAAAGTAGCACTGTCAAATGGCAGCTATTTTAAAAGTGGACAGGCAGATCATGGAAACCAGTAAATAGAAAGGAACTAAATGAAGGGAACTGTATCTGACAAATAATAACATTTTGGCAAGTTTGAAGAGTAAAAAGGTGGCTGAAGTATAAAAAATAAAAATTAAAAAACCCTAATCAAATAGATCACACTTGACTCTTCTCCAATGTCTATAGGGTAAAGTGTTTTCTTTTCATACTGCTTTTAAGGCACTACTCTGAATTTTTAGAATAGAAATTTTTAGAATAATATTGTGGTAAATATTCTATCTGATATGCATTTAAACACAGAGAAAACCAACAGGCCAAAGTAAGTGCCTTTAAATCTATTACCTATGTTCCTTGGAAAATATATAAATAAAAGTATTGCTTTATAGCAGAAGAAAATACTCAATGAAAAAATGTCATACAAAGAAGTAGGCAAAATCTGTCATTTGGGAGAAAAAAATGGGCATTAACATGTCTGCCTTTACTTCGAAAAAAACTTTTTGGCAATCTCCTTTCTCTGCCCCCTCCAA
Source organism: Cebus imitator (assembly GCF_001604975.1). NCBI lineage: Eukaryota > Metazoa > Chordata > Mammalia > Primates > Cebidae > Cebus > Cebus imitator. The sequence continues at coordinate 304,156 of NW_016107799.1, forward strand.
CCCCCAGTAATATATTGCACACTTAATCTCATGTTTTTAAGAATTTTTACAAAATCATAGTAAGTCCTATCAGACTCTAACCCTCTTACCGCACACCAGTTGACAGTCTAGTCTATAACAAACAGAACATAGGAAACTTTTTTTTTTTTTTTTTAAACGGAGTTTTGGTCTTGTTGCCCAGGCTGGAATGCAATGGCGTAATCTCAGCTCACTGCAACCTCCCTCTCTCAGGTTCAACCAATTCTCCAGTCTCAGCCTCCCGAGTAGCTGGGATTATAGGCGCATGCCACCACGACCAGCTAATTTTTGTATTTTTATTGGTCAGGCTGGTCTCAAACTCCTGACCTCAGGTGATCTGCCTGCCTTGGCCTCCCAAAGTGCTAGGATTACAGACATGAGTCACCATGCCTGGCCCATAGAAAACTGTTTTATAAGGAACACCATTACTTTTTTCAGACATCTCTGACAGCAAGTTCCTTTAAAATTTTTCCCACTTTAAAATTTCCATCCATATCCACCCATACACTTTTCCCATAATATAGGGAGTTATAAATTTTTTTTTTTGGAGACGCAGTCACTCTCACCCAGCCTGGAGTGTACTGGCATGATCTTGGCTCCCTGCAACCTTCGCCTCCTAGGTTCAAGCGATTCTCTTGCCTCAGCCTCCCGAGTAGCTGGAATTACAGGTGCACGCCACCACACCCAGCTAATTTTTGTATTTTTAGTAGAGACAGAGTTTCACCATGTTGACCAGGCTGGTCTCAAACTCCTCAACTCAAGCAATCTGCCCACTTTGGCCTTCCCAAAGTGTTGAGATTACAGGCATGAGCCAGTGCACCCAGCTATAAACTGTTTTAAAGAAGCACTGCCAACACCTTGCAAACAAGTTCAGTTTATAAAACCAGTTGCCTAAGTTGAAATTTTACAACTTGCCGGGCGCGGTGGCTCAAGCCTGTAATCCCAGCACTTTGGGAGGCCGAGGCGGGTGGATCACAAGGTCAAGAGGTCGAGACCATCCTGGTCAACATGGT
>NW_016107799.1:305371-311932 GCF_001604975.1 Cebus imitator
AAAAAAAAAAAAGAAATTTTACAACTTATAACTACTGAGATATAACATTTATTTATATTTTATTTGTTCAATAGGTTTAAATAACAGGCTATAAAACCAGTTGCCTATCTTGAAATTTTACAACTTATAACTACTAGGATATATAATCTAGTCCTTCAACATTTATTTTTAAGTATTTTTTCAACAGGTTAAAATAATGAGCTGTGTTTCCAAGATCATTAAACAATATAGAAATATTTTCCCAACAATAAACCATTAATTTTCTAGTGGAAGTAGCACACCATTAAAAACTGTTAATATGAGTCCCTTTACTGACATGACCTTATATAAGTTCAAATTCTGGTCTCTCAATCTCCTCATCTATAAAGCAGTTACTAGCATTTGCCTTTTTTTCTATCTTAATGTTTTAATAAGAATTTTTCTTACGTACAAAAATTAGCTTTCTTAAAACATCTAATTCTGAAATTATCCCAACTTATGACAGGCATTGTTGTTGCTGAAGTCCTTCCTCCCCGTCCTCTACATATAGTACTTTGTAAGTTACAGGCATTTCTATTACATCATCATTCCTATTTTAAAGAGAACTGTTAGCCAGGTACGGTGGCTCATGCCTGTAATCCCAGCACTTTGGGAGGCTAAGGTGGGCAATTCACCTGAGGTCAGGAGTTCGAGACCAGCCTGACCAACATGGAGAAACCCGGTCTCTATTAAAAAATACAAAATTAGCCGGGTGTGGCTGTGGGCTCCATGCGTTTGGTCTCTCGCTCTCTTAAGAATGGGCGAGGGGACCATGGCGGGTGCGCTCATAAAGTAAATGCCAGACCCAAAGAGTTTTTGTAGAAAAGTGATTTATTTAGGTACAGTAAGAGAAAAAGGAAAAGAAGAGAGAAAGCCTCCATGAAGAGTGTGTGGTAGGGGACCCCAGAGAGAAAATACGCCCGGATGAGGGAGACAGGGACTTTGAACCTGGGAGGAATTCCCACCTTCTCCAAGCCCCCTGGCCAATGAAAACAGTTCTTTTAAACTTCTGCTGGAGTGATTGACTTTTGATCTTTTTCTGTGCCCGTGAAAATTAAAACAAAGACTGTTAAGCCTCCTGGACAGAGGAGAGGGGAGGGAGGCATTGGGAAGTTCTTGCCCTTGAAACTACGCCCCCTTGTGGACCCAGAAGGAAAATACATTCCATCATGGTGGCACATGCCTGTAATATCAGCTACTCAGGAGGCTGAGGTAGGAGAATCTCTTGAACCCGGGAGGCAGAGGTTGTGGTGAGCCGAGACTGCGCCACTGCACTCCAGACTGGGCATTTGAATAACCTCCAGCAAATAACAAATGAAAAAAATCAGTTCACTAAGATCTGCTTTATTAGAAAAATATAGAGAACACATATAAAGTTTAAAAAACAAATGAGGTTTGAGACTATACTGTTCACTTGTGTGTTGTTCCTACTTTTGCAAAGACAGACATAAACTCTAATTGAACATTAGTGGGACACTTCAATGTACTGATAAACAAAAATAGCTAACATAAGGCTGGGCACAGTGGCTCACCTGAGGGCTCGAGACCAGCCTGGGCCAACATGGGGAAACGTCATCTCTACTAAAAGTACAAAAATTAGCCAGGCGGAGTGGTACACGCAGAGGCAGGAGAATCGCTTGAACCCAGAAAGTGGAGGATGCAGTGAGTAGGGATAGCACCACTGCACTCCAGCCTGGGCAACAAGAGTGAGACCCCATTTCAAAAAAAAAATAATAATAATAATAAAAGCTAAGGTAATTGTCCATTTACTATGGCAGACACTGTGCTGGGTGCTTTCCAAACAGTATCAATTTCTGTAACAACTTTGTGAGCTGAAATACATCCATGCTCAGAGAGGCCATGGTTACTAACAGGAAGTGATAGAGCTCGTATCTGAATCTAGTTCTGTGACTCCAGAGCTCAGGTTCTTCTCCACCCCGTACACACACACATTCACGCTCTCTCATTAGCATAATAAAAAAATGAAAGTTTATCTTTGCCTTTTAAAATTTGACACATTTCTTTATATGTAAGGGGTAAAAGGCAACATTACCTTGAGTGAGGCTGACTCAAGACCAAAGAACTGAAAGACCATGGGTGGAAGATACCTTTCTATAAATTTCTAACACTGGTTATGTGACATTTCATATGTAGAAATAGTCAAATACTCACCAAAGAAAGGAGACTTAGGGTGGCAAACTTAATGCAATCTTATCATCAGAAAGTGTAAGAGAAGTAACATCACTTTGGTAATGTACCTTAGTCATGATCTACAAATATCCAAATGCTGTTTTTTTCTAGGTTAACACTGTGCTGAATGACTATATGGATGATCAAATTATAGGTATTTTTTCATGTGTACAGAAGGGGATAATAAGGCTGAGTTTGGTGGCTCACATCTATAATCCCACCACTTCAGGAGGCCAAGGTGGGAGGATTCCTTGAGTCCAGGAGTTCAAGACCAGCCTGGGCAACATGGTGAGGTGCCACTGCTACAAAAAATTTAAATATTAGCCAGGCGTGGTGGGGTGCACCTGTAGTCCCAACTACTTCGGAGGCTGAGATGGGATGATCACTTGAGACCAAGAATTCAAGGCAGCAGTGAGCTATAATCATGCCACTGTACTTCAGCACTCTGGGAGGCCGAGGTGGGTGGATCGCCTGAGGTCAAGAGTTTGAGAGCAGCATAATCAACATAGTAAAACCCCATCTCTACTAAAAAATACAAAAACATTAGTCAGGTATGGTGGCACACGCCTGTAATCCCAGCTACTCGGGTGGCTGAGGCAGGAGAATCCCTTGAATCTGGGAGAAATTGCAGTGAGCCCAGATTGCACCACTGTACTCCAGCCTGGGCGAGAGAGTGAGACTCAATAAAAGGATTAAAATCAGGCTGGAATGTGTATTTTGACAGTATGACTACTGTACTAACGTAATTTTAAGTGATTATGTACTTTTTTTTAAATTAAAAAAATTTATTTTTAGAGACAGGGTTTCTCCATGTTGGTCAGGCTGGTCTCGAACTCCCGACCTCAGGTGATCCACTTGCCTCGGCCTCCCAAAGTTCTGGGATTACAGGTGTGAGCCACTGTGCCCAGCCTGATTATGTACTTAATTTGAAAGAAAAAAAAATAACCATCTAGGTAGTATAAAATATAAGCTCAGAACACTAAAATATTCAGATATGCCTGGCTAGGTTTAACAACACCAGTATTATGAAAGTGTTAAAAATAAATATAACTCATTTCCTAAGATCATAAGGCAGAGTGCTCCTTGCCAGTTCAGGAAATACATGATTTATGTCACAGGTAGTCTCATTTGACTGACAAAAAGCTAACAAAGGGTGGTTACTTTCTAAGTGACTGAGAAGATTGGCTTAATAATGTAACAGATTTGCTTTAAAGTCTCAACTGATGTCTAGAGTAGCACTTTCATTTTAAGATGTGAGAAATATCACAAACGGGAGCAGTTTCTCCTCCTTTGGACCATGTCTGATAGATAATGACTGAATTTTCACTTCCAAATTGTTACCCATATGTGGCTTATTAATGAAACGATTTTCCCCTCTGCTATAAAACCCTTGACCTTTGTGGTGACATCCAATGTGCTTTCTTAAATTCCATTCCATTACATAAATTTCCCCATAAAAACCATCTTTGATGATATTTTATAAGAGTTATCATGAAAGCAATTATTTTGTATGCTGAACATCATATGAAGTGATTGAACACGTTTTGCCATACCAGTTTCACCAGTCATAAATTCATGGTTTAGCAAAACTACAAATAATTGCGTGTTCTTTGATCTCTGAGATGGCTGGCCAACAGTTTTAAAACATGAATATTAAGTCCACAAGAGTGACATTAATTTTTACCATAGCACGTCTTGTATAACTTATAATCTGTTGTTAATAAGGATTTGCTGGGACAGGAAATCTATAAAGTTTGAAAGTTGCTACAGGGGTGCTCAAAAAGCTGTCTATAACACATGGAGTTTAACTAAATGAAGGTACCACTGAAGGCTTCCATGTATCTTCATGATTTATAGTAAGGGCTGGCAAACATGTTTTTGTAAATGGCCAGAAAGTAAATATATTAGGCTTTGTGAGGCATACCATTTGTCACAACTATTCAACTCTGCTGTGATAGCAGAAAAGTAGCTACAAAATAACATAAAAATACATAAATGAACCAGCATGGCTATGTTCCAATAAATGTTTCTATATTAACATTCTATGAAATTTGAATTTCACAGAATGTTTAGGTGTCATGACATATTCTCCTTTTGAATTTTTTTCAACTGTTTATAATGTAAAAGTAACTGGACACAGTGATTTGTACCTCTAATCCTACCTACCCAGGAGGCTGAGGTAGGAGGATCCCTTGAGCCCAGAAGTTTAAGGCCACAGTGACCTATGATCGGTAGTCACTGTATTCTACCCTGGGAGACAGAGGGAGATCCTGTTTCTAAAAAACGAAAAGACAAAAACAAGAGGCAGGCTGGATTTAGCCTGCAGGTATAGTTTGCCTTCCCCTGATTAAAAACAACAAAATAAAACAACCAGTATGAAGCAAGATTAAAAAACTTCTACATCAATGTATCAAATACACTTTTAAATATACTAATGCAGCTGCGTGTGGTGGCTCATGCCTGAATTCCCAGCACTTTGGGAGGCCAAGGCTGGTAGGTCATCTCAGGTCAGGAGTTCAAGACCAGCCTGTCTTGAACATTCAAAATACAAAATTAGCCGGGCATGGTGGTGCACGCCTGTAATGCCAGCTACTTGAGAGGCTGAGGCAGGAGAATTGCTTGAACCCAGGAGGTGGAGGCTGTGAGCTGAGATCTCGCCTTTGCACTCCAGCGTGGGCAACAAGAGCGAAACTCTGTCTCAAAAAAAAATAAATCATGCAATTTGATCTAATTAACTGCAAACTCTTATTTCCACAAATGCCTGAATTATATACAATCATGAGCACAGGAAATTAAATCAATGCAAAATCCTTTTCATTAGTAATTAAAGATAAAAATATCTTAAGGTAAATATAGGTTTTTAAACTTCCACAAGTAAATGAGTTTCCCTGATGTATTTCTGGACAATGCTTACCCTTCCAAATGTAACAGTATACTTGATTTAAATGTACATAATTTAGGAAAAATTATCTACTTTGTAAAATAAGATTTCCTCCTTTAGGTCTCAATGACTCTTATATTCAGAGGTTGGTACCATCTTCTTTTCTGGTCTCCCAAGTACAATAAAAATGAATATATACATTGAAAAACAAGATATATTATAAAGATAGTCCTTCACCATTTATTTGTCTCATATACCTGATTTATTAAGAATACGAGAGATTAATCTCTTAAACTCTGTCTGTATGTATGCGTGTGTGTATATATGTAAATAATTTTACAAAAACAAACATATTAAAAGACTTCACATATTAAAAGCAAAGAATAATTAAGTATCTGTATACAAAATTCCATCATTTGATTAGTTGTGGTTAATTCAGAAGTCTAGAATCCAGACCATAATTTCAGCTAAAGCAGTAAAATGTCTACGTTTCCGAAACATAATTATATATGAAGATTCAGATGGGGCTACTCTGGGCACACTGCCTATGGGGTAGCCCTGCTCCACATGAAGCAGTTAAAAAAATTAAAAACACTGAGATGGTAGAAGGAAATAGGACAACAATTTAAATTATCCGTATAATTCTTTTCTCATTCATACAATCAAGAATATATAATATGCTTATTATTCCTTCTAAATTATTTATATTCTGAAACTACACGAGATAAATTTAGTTTCTGAATACAACTGATGCAAGTAGTAGTCAATACAATAAAATTCTACTTTCATATATTTTAACTGGAAATAGTCTAGAAATGGAAGTGACACTCAGAAAATGTGAATGATGTTTAAATTAATTTATTTGCTAAAAAAGTACGGTTGTACCAGGGGAAAACAGCAAACACTAACATTTTGATCTGTTATTAAATTTTTGCTTTCAAATAATATTCTTTGCATTAGAGTTTTATTTTTATTTAGAAACAAAGTTGTGAATGACTTTGATTCTACATTGATCTAAAGAAAGCAATTTCAGTGAAAGGCTATTTTAAAAAATTAGAAATAGGTTTAGGTTTTTTCTTCCCTAAAAAATAACACGCTGGTAAGCATATTCATCAGATATTGAGGCCTAAGTGGAACTGGTACCTTGAAGCTAAGCTTAAGACAACGTCCAGCATGGCCGGGCATGGTGGCTCATGCCTGTAATCCCAGCACTTTGGGAGGAAGAGGCCAGTGGATCACCTGAAGTCAGGAGTTCGAGACCAACCTGGCCAATAGGGTGAAACCCTGTCTCTACTAAAAATACAAAAATTAGCCGAGTGTGGTGGCAGGAACCTATAATCCCAGCTACTCAGGAGGCTGAGGCAGGAAAATCACTTGAAAACTGGAGATGGAGGTTGCAGTGAGTCAAGATTGTGCCACTGAACTCCAGCCTGGGCGACAGAGCAAGATTCCGTCTCAAAAAAATAAAAAAA
>NW_016107799.1:312142-354774 GCF_001604975.1 Cebus imitator
AAAAAAAAAAAAAAAAAAAAAAGACAACGTCCAACATGTCCATGGCCAAATCATTGTCTATATATAAAATGAAAACAGGCCGGGCGCAGTGGCTCACGTTTATAATCCAGGCACTTTGGGAGGCCAAGGCAGGTGGATGAACTGAGGTCAGGAGTTCAAGAACTGCCTGGCCAACATGGTGAAACCCCATCTTTATAAAAAATACAAGAATTAGGCCGGGCATGGGAAGGCAAGGCAGGCAGATCATCTGAGGTCGGGAGTTTGAGACCAGCCTGACCAACATGGAGAAACCCTGTCTCTACTTAAAATACAAAATTAGCTGGGCATGGTGGCACATGCCTGTACTCCCAGCTACTAGGAAGGCTGAGGTAGGAGAATCACTTGAACCTGGGAGGCAGAGGTTGCAGTAAGCCATGTTCACGCCATTGCAATCCAGCCTGGGCAACAACAGCGAAATTCTGTCTCAAAAGCAACCACCACCACTACCACCACCACCACTCACCACCTCTTTACCCTGTGCTTTTTATCAGTTTTCAATACCATTCATTTTCACAGCATTAATATTTAATCGTAAGAATTTAAGAAACATATTAACTTATATAATATGCAGAAGGCTCCACAAACGTTACAGGATCCAAGAGCCAAATTTTTTGTCCATTTCATAAAATGACAACTATAAATACAATTGGAGCTTTCACTGCATTCACAATGGTAATTACTTAAGCTCTGTCTCTAGATTATAAAAACTTAGCTGGGTGTGATGGCACACACTTGTAATCCCAGCTACTTGAGAGCCTGAGGCATGAGAATCATTTGAACCCAGGAAGTGGAAATTACAGTGAGACAAGATCATGTTACTGCACTCCAGCCTAGGTGACAGAATGAGATTCTGTCAAAAAAATAAATAAATAAATAAATAAATAAAAATGTGACCACTACAGATTGCCACAAAATTGTCTCCAAATGCTAGTGGGAAAAAGGTTTTCTACCATATAAGGTTAATGGAATGTTGTTTCTAGCTATTTCTAAAGAAATTCTGAGTCTGTACTGTCAATTTTGATGACATGATTCTGTATAACAAATAATATAATGAAACCTAAAAGTTACCAGATTTATCATCATTGTTAAATTTTGAAGTTTTAGGAAAATTCTAAATTACTGTAACTTTTAAGGAACTACTTGATTTCCTATATATACACCAAACAAGAATAGTTTAGAGCCAAGTACTTTGGATACTATTTACACACCAAAATCCTCACACCCAAAAAACCCTTAAACTATGCAAGCAAGACCTTAATGTACACATCAGAATTAAATTGGTAGTACAGGATTTACTCAAGTGTCATCCTAAATTTCTATGATTACTTTGATTTTCTAAATAAGATGGGTAAACAGTTCAGAGAACAATACTGACTTAAATGGCAATTAAGCCTAGCTTTTTACAAAGCAAGCTTTAAAAGCAACTACTTACTGCAATTAGCCTGGTGGCCTTAAGAATTTGTTGCCAAACACAACTGAAAGCACTGACCGGCTGTAGAAATCAATGAGCAAGCCTAAGGTCTGCATGGAATCAAAAGGTGGCAGGGCCTATACAGAAACTGCAAGTATATAAAACAAGGAAGCAGGCTGGGCATGGTGGCTCATGCCTGTAATTCTAGCACTTTGGGAGGCTGCAGCAGGCGGTCACTTAAAGTCAGGAGTTCGAAACCAGCCTGGGCAACATGGTGAAACGCCGTCTCTACTAAAAACACATAAATTAGCTGGACATGGTGGCATACACACAACTGTATTTTGAGTATTTTATACTCAAAAAGTATAAAATAAACAAAACAGGAAAACAGGCTATCTCCTTTACTTTGACAGAGTCTTGCTCTTGTCACCCTGGCTGGAATGCAATGGCTCGATCTAGGTTCACTGCAACCTCCGCCTCCTGGGTTTAAACAATTCTCCCACCTCAGCCTCCTGAGTAGCTGGGATATTACTACAGACGCCCGCCAACATGCTCAACTAATGTTTTGTATTTTTAGTAGAGACGAGGTTTCACCATGCTGGCCAAGCTGGTCTCAAACTCTTAACCTCAGGTGATCCACCCACCTCGGCCTTCCAAAGTGCTGGAATTACAGACATGAGCCACTGCGCCTGGCTTCCTTTACTCTTAAGGGCTTATTTTTATACTGTTTTTTATCATAGTCTTAACAATCATCTTCTCAATACATTACTATAATGTGAAGTCATCCCCTTTCTAGAACAAGTTCATCTTTCCAAAGTTGTCCTGATGAAAATAACCATTGATCTTTTAAAATTGTTTTAAAAGTTTCAGAAAAGCAATTTTATTAGGCACACGAATGCTAAAAAATTTGTATATCTGGTCCTTTATAATGATAACATAATTTGCCTTTATGAAAAGAAATGAAAAATGCAAAACTGGTGTTGGTTAATAATCCATTTCAGAGAATGAGTAAAAAACCTGCAGCTTGCTCCCAGATTATTAACTATTATGAATGAAAAAAAATTTCATAGTCCTTTTTAAAAAAATTTTTTTTTTCCTTGCAGATTCATCAGGAAAAAAAATTTGATAGTCCTAAGAAATCTGCCTACAAGTTTACTGTCACTTTAAGCAGCTGACTGTTATATATCCAGATATTTCAAAAATCTCTCCTTGGACCATCCATTTGGCATTGCTTGCAACTATTTACATCATTAGTAAGGAGGAAATAATAAAGTTTAAAAGAAGTATATGTCATGAGAAATGATAAAAATGGTGAAAAAGTTCTGAATTTTAAAGTCTCAATATTTTAATATGTTATATACAAAGTTATGCGATATTTCTATGGACTCATGATTTTTCAAATTGAAATGATTACATGAAATAATGTTCCCATATTTTCATTACTTGGTATATATAAATTTACCATTGAATTAATTTCAAAGTTCACTTTCTGCTTACTTTTAAGTTTTTCCTCTTCGAATTTTTGGCAAACCACAATTCTTGGGAACTCATTGCAAACTTCATTTAAAGTGAAAAGGAAAACTACAATGCTGTCTACTTCCACTGAATGTTTTAAGTTATACTCTCTCTCAGCTTGACATTACATCTAGAAAAGTGACTCTGACCTGAAAGCTTTGACAAAAATTATCAATACAAAAACAAGCAAGCACACACACTACAATTTAATGGAATCTCAATGCTGAAAATGTTGCCACAGTTTTATTAAACCTTCATAGTTAAAAATGTGTCCAATTAACCTGTATCGACTAAAATATGCTTAACTGTATAGACTAAAATATGCACCACTGTTTCCAAACTCTTCACAGCATGTTAATAACTTGATTTACTTATTAAGCATGTTTTCCTCAGGATAAGAGAGTATAGTCATTCTAACTCTTAGAAAAGCACTGTCTATAACATTAGCACTGATAAAATTAAACTTAAAAATTTTTTTAACTTCACGTGTACCACCACCCAAAAAAAACAAATTTTTTTTTGTGGAGAGGGAGAAGGTGGGGGGGAGAGGGAGATACACGTGTGTGTGTGTGTGTGTGTGTGTGTATACACACACATATGTATATTAACATTAATAACTTGATTACATACACACACCAAGATATATACCAGATATTAACAGTAATTTATTTAGCTGAGTTATGAATAATCTACTCTGCTATGCTTTCATGCATTTTTCTGGAAGTTTATTTTGCAATAAACATGTGTGGTTTTTATAACAAGAAACATAAATTACTTTTAAGATGAAAAAGACTGACGCCAACAATTTGTTCATACTAATTTCCTTTGTTACCAACTTTCAACAAAAAATGCAATATAATCTGATCGTTAAATATGATAAGCATACTCCACAGAAACTTAGCTAATTTAGAAATTTTGTTGGTAATGATACAGAGTAAGTGAAATTATTCTTTGCATTCTCTTAAATACTCACATTATAATATGGACTTAATCACTTGAGATCCAGAGTCATGAGAAATCTAACTCTGTGGGTAACATGATAGAGTCTGGTTTAGAGTCTCTTGAATACAAACGTACTACCACCACTTTGGGAGGCCCAGGCAGGCTAATCACTGAGCCCAGGACTTTGAGACCAGCCTGGGCAACATGGCGAGACCCATCTCTACAAAAAATACAAGAATTAGCCACATGTGATGATGCATGCCTGTAGTCCCAGCTACTTGAGAAGCTGAAGGTGGGAGGGTCACTTGAGTCTGGGAGGTGGAAGCTACAGTAAGCCAAGATTATGCTACTGCACTCCAGGCTGATCAACAGAGAGGAACCCTGCATAAAAAAATAAAAACCCAAAAAATCCTAAACAAATAAACAAAAAACCTTCCCTATCCTATAAAAAGAAAAAACCTTTTAACATGTTAATACTTAAATTTTTAGATTTGCTAAAAATAGAGGCCTATAAAAAGAAGGAGTTATTTAATGCAATTTTAAGCTGGGTGTAGTGGTTCATGCCTGTAATCCTAGCACTTTGGGAGGCTGAGGCAAGATAATCACTTGAGGTCAGGAGTTCAAGACAACCTAGGAAACATAGTGAGACCCTGTCTCTACTTGAAATAATAAAAAAATAAAAAAATAACAATGCTATCCTATTAGTATGACATTGACTATACCAGGTATTACTCAAATGAAATTCTTATAAAACCTTTGCTAGTCATAACAATAAAAATATCAATTCTGTAATACATTTTTGATGAACTAAGTCATAAAATTCAAATTTAACTGCGTTAGAGGGCATACATTTTCTCTACTTATTAACAAATTTGGTATGAAGAAACATATCACATAGCATGTATTTGATGATGAACGTTTTAGGAAAAAAAAAGTAATACAACAAACACATTTAAGAAACAGACTTTAACTCAGAAAGCACCAGGTAAAATAAATCACATTTTATATTTATTTTAAGAGCTTGATGCAGCATTTCAGATATTGTGATAGAGGACTAAATGCCTTATTTTGTAAGTATTCTGCCAATCTAAATAACAATTTAAGAAAATCATTTGGGCACAGTGGCACACATTTGCAATCCCAGCACTTTGGGAGGCTGAGGTGGGTGGCTTGCCTGAGGTCAGGAGTTTGAGACCAGCCTGGTCAACATAGTCTCTACTAAAAAATACAAAATATTAGCTGGGCGTGGTGGTAGGTGCTTATAATCTCAGCTACTAGGGAGGCTGAGGCAGGAGAATCACTTGAACCCAGAAGGCAGAAGTTGCAATGAGCCAAGATCACGTCATTGTACTCCAGACTGGGCAATAAAAGCAAAACTCCATCACAAAAAAAAAAAAAAAAAAAAAAAAAAAAAAAAAAAAAAAAAAAAAAAAAAAAAAAAAAAAAAAAAAAAAAAAAAAAAAAAAAAAAAAGAAGAAAGAAAGAAAAAGAAAAGAGAAGAAAAAAGAAAAGGAAGGAAGGAAGGAAGGAAGGAAAGAAAAAATCAAAATGAACACAAAACCAAAATTCAGTCAATTCTCTATTATTCACAGAAAGATTACTTATCTATTTAAGAGTTAAGCATATTTACTTGCCACTGTAAATTAAAAGTTTTTAAAAAATTGTCACGAGAAGCACTTTCACAAAGAATAACCTCATTTAATCCTAACAATACTTCTGCTATTTTGATATTCTTCTTCCATTTTACAGATGAAGAAGATTAGGTAATTCCTCCAAACTCACACAGGTAGAGGCAAATCAGCAAGGGTCTGTCTAATGTCAAGGCACTTCCCACATATCCTTTTCACCATTCATGTATCTGCATAATCAAAATTTTGAATGCTCTCTGCTAGGTTTTCAGTAACTTACCTACATTATTAGTAATATGGTCATATAAAGAGAAAGAAGACCCAATTTATCCAATTATTTTATTGTTATTTTTAAAAATAGAAAATGACATAGCTAAATTAAAATCAGGTTAGAAGAGTATGGTATTCCAGGACTAGAAACAGCATAAACAGACCATATAATTTACCAATATCCTCAAGAATAATTTCAGAATTGGATATACTACCTTAATATACAAGTCCTATTACATTAAATCACAACAAACAACTACATATCTTGCTTTATCTGTTCAGTTACAGCAACATTACATTGGCTATTAACTAGCTTTTTTACCAATTAAAAATAACCACTAATAGGATTTCTCGGCTGATCATCCAACTGAAATCTATCTTTCCTCACAATATTCCCTTGAATAAACTTGATCCAGACCTGTGATATTCCTGCATTTTAACTACAGTTTGCTAAGTGTCATTGGAGTAAGGACCTCTCTCTCAGAATAACCAGAGTACAAAATCAGACGAATTAAGAAAACATTTTACCACTTGAAGAAAAATGTGTTTCCTTCTAAAGCCACATGTTAATATTCTTTGTGATACTTTTAATAATAGTTTTGAACTTTTTATGGCAGTTCAAAAGTCTGGAAGGCAATTTTTCTTTCAAGCTATTTATTGGCATGACTTTTACACAGTTGAGTCATCAGAGTTTAACCTACTGAGTCACCTGCTTACAGCATCTGCCAACCACAATTTACTAACTGCAGCTTCCTCAAACTTACAACTGAAACAAGCTCAGGAAGGCCTGGGAACTGTTTAATATTTTCCAAAGTAGAAACTGAAAATATTCCTCCAGCACAACCCAAGCTTTAAGAAGTAAAAAAATCCTGGGAAGCAGGGGAGTGAATTCAACAACAAAAAAGAAGTGAAATTATAAACTTGTATAAAGTATTGTACTAAAAATTCCTATGCACAAACTAATACTGAGGCTAGGCATGGTGGCTCATGCATGTTATACCAGCACTTTGAGAAGCTGAGGCAGGAGGACCACTTGAGGCCAGGAGTTCAAGACCAGCACAGAGAAACCCTGTCTCTAAAATGTATGCATATAGAACTAATGTTGAGAATATATATATATATATATATATATAATCATGTCAATGATAATTCATATAGAATATATACGCATTTAAAAAATTATTTAAAATATAAAGTACAATGAATCTAACTTCCAAATTAATACCATATCAAAGCTTTTGGGGCTGACTTTCACTTTTAGCATATAGTGCTATGTAAATGATAAATCTATAAATGAACTACAGCACCATATTTCTCTTTTCTCAGAAAGAACTAAAACAATCCAGTATAAATTGGAATGATCAGCAAGTCTTAGTCTTTTATGACACCTATTTGAGTCCATCTGTTTCTTTCATTGTGGTCTACGTATAGCAATTACAAATACAGGTTATATCCAAAATGCTTGAAGCCAGAAGTGATTCAGATTTCAGATTTTTGAAAATTTTTTAACATTTACATTATGCTTACTAGTTGAACATACCTAATTAGAAAATCTGAATTCTTCTGAGTGTTTCAGATTTGTTTTTTTTTTTCAGATTTCAGATTTGTAGATTAGGGATATTTAACGTGTACATTAGAAATGTATTAAATTATACAAAAAGAAAAAAAGGTGGCTGGGTACAGTGGGTCATGCCTGAAATCCCAGCACTTTGGGAGACTGAGGCGGGTAAATCACAAGGTCAGGAGCTAGAGACCAGCCTGGCCAACACAGGGAAACCCCGTGTCGACATTAAAAACAAAAAATTAGCTGGGCATGGTGGCGCGTGCCTGTAATCCCAGCTACTTGGGAGGCTGAGGCCTAAGAATCACTTGAACCTGAAAGGTGGAGGTTGCAGTGATCTGAGATTGTGCCACTGCACCCTAGCCTGTACACAATGCAAGACTCTCTCAAAAAACAACAACAAAAAAAGGCATGTAGCTACAACTATAATTCTAATGTATCATAATTAAAAAGCACATTAATCACCTAGAATTGTTAAGGAAGGTATTATCCATAATGCTCTTTACAATGACTTCCAGCATTTTTTTCTTTTATTGCTCCTAGAAGGGTAAGTTTAATGTAGTTAGAAAATTTAATTAGAAAAAGGGGAAGAGAACATAAACTGAATGAAGCATATTAAATGCTTATTGTCTTTAAAAAAGGAGTTTATATTAATTTGCTGAAATTCTATTAATTCAGAACAAAAATATTTAGAGTTCATTAAGTAACATATTAAACATACGGTTTTTAAATTAATACTCATGGTTATCTTTATATTATGATGCAGTTATAATTGATGTAAACTGTTACCACTCTAACAAATTGTTCCAGAAAGACAAAATTTTAGTTGTAACTGCTTTTTAGTTTCTTCTGTAACCTCATGCTGTCAAGCTGCCAATCTACCATCATCACTTTTTAAAGTGTTGGCTTTTCATATGCTATGGTTAAAAAAAACTAGATTTGACAGCTTGTTGGAATTATCTTCGAAATAGTCTAAGTGGGGGACTAAGAAGCTCTCATTACTAAAATTTATTAGGAATACATTTCATTCAACAGGATTTTGAACACTTGGTATCAATTACTGTGCCAAGGGGCTGGCAATATATATATATAAGACATAGTTTCTGACCTCGAGGATCTTACAGTCCAGTGGAATAGAGACAGACACACAAATATGATACAGATTAAAGTATCTTTGTATCCTCTAAATGGGATACAAAGGTGAGAGAAAATGGGTAGGGATGATCTAGTTAGGTCTAACAGGAAAGGATTTTACAGAGAAGGAAATATTTGAGACTTAAGAAAAGCAGTAGGTTTTTGAGTTGGAACTTCAAAAATGCAAGGGCATCTGCCAAATAATCAGAGATGAGAAAAGGTTTTCCGGACAGAAGAAAATTCATATGCAAGAATAGATGGGTGAATCAGTATGGAATACAAGGATGACTGTAAGTATACTGGTATGGATCAAATGAGGCTAGTGAAGTAGGTGAGGAAGAAAACTCAAAAGACTCTAGTTTGGAGTGTTCTGTAATAGTCTAGGCAGCTAAGGATGGGAGCCTTACTATAGAGAAGAAGGGACAGATTAATCAAAGTTAAAGAGGCAGAATCAGTAATTCTGGGAGACTAAAAGGACAAGAGAGGGACCTAAAACATCCCTACTTGGTTTTTTTGTTTGTTTTGTTTTTTTTTTTTTGAGACCGACTCTCGCTCTGTCACATAGGCTGGAGTGCTGTAGCACAATTTCAGCTCACTGCAATCTCTGCTTCCCAGGTTCAAGTGGTTCTCCTGCCTCAGCCTTCCAAGTAGCTAGGACTACAGGAATGCACCACCACACACAGCTAACTTTTGTATTTTTAGGAGAGACGGGGTTTCTCCATGTTGGCCAAGCTGGTCTTGAACTCTTGACCTCTGGTGATTCGCCTGACTCGGCCTCCCAAAATGCTGGGATTACAGGTGAGAGCTACTGTGCCCGGCCCTACATGTTGATTTGCGTGACAAGCTAGGATAGATGTAAATTATCTATCTATGGGATACAAAATGATCAGGAAGAAAAACAAAAACAAGGTCTGATGATTGAATGAGAATACAGTAAATAGACAGTAGAATACATGGGTTTTGCCTTTTCAATGATATCTACTCTGAACATCCTATTAAATACCTGCTTCTCCCTTCCCCAATTCCTAGTGATCTTGCACTGCTTTATGTTTTCATTTTGTCATAGCATTTTATTACTTGTAAATCACACTTTATAATTTACTTAATATTCTTATTATCTACCTGGCCTCCTCCAGAATTTTAACTCCTCGGGGGCAGGAAATTTTGCATGAACACTGCCTGGCACATAGAAGATGCTTAGTAAACAGTTATTAAATAACAGTACAGCAGAGAGGTCTAGAGTTTTGGATTCAGAAGACGGGGTTTTAAAAGACCGTGGAAATGTGACACAGCTTAGGGTGAGTAGTGAAACAGAAAAATACCAAAAAGGAAAACTACAGAAAATAAGGAGCACTACAGAAAACCGCATAAATGGCCGGGCGCGTAGCTCAGGCCTGTAATCCCAACACTTTGGGAGGCTGAGGCAGGTGGATCACTTGAGGTCAAGAGTTCAAGACCAGCCTGGTCAACAAAGTGAAACCCCATCTCTACTAAAAATACAAAAATATTAGCTGGATGTGGTGGTGGGTGCTGTAATCCCTGCTACTCAGGAAGCTGAGGCAGGAGAATCGCTGGAACCTGAAAGGCAGAGGTTGCAGTGAGCCGAGATCGAGCCATTGCACTCCAGTCTGGGTGACAAGACCAAAATTCTGTCTCAAAAACAAACAAACAAATTCACATAAACATTAAATGTTCTACAGAGAGAACAAACATACAGCAAAGAATGATAAAGAATAGAAAAACCTGAAGAGAAGTATCAGAGAAGCAATAGTAACAAAGAATTTCCAAAAGGACACTGATCCAGTGTTTTTTTTGGTTTGTTTTTTGAGATGGAGTCTTGCTTTGTCACTCAGGCTGGAGTGCAGTGGTGTGATCTCAGCTTACTGGAATCTGTCTCCTGGGTTCGAGCAATTCTCCTGCCTCAGCCTCCGGAGTATCTGGGACTACAGGCACCCACCACCAGGCCTGGCTAATTTTTTTTTTGTATTTTTAGTACAGATGAGGTTTCACCGTGATATCCAGGATGGTCTTGAACCCCTGACCTCAGGTGATCCACCTGCCTTGGCCTCCCAAACTGCTGGGATTACAGGCGTGAGCCACCTCGCCTGGCCTGATCCAGTATTAAACGCAAAGGTTCAGTAGGACGGTGATGCACACTTGAATATTCAATGCAGTAACTAAGAGATTATTAACCATCTTAGCAACATCAGTTTTGTGAAGTGGAGGCAGAAGCCAGGCTGCAATAATTGAAGATATTATTGAGAAGTAAGAAAGTATAGATATAATGGTTCACATTATAAGAAGTCCAGCTATGAAGGAATGGAGTTAAGGTAACAAGGCCATAACTAGAATGGGTGTGATAATTTTTATTTTTTCTATTAGAGAGTTGAGTTTATATAATGAAGAAAAAAGCAATGAAATAAAAATAGGCTTAAGATTTGGTAAACTGAGTAAAGTATCTGTGAAGACAGGTTCTAGAATACAAAGGTATTATTAGCTTTTTAAAATATAAGGCAAAGAGAGGAACAATTCCAAAAGACTACAAAACACAATAAATTGAGTATATCATCAGTGGGATATACTCAATTTATATCCTAAGGATAAAAACAACTGGCACACACATACAAAAAAAATGTTTTCGGCAATAA
This sequence comes from Cebus imitator, assembly GCF_001604975.1. NCBI lineage: Eukaryota > Metazoa > Chordata > Mammalia > Primates > Cebidae > Cebus > Cebus imitator. The sequence goes on from NW_016107799.1 coordinate 323,291, forward strand.
TACCATGGGCTGTAACCTTAATGTTGTTATTCTAAGCTAGTGGTTACATAATGTAAGACAAAGCAAATGAGTAAGCTTATGATATTCTAATTCTATCATTCCTGGCATTGCTGAGAAGTGGCAATATTATAAAACATTACTGTGATTAATGAGACTCAACTATGACTGTTTTAATTTATGCACAAACACACACACTTAGAAATTTAGGGACAAAATAATACAGTATGTGGGATCTGCTTTGAAATATGGATGCTCAACTTACGAAGGGATTACATCCTGATAAACCCATCCTAAACTGAAAATATTAAGTTAAAAGGTCAGGAATATACTGAATGCTCCTTCTTCACCCTTGTGATGTCAAAAAGTCCTAAGTTAAACCATCATATGCAGGGCAACACCTATAATAGAAGAGTAAAATGCATCTATAATAGGCTCAGTACAATGAAACAATACTGGCAACAAACTGATAACTGTTAAAGCTCCACACTACATGGAAGCACATTTTACCATTCTATGGCTACACAGGTTTAAAATTACCTATATAAGGGGAAAAGTTTTATCACATCACTTTTCTGCTCAAAATGCATCAAAGGCTTCCATCCAAGCTTAATCAGAATAAAACATAAAGCCTACAATGCCCAATTTAATCTACCGTTATAACTTTTCTGACATCATTTTCTACTAATCTTCACATACCTTTTTTCAGTTTTCTTGCTTTAGGGCCTATCATTTTCTGTTCCAACTGACACTTCCTATCCCTTTCCAGGCTTACTTTTCTGGACAGTACAAATGTCTTCTAATATACTTGTTATTTTGTTTGCTATCTTTTTCCGCTAGAAGGTAAGTTACAGGAGGCAACAATTTTTTGTTTTGTTTTCTTCATGGTTGTACCCTAAATAGCTAAAATAGGTGTGTGAGACGTAGCAGGTAAACTTGAAGTAGTAAAAGTAAAAACAGACACATTTCTAAGACAACAGGACAGCAGGTAAGGAGAGGTACAAAAATAGGTATGAGAACAGGAAGTTAATGGGGTTCCTCCTTATAACCTCAATTTCCTTTGTGCAACAGGAAAAGATCATCTATTAAGAGAAAAGGAGGAAGTTGAGTAGAGTAGTGATAATTTGGAATAATTAGGAAACAGAAGCTCACAGGAGCATGCAAAAGAATGCCAAATGATATACTAAGGGCTTGGGTGATATCGGAGACAATACAATTTGCACCAAAATACATAGATGTCGTTTTCTGTGTGGTATTCAGCACTTTTTAGGGGCAAAGCCATTGAAAAGAATTTCCTACAATGCAAATCGTATATATATTCACTCTCCCACCTATGATAATTTGGGCATTTGAAAGGTTACCTAAGTGACTGAAGAGCTTATTTTTTTAAATTTAATTTTATTTTACATTTATTTTTATTTTATGGAGATGGAGTTTTTTGCTCTTGTTGCCCAGTCTGAAGTTTAATGCGCAATCTTAGCTCACCGCTACCTCCGCCTCCTGGATGCAAGCGATTCTTCTGCCTCAGCCTCCTGAGTAGCTGGGATTACAGGCATGTGCCACAACACCTGGCTAATTTTGTATTTTTAGTAGAGACGAGGCTTCTCCATGTTGGTCAGGCTGGTCTCAAACTCCTCACCTCAAGTGACCCGCCTGCCTCAGCCTCCCAAAGTGCTGGGATCATAGGAATGAGTCACCATACCCAGCCTTTAATTTATATTTAAATAGCCAGATATGACTAGTGGCTACCAATAATGGACAGGGCAGGTCTAGGATACATGAATAAAGCAGGATGAGCGCAATGGCTCACACCTGCAATCCCAGCACTTCCGAAGGCTAAGGTGGGTGGATCATCTGAGGTCAGGAGTTTGAGACCAGCCTGGCCAACATGGTGAAATCCTGTCTCTTCTAAAAAATAAAAATTATCTAGGCATGGTGGCACATGTCTGCAGTCCTAGCAACCTGAAAGGCTGAGGCAGGAAAATCACTTGAACCCGGGAAGCAGGGGCTGCAGTGAGCCGAGATTACACCACTGCACTGCAGCCTGGGCAACAGAGTGAGACTTTGCCTCAAAAACAAAAACAAAATTACTTCTAATGAGTCTCTTGAAAGCACACTATCAGAAACTGAGGTTTACCCAAACAGACCTATTTATTTTCTTAACTCTGATGATATATGTTCTCCTTATTACAAAAAATTTAGAGTAAAAAGTAGTTTCATATATTACCATAGACAATGACAACGATATCACACCTAATTTATAGATAAAAAAGATTTAAGTGGTTAAAAGGTTATATGCCTTGCATAGCATTTCAGATAGTAAGCAACAAAATTGGGAATAGAGTCCAAGATGGACTGTTGTTCTACTATCAATTTCTGAGACTTTAATAGATGTAAACTGTGACTTCCCTCAAAGAGCCAAAACACACAAAGATAAATTTTATATACATATATATATGACTAGATATGTATCTTACATACAATAAGGAAAGGACAGTCTCCTCAATAAATGGAGTTTATATATATTATAGGGAAACTGGATAACCACTTCTAGAAGAACCAAAGTAGACCCTTACCTCTCACCATATACAAAATGTGAATCAAAAGCAATTAAAGACAGACCTAAGACATGAAACTATGAAACTACTAGATGACAACACTGGGAAAGTGCTCCAAGACACTGGTCTGGGAAAAGGTTTTTCTCTGTAGGACTTCAAAGGTACAGGCAACCAAAGCAAAAAAAGACAAATGGGATTACATCAAGTTAACCCATACACTGTTGGTGGAAATATAAATTAGTTATTATGAAAAACAGTATGGAAACTTCTCAAAAACTAAAAATATAACTAGTATATAATCCAGTAGTTCCACTACTGGGTATATATCCAGAAGAAAGAAAATCAGTATATCAAAGAGACAACTGCACTTCTGTGTTTACTGCAGCACTGTTTACGATAGCGAAAATATGGACTCCACCTAAGTGCTCATCCATTGATGAATGGATGAATGATATAAGAAATGTGGTTACATACATAATGAATATTGTTCTGCCATAAAAAGAATGAAATCTTGTTATGTGCCACAACATGGATGAAAGTGGAGGTCATTATGTTAAATGAAATAAAGGACAGGAAGATAAATATCACATGTTGGTAGTCATGTGGGAGGTTAACTAGTAGATTCTTGGTGGGGCGTGGTGGCTCACGCCTGTAATATCAGCACTTTGGGAGGCCGAGGTGGGTGAATCAGCTGAGATCGGAAGACCAGACTAACCAACATGGTGAAACCCCAACTCTACTAAAAAGACTAAAATTAGCTCAGTGTGGTGGTGGGTGCCTGTAATCCCAGCTACTCAGGAGGCTGAGGCAGGAGAATCACTTCAACTTGGGATATGGAAGTTACAGTCAGCTGAGATCAAATCATTGCACTTCAGCTTGGGTAACAGCAAGACTCCATCTCATCTCAAGAAAAAACAAAACAACTACAAAAAAAGCAGATGCTTGAAGATAGAGAGTAGATTGGTGGTTACCAGAGACCTGTTAGGATTGTGGGAGGGAAGATGAAGAGAGTTTGATTAATGGACACAAATATACAATTAGATAGAAGAAATAAAACCTATGGTTTATAGATCAGTAGGGTGACTATACACCACAACAATCTATTGTATATTTCCAAATAGGCAGAAAAGAATAACTTGTTTACGACATAAAGACAAATATTTAAGGTGATGGACATCCCAATTACAATGATTTGATCTTTAGAAATTATATAAATGTATTAAATTATCACATGTATCCCAATACATATACATCTGTTATGTGTTGCCAATTTTATTTTATTTTATTTTTTTAAGAAACAGGGTTGGCTGAACACAGTGGCTCATGCCTGTAACCCCAGCATTTTGGGAGGCCAAGTAGGGTGGATCACCTTAGGTCAGGAGTTCGAGACCAGCCTGATCAACATGGAGAACCTCCTCTCTACTAAAATTACAACATTAGGTGGGTGTTGTGGTGTGCACCTGTAATCCCAGCTACTCCGAAGGCCGTGGCAGGAGAATCGCTTGAACCCGGGAGGCAGAGGTTGCAGTGAGCTGAGATCGTGCCACTGCACTCCAGCCTGGGCAACAAGCGCAAAACTCTGTCTCAAAAAAAAGAAAAGAAACAGGGTTTCCCTCTTTCACCCAGCCTAGCATGTAATGGCATGTTCATAGCTCACCATGGCCTCCAACTCCTGAAGCTCAAGTGATCCTCCCGCCTCAGTTTTCCTAGTAGCTGAGACTACAGGCACATACCAAAATTAGCCATGCCTGGCAGATTTTATTTTTTGTAGAAACAAGGTCTTGCTATGTTGCCCAGGCTGGTCTTGAACTCTTGGCCTCAAGCAATCCTCCTGCTTTGGCTCATAATGTGGTAGGATTATAGGCTTGAGCCACTGCACCAAGCCAAAAAATTTTTTTAAATATTAATACAGATAAATACGTATATTTACAGATAAGACAAAATGAGGAAAAGATGCCTTAGAAGTGATCAAGACTAACAAAAACAAATCGGCAGTTCAACACTCATTTACAGTGCTGGTAGTGGATATCACTAATAAACTGCACATTCTTTCTTAGCCAGGGGAGAGCCTCACAATGCTTCCCAACACTAACAACATGCCAAGCATATACTACCAATAATGTAAATTTTCCTGACTGATATACATGCAATAAATATTAAGAAAAATTCTTAATGGGTTTTGTTAAGCACTGAGAGGAACTGTTAATATATGATGGAACTTAATGGCCTTGAAAAATGATATGGATGTGAGAGAAGGTTAGAAATTCATCCTTCTGAGGTGGATTAGGTATGGTTTTTGGCTTTTATTTTTAAGAGACAGGATCTTACTCTGTTCCTCTGGCTTGAGTGCAGTGGCACAATCATAGCTCACTGCAGCCTCAATCTCCTGGGCTCAAGCAATCCTCCCACCTGAGCCTCCAGAGTAGCTGGGACTACAGGTGTGTGCCATCACACCTGGCTAAATTTTTACTTTTAGAGACAGGATCTTGCTATGTTGCCCAGACTAATATCAAACTCCTAGCCTCAAGTGATCCTCCTGCCTCAGCCTCCCAAGGTACTGGGATTATAAGTATAAGCCACCACAACCAGCCTAGGTGTGACCCACAGCAACAAGCCTAGGAATTGTGTGGGTTTTTTTTCTTATTTATTTTATTTTTTTAGAGACAAGGTTTCACTATGTTGGCCAGGCTGGTCTTAAACTCTTCACCTCGTGATCCACCCGCCTTGGCCTCCCAAAGTGCTGGGATTATAGGCATGAGCCACCACGCCTGGCCTGGAATTGTATTTTTGAAGTCCACACACTGGATAATGTTTTGGGCCTTTAAGCTTGAAGACTTTATATATACAAAGAGATCTCATACATACATCTAGCTGTTGATTCATTCCAGTTATACAGCATTCAACATTTACAAAAATGGCTATTCTATAAATGGCAAAGGGGAAAAGGGCTGTCAACTGGGAATTAGTTCCATATATCGTACTGGACTCTCAGGCAAAGAGCATCTGAAAAAGCACTGGATATTTTTGTTGTTATTGTGGTTTTTGGTTTTTACTGTGCAATGCATTTCTTTTAAAAATCCCTTATCACTTTACACAATTGACAGATACACTGGAATATATCAGTATTCCTATTTAAGGGCAAATGTGACAGAAAGATTCCTCATTTATAATTAACTGTTTATTAAATAACTAGATCTAGACATATCTGAGAATGCTTGAGTGAGGCAATTTGAAGAAGCAATTAGAAGAATTTCATCTGGAATTAGACTGGATTGAAAGGAGATTTTGAACAGCCAGGAGAAAACACCATAGTATCTAAAGACTCAGGAGGAAACAGATTATAACCATTCAGAAAGGAAAGACAGATACTACACTTTCTCGTATTTAGGATGCTGAAAGTACCTGGCATGCCACATAAATACTTTGTTGTATATTGCCCACTTCTCAGTCAACTTGGCAAGACCGTTGCAAAGGCTTCCACTTGGGTGGCCAAGGCAGGTGGATCACAAGTTCAGGAGTTTGAGACCAGCCTGGCCAACATGGTGAAACCCTGCCTCTACTAAAAATACAAAAATTAGCCAGGTATGGTAGTGCACACCTGTAATCCCAGCTACTCAGGAGGCTGAAGCAGAAAAATTGTTTGAACAAAGGAGGTGGAGGCTTGCGGTGAGCCAAGATCACGCCACTTCACTCCAGCCTGGGTGATACAGCAAGTCTCTGTCTTGAATAAATAAATAAGGGCTTCCACTTTCCCAGTTGTCTTTATGTCTATATATTCCAATGGTTCTAAATAAAGGCTGAAAGGGGGTTGGAAATGGGGCAGGGATTCCATTAATGACTGGGAGAAAGTGCTAAGACAGAGGTACAGATTCTCACCATGCTGCAATGCATGATAAAACTAAGAATCAAATATGAATAGCAATATAAAAATATATTTAAAAAATATGAATAGCAGTCATAGTCATGACTGTTAATTTTAAGTGTCAACCTGGCTAGGATATGTTGCCCAGTGGTCTGGTCAAACATCATTCTAGATGTTGCTCTGGAAGTATTTTTAGACATGATTACCATTTAATCAGTAGACTCTGAGTAAAGTAGATTACCCCTAACACTATGGATAGGTTTAATCCAATCAGTTGAAGGCCTTAAGAAAAAAAGACTGAGGTCTCTCAAGGAAAAGCAGATTTTGCCTTCATACTACCTTAGGACTGAAGACTGCAGCATTAAGTCTTGTCTGAACTATTAGCCTGCTGGTCTACCATGTGGAATTTGGACTTGCTAGCCCCCCACAATTCCAAGAGCCAATTCAATAAAAATCTCCCCTTTCTCAATTTCTATACGCAAACATACATACAACCCCACTTGCCATACCCCATACTGGTTCTGTATGAAGAGAACCCTAATACAGCACTCTACTAAGAAACACTACTATAGAACCCTAGGCTTCTGAGAAATAAAGAAACAGGCAACCATATGATATTCCTGTATCAGCTGATGCTATATTGCAGAATACTAAGCATCTAGCTCTATTTCAAAACTTCTGGCATATTACTGTAATTATATTTATGACATGAAAGAGAATCAAGTATTTTATCTGTCTTTGAATTCACAGTTAGAGCAAAGTGACTGGCACATAGCAATAAATGAATGACTATATGTTATAGCTCAGCAATGACAGGGATCTTCTTTTTCCTTGAATCTTAAAAACATACGTTCCCGGCTGGGCATGGTGGCTCACACTTGTAATCCCAGCACTTTGGGAAGCTGAGGTGGGCAGATCACAAGGTAAGGAGTTCAAGATCAGCCTGTCCAATATGGTGAAACTCCATTTCCACTAAAAAATACAAAATAATTGCTGAGTATGGTGGTGCACGCCTGTAGTCCCAGCTACTCAGGATGCTGAGGCAGGAGAATGGCTTGAACCCAGGAGGTGGAGGCTGCAGTGAGCTGAGATCGCGCCTCTGCACTCCAGCCTGGGCGATGGAGACTCTGCCTCAAAAAACAAAACAAACAAAAAAACCCCACATGTGCCCTACAAGGCAGGTGTTATGCCTAATAATTTACAAGGCAGGAGTTATACTCAAGACACTGATACCCAAGACGTCAAAAAATTTCAACAAAACAAAATAGTAAACTTTAATGATTTATCTTAGGGTGAGCAATTATTTGAACAAATTATTCAGCTGTAGAAACGTGAAAAGAAAAAAAAGTACCCCATGTAATCAAACCAGTGTGATACTTGCATAAGAACAGATATATAGACCAAGGGAACAGAATAGAGAGCACAGAAGTAAACTGTTACACAAATGGTCAACTGATTTCAAGGGTGGGAAGCGCACTCAATGTGGAAAAAACAACTTTTCAAGAAGTGGTGCTAGAGAAACTAGATATTCACATGCAGAACAAAGAAACTGAACCCTTAGATTACACCATATTTTTAAAAAATGAGGCCGGGCGTGGTGGCTCATGCCTGTAATCCCAACACTTTGGGAGGCTGAGGTGGATGGATCACTTGAGGTTAGGAGTTTGAGACCAGCCTGGCCAACATGGTGAAACCCCATCTGTATTAAAAATACAAAAAAGTTGGCCAAGCATGGTGGCAGGCACCTGTAATCCAGCTACTCAGGAGTCTGAGGCAGAACTGCTTGAACCCAGGAGGCACAGGCTGCAGTGAGCTGAGATTGTGCCACTGTACTGCAGCCTGGGCGACAGAGCAATACTTTGTCAAAACAAAAAACAAAAAAACCCCCTCAAAATGGATCAAAGACCTAAAAGAAAAAACTAAAACTATAAACTCTTTGAGAAAAACACAAGGGAAAATCTTCATGACACTAGATTTGGCAGTAATTTCTTGGATATAACCCAAAAGCATAGACAACCAAAGTAGATACACTAGATGTCACATTAAAAAAAAAAAAAAATTTGTATGTTAAAGAACACTATGAAAAGAGAGACAAGGACAATCCACAGAATGGGAGAAAATACTTCCAAAGCATATTCCTGATAAAGGATGGAAATCCAGAATATATAAAGAACTCCAACTCACCAACAAAAAAACCCAGTCAAATGATAAAATGGGAAAAGGACTTGAATGGACATTTCTTCAAAGATATAACCAAAAAGCACAGGAAAATACGCTCAACATTACTAATCAATAGGGAAAAGCAAATCAAAACCACAATGACATACCACTTCACAACCATTAGCATGGCTATTATCAAGGAAATGAAAAACAACACGTACTGGTGCGGCTGTGGAAGAAACTGGAACCCGTGTGTTGTTAGCGAGAACAAAAAATGGTTTTCCATTGTAAAAAAGTTTGGCTGTTCCTCAAAAAACTAAACATGGAATTACCATATGACCCAGCAATCTACTCCTTGGTATGTAACCAAAACAACGGAAAGGAAGAACTCAGATATTTGTATACCACTGTTTATAGCAGCATTATTCACACAATTGTCAAAGGTTGGAATACATCAACAGAGGGATGAATTTTAAAATGTGGCTTACACATACAAAGGAATATTATTCAGTCATAAAAAAATAAATTCTAACACGTGCCACAACATGGATGAAACCTGAAAACACTATGGTAAGACAAGCCAATTACAAAAGACTGAACATTACATGATTCCACTTATGTCTGGTACCTAAAATAGGTAAATTCATATACAAAGGAAAACAGAATGTTTACCAGGAGTTAAGGGAGGTCAGGATTGGGAAATGAGAAGTTACTGTTTGATGAATATAGAGTTTCTGTTTGGGATGATGACAAAGTTCTGGAAATGGACAGTGGTAATTGTTGCACAATATTGTGAATGCACATAATGCCACTGAATTGTAAACTTAAATGGTTAATTTTCTTTCTTTTTTTTTTTTTTGAGATGGAGTTTCGCTCTTGTTGCCCAGGCTGGAGAGGAATGGCACCATCTTGGCTCACCCCAACCTCCACCTCCCGGGTTCAAGCTATTCTCCTGCTTCAGCCTCTCGAGTAGCTGGGATTACAGGCATGCACAACCATGCCCAGCTAATTCTGTATTTTTAGTAGAGACAGGGTTTCTCCATGTTGGTCAGACTGCTCTCCAACTCCCTCCTGGCCTCCCCCCGCCTCAGCCTCCCGAAGTGTTGGGATTACAGGTGTGAGCCACCATGCCCGGCAAATGGTTAAAATTTTAAGTTTCACTGTTGGCTTCTTTTTAACAAATGCTTACTATTCCTCTACTCAATGAGGGTGAGACCAGTCAATGGCGGACCAAATTAAATATGGTTAAAAAGGTTCTCTATCTAGTCACCATTCCAACTTTCCAGGAAGATGGTATGGTTACAGTTTATGGAAATGACCCATTCAACAGGCATTCTGCTTATTCCCTTGACTTACGTAAATTTTTTTTTTTTTTTTGAGACAGAGTTTTGCTCTTGTTGCCCAGGCTGGTGTGCAATGGCATGATCTCGGCTCACTGCAACCTCTGCCTCACAGGTTCAAGTGATTCTCTTGCCACAGCCTCCCATGTAACTGGGATTACAGGCATATGCCCGGCTAATTTTGTATTTTTAGTAGAGGAGGGGTTTCTCCGTTGGTCAGGCTGGTCTTGAACTCCCAACCTCAGGTGATCCACCCGCCTCAGCTTCCCAAAGTGTTGGGATTACAGGTGTGAGCCACAGCGCCTAGTCTAGAAAACATCTTAATACGGATTCTCTGCCGAGGAAACAAATTAATCTGAAAATAATGCACAGATTTGGGGTGTAGCTTGATGCCAGTGTGTAAAGTCTAGGGCAATAAAATTCAGGAAAACTTAGTCTTTTACTTAGAAAACATATTAACTGTAAGAAAAAGTCTCGCACAAAAGAGAATGATGTGTAAATAGGAGACACTTCCCACTGGATGGCTCACAAAGGCAGGCAGCGTGTTGGCGGGCGATGTGGCTCATGCCTGTAATTCCAGCACTTTGGGAGGCTGAGGCAAGCGGATCACCTGAGGTCGAGTTCGAGACTAGCCTGACCAACATGGAGAAACCCTGTCTCTATTAAAAAATAGCCGGACGTGATGGCACATGCCTGTAATCCCAGCTACTTGGAGACTGAGGCAGGAGGATCACTTGAACCTGGGAGGTGGAAGGTGCAGTGAGCTGAGATCACGCCGTTGTACTCTGGCCTGGGCAGTAAGGGTGAACCTCTGTCTCAAACAAACAAACAAACAAAAGGCAGGCAGTATGAAAGAAGTAATATCTTAGAATCTAAAATTTGGGGTTCGGGTTCAGGTTCTCTCTCTCTCTCTGTGTGTGTGTGTGTGTTTTGAGACAGGGTATCACTCTGTCACCCAGACTAGATTGCAATGGCAGACCTCAGCTCACTGCAGCCTTAACCTCCCAGGCATAAGCAATCCTTCCATACCCTGCCTCCCAAGAAGCTGGGACTACAGGTACCCAGCAAAAGTCTTTGTTTTGTTTTGTTTTTTTTGGTACTGGTTGAGACAGTTTTGCCATGCTGCCCAGGCTGGTCTTGAGCTCCTGAGCTCAAGTGATCCGCCCACCTGAGCCTCCCTAAGTGCTGGGATTACAAGTGTGTGTTACTATGCCTCACAAGCTCTCTCTGTTTTTTTTTTTTTTTTACAAGATAGGGTCTCACTCTGTCACCCAGGCCCAAGTGCAGTGAGACGAGATCATGGCTCACTGCAGCTTCAACCTCCTGGGCTCAAGCAATCCTCCTGCCTTAGCCTCCCGAGTATCTGGGACTACACATGTGCAACACCATGCCCAGCTAATTTCATTTGTTTGTAGAGAGGGGTTCTCCCATGTTACACAGTCTCAAATTCCTGGGCTCAAGCAATCCTCCCTCCTTGGCCACCCAAAGTGTTAGGATTACAGGTGTGAGCCACCACACCCAACCGAGGTTCTTTTGTGACTATCACAAGATGTGTAAACCTAGATGCCAAGTCACAACTGAGCTAAACCTCACTTTCTTTGCCTTCCATAGAAAATTACTACCATATATTCTCATCCTTACTTGTATTTCTTTCTGCTTTTCCTTTCAACTTTTCATTCCCTTACACCATCTATCTGTAAAATTATAGAAAGCTAAAAGGTCTTGTGAAGGACGAGGGACATGTAGGTGAATTGATACTGACACACGTAAGTCACATGGAAACTTGTTATGAGAAGCAATATCTATGAGTTAGCAGAATAAACCTGTTAAAGAAAGGAGATTCTGGGGAAGGGTGAAAAGGGAATATGTGACTTGAGTATCTGACTTTCTAGTTCCCAATTCCAGTCTGAGTAAAGTTTAACTGTACTTTCTTGCTATGGATGTACCATGACATTGCCTGCTGTATTATCCAATATCCACACCCTTTTAAAATTTAATCTAGTTTACATAGTTTCTATGTTTGCTTCCTTCTTATTTTTAAGTTAGACTTCTCAGAGCTGTGTGGATTAATACATTAATATATATCCTGAAAGCACTATGCAAATTAAGAAAACAATACATTTTCCTCATAAAGCTACCACAAGAACTAAAATAATGCACATGAAAATATTTTAAGAATTATCAAATTTCCAAAATTAAATTCTAATTCTAATAAAATATTACTGTTATACTGAGGAATAAAACTATAATTCTGAAATTTTAAATAATATGACCGTGCTTTAGTAAGATTATGCAATTAAGAAAAGGAATAAATCGATCTTATTATCTTACTTTGTTTAGAGAAAGGAAACCAGAAAATCTTTTTCAATGGCAACTAGTGATAACTTAGAGTTTACAAGTATAATTTCATATACTTTAAATTCATGGCAGCAGTCACAAGAAATTTAAAAGGAGACTGGCAGATTTTTCAGCATATGATCATAGCAGATTTGGGACCAGGAAAGAACTACTGCAGTCACTTATGAATGTTTTTAATCTGAATATTGCAGAATAGCTCATACTTGGGCCAAATTTCAGTCAAAATAACATGTTCTCAAACTCCCACGACGTATTTTCAACACATCAAGTTTGGCAACCAATTTTTACAAATCAAGAGCCTTTTTTTTTTTTTTAAAGATGGGGTTTCACCATGATGGTCAGGCTGGTCTTGAACTCCTGACCTCAGGTGATCCACCCACCTCGGCCTCCCAAAGTACTAGGATTACAGGCATAAGCCACCAGGCCCGGCCCTTTTTTTTTTTTTTTTAATAGCAGGTACGCACTAGGATAATTTATGGGATGTTTAATAAGCATGTTTCGTTACTATTTTTTGAAATTATAGCTACATAAAATCATAGAGGTAGGTAATGGAATACTTAGAATACAGAGCAAAATTACTGAATATTAAAACATGATATACCAACTTTATATTAAAAATAATTTTTAAAAAACAAGGAAGTATACTGACTCTGCTTTAGCTGCTGGTTCCCCTTTTCTTGTCCATCCTACTATCGAGGCTTCAGCTCTGCTTTACTATTGCAAGCTGTCACTTTTGACTTGAAATGGAATAAAGCCAAATATTACAAAATAGCTGTTTCCTGTTCTGGCCTCATCTCCTAGACCACCCCCAGGCTATGCCTGCCCATGGATGCTCATCCTACCAAGCCAATCATCTCCCAGTAGTCAGTTAATAATTACATATTTTTAATACTCTTGGCACAGTATATATGCTATAACTGTTCTCATTTTACTGATTTTATGTCAACAAGGCACCTCTAAATTTCAATCAAATGATAAAATGAAGGCAAAGTGAAATGGAAAGGGAGATATACATGAAAACTCAGGGAATAACTAGGAATGTGTTAGACGTCAGCCAAAACATAATCCAGAAACAGATACAGAAAAAGAGAATAAGACAGACACACTGGCTCACATCTGTAATCCCAACACTTTGGGAGGCTGAGGTGGGAAGATGACTTGAGGTTAGGTGTTCAACACCATCCTGGCCAACACTGGTGAAACCATGTCTCCACTCAAAATACAAAATTTAGCTGGGTGTGGTGGCTCAAGCCTGTATTCTCAACTACTGAGGAGGCTGAGGTGGGAGAATCACTTGAACCAGGGAGGCAGAGGTTTGCAGTGAGCCAAGATTGTGCCACTGTACTCCAGCCTGGGTGACAGACCGAGACTTCACTTCAAAAAAAAAAAAAAAAAAAAGGAAAGTGCTGAGTAAGTACTATTAATCCAAATGATCCTGGTTTTCCAATTCTGCAGAATATCTGATTTGTATCTGGCACTCTAAATGAAAAGTTCTTCTAAGACAAACCTAGCTTTAGGTTGAATGAGTCTTATCCTAAAGACTAAAATAATTTAGGGCTTGATTAGTTTAATGTTGACAAGAAAAGTAATGTTGTTTTTCCACCTTTAATAAGTTCATAGAGCTAGTGTACTCACTGCTACAAAGGTCATTTAGTCCAACTCTTTTACTTAATGCTTAGAGGACTTCCAGACCTTAGTATTACAGCTACAAAGCATCTTCCCAGAGACAAGGAAAAATTTTGTACCTTACTGAATATCACTTCTACTTTCTGAGAGAAAAATAACTATCAGCAACAAGTAGAATACATGACTTTCCCTGTGGAAAAAAGGTAAGGGTGTACTCTAAAGGATAACATCACAATACAGTTTTATAGTCATATTTTCTAATATCATTTTCTTAAAATAATATTTTAAGAAGTCATAATGAAATCTTACCTACTTATTCTTCAAAAACGGAGAAGAAAAAAACACTGCTACAAAACATGTTCTATTATACACTGACAATGGGTTATACTGAGAGCTGAAAAAGTTTGTTTAGCACCAGCTGGAGAAAAAATGCTAAGAGTTCTAGGGAAGACTAGTAAAAAAGACTGTTAAAAGTAAGCAGCAGATGGTGGCAGAGAAATAGCCAATGAGTATGTGAATGGTAGGAAGAGAAAGAAGTTTCAAATATCTACCAAAAAGGTTTAAGATACCGTCTATGAAAAGGGAAATTTGGCCGGACGCGGTGGCTCAGGCCTATGATCCCAGCACTTTGGGAGGCCAAGGTGGGCAGATCACCTGAGGTTGGGAGTTAAAGACCAGCCTGACCAATATGGAGAAATCTCATCTCTGATAAAAATACAAAATTAGCCAGGCGTGCTGGTGCGTGTCTGTAATCCCAGCTACTTGGGAGGCTGAGGCAGGAGAATCACTTGAACCCAGGAGGTGGAGGTTGCAGTGAGCTGAGAAGGCACCATTGCACTCTAGCCTGGGCAACAAGAGCAAAACTCTGTCTAAAAAAAAAGGGGGAGAGTGGGGAGACAGACTTACAACATGTCTTTTATTGAGGAGTTTCTGTATTATAAACTCTTTAAATGTATCATTTCATTTAATCTTCCTAATAACCCTGAGGTAGTTTATACTTATAAATGAGGAAACCACTTATTCAAGAGCAGTTGAGACTTTCCCAATGTCAAATAGCTAGCAAATAGTAAAGCTAAGGTTTGGAACTAAGTTTGCTTGAACTGATGTCAAAATTCATGCTCTCAACCATTGTGCTACAATGAATCTGTACGACAAAAGGCTCTAGAGAAGACACAATCAATTAGCTGCTTCTGATATTTATAATAACCAAAATGCCATTGTTACACAGGTAATTTTGTTACCCTCCTGAGAACTGTGCTTAATGACCTTTCTTCTCTTTTATCTGACCCCACACCATGTATATCCAGTATTAATTCTATTCATAAACTCTCTTCTTTAGCTAGGCTGACATTCTACTGTCCCCCCATCTACCTTGTCATTACTTACTAAACTAAGCTGTCCCTCCTGGCAAATGTCTGAATTACCATTACCACCACCAACACAACCCACCCCACCAACCCCACCTCACACTTTCACTTCCATCTTCATTCAAGTGAAACTCTAAGTTTTCAGTCTCTACTGACTCTCCTATCTTTTTATTTCTGATGTTTTTACTTTAGGCTCCTTAAATCCAGCCTACTTCAAGGAATTTTTTTTTTAAGGGCCAGCAGCCTATCGAGCTGAGAGCCTCAGGGGCTGACAGCTTTCCAGGCTGAAGGCCAGGAAATCATTTTTTATGTTAGGTCTTATCACAGATTATAAACTCCTTGAAAATAAAATAAAGATCATTACTTACACAACTTTTATTAACTTTTCTTTTTAAGACGGAGTTTCGCTCATATGGCCCAGGCTGGAATGCAATGGTACAATCTTTGCTTACTGCAACCTCCGCCTCCTGATCGAGCAATTCTCCTGCCTCAGCCTCCTGAGAAGCTGGGATTATAGGCAATTGCCACCACATCCGGCTAATTTAAAAAAAAACTTTTTTTGTAGAGATGGGGTTTCTCCAGGTTGGTCAGGCTGGTCTTGAACTCCCGACCTCAGGTGATCTGCCCACCACAGCCTCCCAAAGTGCTGGGATTATAGGTGTGAGCCACCACACCCAGAGACTTTTATCAACTTTTAAAAATCATTAAGCAACCAGCAGGGAGCTGTGAAACTGATAAGAAGTAATGCTAGACCAGTGACATGATACCAGCAAAAGAACAAATCTGAAAGGAATTGTAGGACAAAAATAATTACGTAAGTATACTAATAAGTACCGTACCAGGTATACTAATAAGTACCGTACCAGGTCAAATTCCCATTCATATTATAGAAATGTTACAGTTTTAAAATAATCTAAAGTGATATGTCTGTGCTATAACCTGAAGTGAAGGTAAAGAAAAGTTTAAAAAAGTCAAGTCCCTTCCCCACCATACAAAGTAACTGTAACAGGACGTTCTGTTTACTGATTTCTGCAAACTATTAGTGATATCATATTATCCTGAGAAATAAATCTGCTTATAAACAAACTTCTATCAACAAGATTTCAAACTTTGAGAATGAACCACTTATGTCAAATATTTAATTCAACAGAGTATAACATTTCTCTAGTAACAACCAAACAACTGGTTAAATTGTACACGTTGGCTGACTGAGGGCTAAAATTTCACCTTACTACCTTTATTCCTATCCTGGTTGTGAAGCAATTCCAAATGCCACAGGACAATAACACAAATTTAGGAGAAAAAAAAAATACTTGTCTCTGGTACACTCCACCTCCTAAACTACTAACTTATCCTGGGCAACTGTTTGAACTATTTTTAGTAAACCAGATGTGTTGAGCAAACAATTACCTTAGGAATATTCAGAAACCACAGCCAATAAATTTATATGATCAATCGTGAAAGAATTATGAGTTCCAGTGAACTCAAACTGGAAAAACAACTTTATCATTGAAACACTACAGAAACAGATAAACAATCTGGCACAGTCCAGACACATTGATTTACTAGATAATGTATGACTCTTCTCTGGTTAAGTCTTTAAGCAATCTTTAGTCTAAGTACTAAGAAAATACTCAGGTTTGTTCTAACCAATTCCCTTCAACCGGCAATTCACAGCACAATAGTATTGTATCTAGTAGTTAGTAAAGTACTGTAGTTCAATGTCTATATTCTACAATGATAGAACTGTAGTATCAATAGTCTTATCTCTAAACTTTTATCAGCTCATTATGATATAGAACTTTTTTTTTTTGAGATGGAGTTTAGCTCTTGTTGCCCAGCCTGGACTGCAATGGCGCAATCTCGGCTCCACAACCTACCCTCCTGGGTTCAAGTGATTCTTCTGCCTCAATCTCCCAAGTAGCTGGGATACAGAACTTCTAATGGAATCATTCCTTTAGGTCTAGGATTTATGATTCTACCTTATTTTAGGGAAAACATCGCATTACTACAATAAATTTTAATATACTATAAGAGAAATACGGGGTATAATTTTGGACAAGCACGTTCAGCATCAAATCTCTAACAGTTTTAAGTAGTGACCTTTGTTTTATTTATTACATTTAAAAGCAAAGAGGATTGTGATGCCTAAAAAATACCGGACTAACAAGCCATACCAAACCAGATTAATTGATATGAATCATGTACAACTTTCAGGTAAGAAACAATCTCTTCCACATCCTCTATGAAGCAACCCAAACCCGAAAACTCAGGTGTGTGCATGGTCAGTAGCCAAAATTCAGGATAAAATGATTTCAAAATCATGCTAAAAGTTAAATATTCCATTTCATTATCAAAATTTGTATGTGAATGTGATCAAAACTGCAATCAAAATTTTATGGGCAGTTTTTTTGAACACCTATAATCATGCTCTAAAGTAAAGCAACAATACCACGGAATTACAGTAACAACAAAAAAAACTATTAAAAGTATCTTTAAAAAGCAATAATTTATTTTCTCCTCCTTCCCAGCCAACTAAAAGTCATAGTACAATCTGCAGATTTCCCCACTACTTCCTCTCCTTATTTCCTTCCCCCTCTACTTCAAAGAAAGTTAAGTGTAGACAGCCATGATCAGGAAACCTAAAAGGAGGAAGCAGAAACTTGTTTGTGTGCACAGGGAAGGAAAAAGACATATAACAATACCACAGCATGCTGCTTCAGTAACCTAATTAATATATATCCATTATACTGTCTGAAAATGTTCGTTCAATTTCTCTTTTTAGTCATGTTTCTTTCCAAAATACTACAAACTATAACCTATAATGATTTCACCCTGGAATACTCAACTAAATGTCACCTACAAAGCTGACCAGGGCTGGGTGCGGTGGCTCACACCTCTAATCCCAGCACTTTGGGAGGCCAAGGCAGGTGGATCACCTGAGGTCAGGCGTTCTAGACCAGCCTGGTCAACATGGTGAAACCCTGTTTCTTCTGAAAATACAAAAATAGGCCAGGTGTGGTGGCACACACCTGTAATCCCAGCTACTTGGGGGGCTGAGGCAGGGAGAATCGCTTAAACCTGGGAAGGGGAGGTTGCAGTGAGCTGAGATCTTGCCACAGCACTCCAGCCTGGGCGACAGAGCAAGACCCTGTCTCAAATTAAAAAAAAGAAAGCTGACCAGGTTAACTAACTTAATACTTGCTATCTCATATTAAATACATTGAAATCATTCAGAGAATAGAGTAGGATTCAAACCAATGACTTAGAAGTGAAAGGGCCTGTATTAATCTGGACTCATCTGTTTCCTAACCATTACCTTACTTTATCTTTCTGATGTAATGAAAACTAAGGCTGTGCAACTGCAAAGGAAACTAAAGAAAAACATACTGCTACTGAATAAAATGCTGAGAAATCAAGGAGAAAGGTGGTGGATTGAGAATTCCCAAAGAAAACATTAATTAGATTCACAGCAAATCATCATTTGTGGAAATTTTTAAAACGTGTGTGTACCTACCACTCTAGGCTGAAAAACAACATACAAAAAGGCCATGTCCAAAGAAGAGAATTTTCCCCCACCTACTCAAAAAGTTTATAAAGGATAATTAGCATCCATATTCAAAAGAAACTGCCTCATGAAATTTTAAAAAATGAAAAAGAAACAAGCTCAATTAAAAAGCTTATTCAAGTGTATCTAACTCCCTTTGACTTACAGAGGGTTACCAAAGGCTGACATAGGTCAAGGCACTATTTACAAAATCTATGCCAGTAACAGCTGCCATTTTAAGAAGCCAAGGAATTTAATGTACTGCTTGGACAACTGGTTAAAAATAATCAAAGCCACTCTAATTACATGAACTCTAATTGTTTTTCTTCTTTCTAAAACATTTCTGTATTTCACAAATTTATTTAAATAAATAAATTTAACCATCTTAGGTATCTGTAGTAAATTTTCATTCAAAATGATAAAATAAATATTTATCAGTTGGGCGTGGTGGCTCACGCTTGTAATCCCAGCACTTTGGGAGGCTGAGGCGGGCAGATCATGAGGTCAAGAGACATAGACCATCCTAGCTAACCCGGTGAAACCTTGTCTCTACTAAAAATACAAAATATTAGGTGGACGTGGTGGCACGCACCCGTAGTCCTAGCTACTCAGAAGGCTGAGGCAGGAGAATCACTTGAACCTGGGAGGTAGAGGTTGTAGTGAGCAGAGATCACACCACTGCACTCCAGTCCAGCCTGGGAGACAGAGCAAGACTCCATCTCAAATTAAAATAAAATAATAAATAAATAAATAAATGTCTATCATTTACACACAGGAGAAAATATATTTATAACCTGATCTTATTAAAAAACCCTAACTATAAAAAATGCACAGCCAGGTGCGGTGGCTCACACCTGTAATCCTAGCACTTTGGGAGACCAAGGGAGAGGATCACTTGAGGTTGGAAGTTCAAGGCTAACCTGGCCAACATGGTGAAACCCAGTCTCTATTAAAAAAAAAAAAAAAAGAAAGAAAAAGAAAAGAGAAAAAAGAAAAAAAACACACACAGAAAACTACCATAAACCAGTACTTAGTCTAAAATTTGTAAGAAATTCTAAAACTAAGGTATGCTAGATCCTAAATCAAATGATCTTATGTTAATTCCTTCTGATTTCTTTGAACTCAGAATTCACATTTTTAGAAATACAATGGTTAAAATGTCAAGTCAATCACTTTACCACTGGAAGATACGGTATCCTTTCAGGCAAGAAGGGTGACTTAGTATATATACTAGCAGAGCAGATTAAATAGCTTACTAACAGAGACAATCATACAATTAACCAAACATTGTAAGACTTTAGCTCTTAGGCCTCTGAAACTGTTTTGCAAAGTTAGAGTACCTCCCCCATGCTCCCCCTAGCACATTCTTTCAATCATTGTAATTTTCAAAAACATGTCAAGTTGTAGGCCACCTGGCAAGAGTTTATTTACAAAAGTAATTTCTGCATGACAATTTTTACTGTTCTAAACCAAATCCAAGCTGAAACTTCCAAAAGTGCTAATAATACAATCACAGAATTAAAACATTAAGACTTGGGAGGTTCCTTTGATTTCACCCAGATTCACCTACTCTAAATCCCTCTGACTGGGAGAAATGAAAAGGTCTATAGTAAGCTAAATGGTATTCACAATTAAAAACAAAATAAAACTCCAGGGGAAAGCTCTAACACCTTCACTATTAAACTGAGATTTGCTATGAAATAAATATTATAAACAAAGAACAAAAGCTAACAATACAAAAAAACTAGGCCCTTTAAAGAAATAAGAAAAATCAAATGGAGAGACAAAAGCACTTCTATATAGACTTCAAAACAGGAAATAATGTTTACACTAAATGAACTATCATCTCATTTTGGTGGACCTAATAGAATTATTCTAATTCCCTAAGTATTAGAATTCCATGTACAACAAATCACTGCTCATTAACACAAGCTCTTCTTCTCTCCATGGAAATAATAGCTCTACATTTAATTTTTGAAAAAGAGTAACAAGTCTGAAATAGTATTAACTTTTTACTCCATTAGGAAAAATTTAAACTAGTTCGTGCATCCTTTCTTTCAATGTAATTACTGTATTATTTTAAAACATCTGAATATAAAAAACTTATAATACATACATTTAATTCAACCTAAGATCTAAACATACAAATGAAGGATGGGCACGGTGGCTCACGCCTGTAATCCCAACACTTTGGGAGGCCAAGGCGGGCAGATCACTTGAGGTCAAGAGTTGGAGATCAGTCTGGCCAACATGGTGAAACCCCCTCTCTACTAAAAATACAGAAATTAGCTGGGCGCAGTGGTGCGCACCTGACATCCCAGCTGCTCAAGAGGCTGCGGCATGAGAATCGCTTGAACCCAGGAGTGGAGGTTGCAGGGAGCCAAGATTGTGACACTGTACTCCAGCCTGGGTGAAAAAGTGAGACTCTATCTTGGAGAGAGAAAAAGGAAAAAACCACACACACACACACACACACACACACAAACTTCTGTGAGTTTTACTTATACCTGAAAAAATTAACTGATACTTTCAATAGAAAATCCTAAAAAATACTTAGCTTATTACTTTTGACGAGTTTCTTCACACAATTAAAATCTAGTAGTCAACTTGAAAATGTTTTCCTAATTAAATGTATTTGTTGGGGGTGGGTGGGACTTTAAAAAAAATAAATGAATGTATTTGTAGTTAAATTACAATAATGGAGAACTAAATTTATAAATAAAATATTTCAATTAATGACAACCCAAAAAAAAATTCTCCTTTAAAAAAATGAACTGCTATTATGCTAAACTGATAAGTACACATAAACACTCATCTCATTTAATTATATTAATGACTCAATTCTTAACCTTTAGAGTTGAAGACAATTTATACTAATATTTAACCAATTATTTTCTAATAATGACTATTATTTAGAATGTCATACTTTATTTTGCTTACTTCTGTATTCCTAGCAACATAACACTGCCTGGCTCATGGTAGGTTTTCAGTATATATTGTTAATTGAATAAATAAATCATTTATCCTATAAGAAAAATCGACTGCATTCATTGGGTTTTTCCCACCAGAAGTTAGACGAAATGATACTTAAAGAATACTGTTTAAAGAATGTCTGAATATCACCAAAGTTTAATTAAGTTAAAAATTTTAAAAGTAATCTAAAATTTCTTACCTGGTAGGGCTGAAAGGCACTATCTTCAGTTAAAAACTCCAGTTGCTTATCTACAAGGAATTCTACTGCAGTGACTGAACTGGGTATACTTCTTTCAACCAGAGGTTTGAAAGTCTGCCAAGACAAAAAAATTTCTAATGATAATTTTCTGGGTGGTATCCTGAAAATATGAAGGAATACATATCAAGTATCAATGTCATTATCACTACAGACTTAGAATGCCAATTAATATTAATTCTCATATCATAAACTAAAGCTTTTATCTACATCGTAGGATATTTGTGTTTATTTTAAAGGAACAAACTAGATCTATATATGATATGAACATATTTGAGTATACTAAGTCCCAGCTATTTACTTTTTAAAAGGGAGGCAATAATATATGCACGTGTGTAAAAATGTCTGTTTAAAAAGAGAAACTGCTTTTGAAACAGTAAACTAGGTTGGATAGCATATTTACCCCTGTCTTTTTTTAAAACTGTATTATTTCTTATTAGAGAGTAGTTATTATTTCAATTTACAATTTTGATCTAGCTCATTCACATTAAGCAGACTTTAAAGGATCAGGAAGCATCTGGTCTTTTAACTCCACCCCTTTTACTCCCACCCCCGCCCCTGCACCAAGCACAAATAAAAATCCTGCAGCTTTGATGAGAGCAGCATGGAGGAAGGGAGAAGAGAAAGAGGTCAGTAGGAAGTACTACACAAAACCCTATTTGCAGTCAGGTACAGATTTCCACTACTTCTTTTAAAAAAAGTCAATCCAAGGTCATTTGATTCCTTTAAGAAGACACCTTTCACATATGGGATTTTACTCATATGTTGGGTGGGGGTGACAGGGACGGAGCCAGGGGAGAAAGAGGGAGGAAGGAAATAGGGATGACTTGTATACATTTCTTTATGACTATCACACTCATTTTCAAAGTAGATCAATATTAAATAAAAAACAAGTGTCTTATATTCATGTACTATCCTAAAAACTTGAAAATGAAAACAAAATTACACCATTTTAAAAACAGAGTGACTTTACTATAAAAAAATTTTTTTAGACAATTGGGAAAAAAAGTTCAGAAAATGGTATCAGTAGCTAACTCGGTTTCTTAATAAGTTACTTATATCTCATGAAGAAATCTTTCTAGCTACAGGGTGATTTGTGTTACCATTTCCACACAAAACAAAGCTTTTCATATAGACAGCACAAATTCCCAGGTGTTTCAAAATCACTGTTTCCCCTTTCTCTTATTATGTCTTTAAAAATACATAACATCTTAATAACAATAAACATACTCCAGGGAGAAACTCAAGATCTTCGGTTTGGAGTGGCTTTTAGGGAGTTAATTTCTATATTTAAGAAATTCCTAAGAAGAATTTCAGGTTGACTCACTGCAATCTGTAACAATGTTTCAAAGTCAAAAATTTAATATAAAATTTAAGCAAGACTTATTTCCACACTGTCTACATCACAAAGTTACAAATAATATTTTTTTCTTAATTAAAATAACACGAAAAAAGTTATCTTACATTCATTCTCACTTTTCACTATTTAAGATCAGAAAATCTAATCGCAGTAACATCTTCTCTCCTATATCCTAGGCTAACCTATTAAGCACCGTATTATCATCAAAAGTATCTGTATTTGGGTGAGAAATCACATTTTCAAAATAGAAATCCTCACATTATTTACCTATTTCTTTTTAGGGTTCTCATTTAACACTTCTATTTACATAAAATCCTATAGGATTTCATAAAATCATATTTATTATTTTACTTAACAAGTGACAAAAAGTTTATAATAAATTTAAGAGCATTCATTGTATTTAGGCTTTAAAAGTGTCCACCACTATGTGATCGACTGACATGAAATATGTAACATGAACAGAAATATTATTCGGCTGATCTCTACTGTAAAAAATGTTTTTTCATATTATATCTCTGTCAGTTTAGTTTTTAAGTAAACTAGAAAACACTGTCATGTTCTCAAGAGGACTTTTAATCCTTGAACATTATCAAATGATCTATTTCTTTTCAAACAATACCATGTCAGGTCAACCCATGAAGGTTAACAAAAAGGTCCACAAAAGGTATTATCTAAGTGGCTAAAGATACAATTCAATTAAGTAGGATTTGAAAACGAAGTAAAGTTCTCCTTTTGGAGTGCCTCTTTCTTACGCAAATAATACAGGTGGCTTGCATTTCCTATGAGTCCTCGTCATTTTATAATATGAAAAACATTCTTCTGAATAGAGCTCTGCTTTTCAAGGTAGAGTTCTAAGGGTAAATTTCAACAAGCCAACCTATAATTTAAATTATCCTAAGTTAATTAGAAAAAAAAAGATTTCAAAGTTAAAAAAAAAATTGTCACATTTTAAAATACCTCATTGAAAACCAAGTAAAATTTGGCTACCAGAAATGTAAGAAAACTAGTTGACAATGATCAAAATTGAATACTCTTACAAGGACATGAGTACTTATAATCATTTACAAATGGAGGTCCAAAGTATATCACGCTTCTTAAATAGCAAATAAAAAGTACTGATAAATACTTTCATAGTATTTGTTAAAGAAATGTTTCAATATTTATTAAATGAGCAACAGTGAATATGTGTGACTGCTCTACTTTAAGGAAAAATGAAAGGCAAACAACATATGAAATGATATTAAAATACACCTTGGTTTCTTTAACTGACAAACCAATCATGTAACTATTGTTAATTTTTGTATTAGTTTAATATATTTCAAAGAAATATAAGTTTTAAAATAATAAACATTTAAATAAAAACAAATGGATCCTATGGCTGGCATGATGAATTTGTAGTAAATAGTTCATGGGTCTAGGTACACTGGAATGTAAAGACACTAGAACTCATGCATAACTAATTAAACACTCTAAAGATGAACATTCTATGAGGAACTTCCACAGTCTAAAGGGAAGCAATGAGCTGACATCTGATGAAAGTCACAGCAGAATATGGCCCTAATCACAAGGCTATTATTTAAATACTGTAAACACACTAAATGTTCAGTTGAAACAAAACACTTTTTCAATTTTATTAATGGATTGAGGGTGTTTTCTAAGGTCATTTATCAGTGTTAAACATACTTTAAAAATAGTCTACGGCCCAAATAAATATAGTTGAGAGTCTGCATTTCTAGTAGGGCCTACCAAACTATAGGAAGAATGCTTAGAACAACTGTATCCTGTTTGGGGCTCCATGCTGCACCACATTCCATTCACATGAGGAAGAGGCGAACAGATGAGCCCTCCCCGAAAAACATTTTTAAAATAAATCAGCTACAGCTCTTAAACACAACTCAGCTGCTCAAACGAACGATGTTAAAGCTCACCGTTTCACATTTAACAGGAAATTCGAGGAGCTTATGTCTGCAGTCTTAGTTTCTAACAATCTCTGGTGAACAGTTAACGATTCCAAGTTTTTAAAAATCAGGCTTATTAACTGCAAAAATACTAATATAAAGCTCACCAAAGGTAAATACTAAGGAAGATAACAACCTGAGCAACATTTCAGAAGTTTTAGAAGATTTAGTCTACCAAAAAAAAAAAAAAAAAAAAGACTGCAGTGACTTGAAAGAACAAAGTCCAAATTCCCACCCAAGCAGGTCTATTGAAAAACACGATACTGTTAGAAAACAAGTTGGGGGTGGGGAAGGGAATAACCAAAAGGAAAAAAAAAACCTCACAAAATAAATACCACCCTTCTCTTGAAACACTAGTCTGAAAACCCTAATTTGAAGCACTTCTGCCATAATACTCTAGTTTTTAAATTAACATTTATAATTATTAAATTACTACAAGCACAATAAACCTTTTTAAACAAATAAAAGTTTAAAATTCTTAAAACTAAAAACATTGAGGCCAGATCTATAAAAGGCAGTGACCTTAATTCCTCAGGCTGAGAAGAAAAACCAAATGTAAATTAAGACAAAAGAAAAAGGAAGCAGAAAAATACAAACCGTACTTTGTTCTTGAGAATTTTAAAGTATCTTTAAATCTCAGAAATCCACAACAAGGCTTTAAAGGTCAGTAAGTATTGCTGAAATTTCCATTTTGTTCTTGAAGAGTATTTATCTAGTGTAAATACTTCTTTAGTCTTCAAAAATCACAGGCAAATGGCTCTCAAACCAAGCATTTCTGAGCTCACTTGCAGCGGCGTCATTGTATAGGAAGAAAAGCCAAGACCACAGAACGAAGCAGGAGCTGTAACCTAACAAGTCTCCGACGAGCAAATGACGATTTTCTGTCTGCTCTGGCTCAGCCCTGGCAGTGATGAGGATTACAACTCGCTCTTTGTCATCAGCGCTGTGGTGTTAACGACTGAGAAATCCTGCAGCTGAAGCACTACTGCATCCTCCGATCTGGGTCAGGATAATTTCTCCCGAGGTCGCTTATATAACCAGTAAGATACTCCAAATAAAGAGAACAGCCATCCATCAGCTGGAGAAAGCCTTTCCCACTGTACTCTGTCTGCGTGGAAACACAGTGCAGTAGCTTCCAACAGTGCAGACACCCAAATGAGAACGAGTACTTGGCTTAGGGCACACTGAGAGAAGGGAAGAGGCGGTGCTCTGTAAACTGTAACTAATCCCCCGTCACAGGTGCTGATGGAGTCACTTCCAGCACGAGTCACATTACTGGTGATTACTCACTTGGCTGCGGCCATAGAGACTGGCTCATAATTTTAACAACAGACAAAGACAGACTAGTGGCGAGACTGAAAGCTCAAGTTTACTGTCTCCTTCATAAAGCAAATGCAAATAGTACGTTTTTGCTTTCCAGATTTACCAAGGTGAGAAAGTGCAGAAAAGAAATAACGTGACTATCTTTCAAGTTGGCAAAAATAAAGCATCAAATGTACTTTGTATGTTTTTAGGCACGGATTTATTTTTTTAATATAACCATTTTGCCTTGAAAATATTTAAAACTTCAAAATAAATCAATTTAAAATGTTTTTAGACAATAATCACAACGACCTCAGAGGCATTTTACTCAAAAGAAAAACTGGTAATATCTATTTTGGTAGATTTGAAAATACTCCTCAACCATTTTCACTCATTAGAAAAAACAATTTAACCTAGACAGTTCTAAGATACTTAAAATTTGAAAGCATAAAATATATTTATCAAGTGTGTTATACAATATAGCCTTTTTTTTAATGAGTAGTATGAGGTTTTTTTTATGAGTAGTATAGTCTCTTAACATCCATCTTAATTCTAGAGTTCTGCTGTCCGATGTTGTCCAAAATGGTAGTGACTGACCATATGTGGCAAATGAGTACCTGA
The DNA here is from genome assembly GCF_001604975.1 of Cebus imitator. NCBI lineage: Eukaryota > Metazoa > Chordata > Mammalia > Primates > Cebidae > Cebus > Cebus imitator. The sequence continues at coordinate 350,576 of NW_016107799.1, forward strand.
ATATGGTTAATCAGAATTGACATGTGTGCTGTATGTATAAAATTGAATATTTAAAAAAAAATGTAAGCTGTATCTCATGAAAAAGTTATTTTGATTTGTTAAAATAATATTTTGATATGCTAGGTTAAATACAATACTGTATTGATGGAATGACTTAATTTAAAATCACACGAGGCTGGCTTACGCCTATAATCCCAGCACTTTGGGAAGCCTAGGTGGGTGGATCATGAGGTCAGGAGATCAAGATCATCCTGGCCAACATGATGAAACACCGTTATCTGCTAAAATACAAAAACTTAGCTGGGCATGGTGTCACATGCTTATAGTCCCAGCTACTTGGGAAGTTGAGGAAGGGAAATTGCTTGAACCTGGGAGGTGGTGGTTGCGGTGAGGTGAGATCACGCCACTGCACTCCAGCCTGGGCAACAAGAGCAAAACTTCATCTCAAAAAAAAAAAAAAAACAAAAAACAAATCACACATGTAAGCTCACAGTTTATTTCTACTGGACAAAGAATGCTTTAATAGTAAGTTCTCTATTTCGCTTTTTAGGGGGAAGTAGTCTTGCTCTGTCACCCAGGCTGGAGTGTAGTGGCATGATCTCAACTCACTGCAACCTCCACCTCCTGGGTTCAAGTGATTCTCCTGCCTCAGCCTCCTGAGAAGCTGGTATTACAGGGGTGTGCTACCAAGCCCAGCAAATTTTTGTATTGTTAGTAGACACAGGGTTTCACCATGTTGACCAGGCTGGTCTCTGAACTCCTGACCTCAGGTGATTGACCACCTCGGCTTCCCAAAGTGCTGGGATTATAGGTATGAGCCACTGTGTCTGGCCTTTTTTTTTTTTTTTTTTTTTTTTTTTTTTTTTTTTTTTTTTTTTTTTTTTTAAAGATAGGATTTAGCTCTGTTGCCCAGGCTGTAGTACAGTGGCATGATCTTGGCTCACTGCAATCTCTGGCTCCCAGGCTCAAGCGATCCTCCCACCTCAGCCTCCCGTGTAGATGGGACTACAGGTGGGCACCACCATGCCTAGCTGTTTGTATTTTCTGTAGAGACAGGGTTTCACGAGGTCACCCAGGATGGTCTTGAACTTCTGAACTCAAGCAATCCATCTGCCTCAGTTTCCCAAAGTGCTGGTATTTCAAGCATGAGTCACCTTGCCAGGCCTTACAGTAATTCCTGATTTCATAGCAAAGACGTATGTGATAATGTGAAACTAACTTAGGCAAACTACTCGACAAATCAAGGAGCAGAGATGGAATGGAATAGAAATTTGTGGCTCTATGTAAAACATCAGGTAATATCTGTTAATTTGTCAGTATAATTAAATTTTAACCTTTAGAGCATCCAGCGAAAATCTGTAATTTTCTGACTTACAGAAGGAAAGGTGGTCATATACTTGGTCAACCATGTTTCTGTATTAAAATTTAATTGAAATTGTTTTATTGCAGAAACTACATGATGAAATAGAGGAATTATATATGGTAACATGCACTGAAACTTTAAAAATATACTCGTAAGTGCAAGAAAATACTTAATCTATTTTTAAAGAATGTATGTAAATAGTCTCCTCTTTTTCTCTCTCTCTCGGGAGACAGAATCTCACAGTTGCCCAGGCTGGAGTGCAGTCTCCCAATCTAGGCTCACTGCAACCTCTGCCTCCAGGGAGATTCAAGCATTTCTCCTCCTCCAGAGTAGCTGGGACTACAGGCACGTACCACCACACCCAGCTAATTTTTGTATTTTTCATAGAGATAGCGGTGTCACCATGTTGACCAGGCTGGACTTGAACTCCTGGCCTTAAGTGATCCACTGGTCTTGGCCTCCCAAAGTGCTGGGATTACAGGCGTAAGCCACAATACCCAGATGTAATAGTCTTTTATTATAAATGTATCCCCATGGAGAAATCTCAATTTCAGTAAATCTAACAATTCATATTGATTTATTTTTTAATTATTTTTGAGACTGATTTTTACTCTTCTTCCCCAGGTGGGAGTGCAATGGTGCAATCTCAGCTCACTGCAATGTCTGCCTCCCGGATTCAAGCAATCCTCCTGCCTCAGCCTCCTGAGTAGCTGGGATTACAAGCATGTGCCACCATGCTCTGCTAACTTTGTCTTCATACTGATTTTTTATTCATATCACATACATAATCCCTTTATATCTCCTCCAGAAGCATCACTTTCATTTCACAGAAATTATCAGGTTAACTACTGAAAAGAGGCTAGGAGCAGTGGCAGGTGGATCACTTGAGGTCAAGAGTTTGAAAACAGCCTGGCCAACATGGCAAATCCTGTTTCTACTAAAAATACAAAAACTAGCCAGGGCATGGTGTTGCACCTGTAGTCCTAGCTACCCTGGAGGCTGAGGCAGGAGGTCTGAGGCTGCAGTGAGCTGAGATCGTACCACTGCACTCTGGCCTGGGCAACAGAGACTCAGTCTCAAAAAAGAAAAGGAAAAAAAAAAAAAAAAAGAAAAACTATTAAAAACAAGTGTATAATGGACTTGCACTTATAAAAAGAATGAAAAGAGGCTGGTCCGAAGGTAGTGAGTTATCTCAACTGATTGTTCACAGTCAGTTACAGACCGAACTCCTTGTTCTACCCTTTCGCCCCCTCTCACTACTGCACTTGACTTGTCAAAAAAAAAAAAAAAAATGAAAAGAGATGGGCAATGATTAGTCTAAGACAGTGAGTAAAATAAGGCTTGATTTTATAGAACACGGGTTGTGCTAAAATTATTATATTTTCTGTGTAGAAAATGGATGATGCTAAAAGGTAACTTTATTTTATGAGACGGAGTTTCACTCTTTCTTGCTCAGGCTGGAGCTCAATGGTGCAACCTGAGCTCACTGCACCTTTCGCCTCCCAGGTTCAAGCAATTCTCCTGCCCCAGCCTCCCAAGTAGCTGGGATTACAGGTGCACGCCCAGCTAATTCTCTATTATTAGTAGAAAGGAGGTTTCACCATGTTGGCCAGGCTGGTCTCAAACTCCTGATCTCAGGTGATCCGTACACTTCGGCCTCTCAAAGTGCTGGGATTATAGGCGTGAGCCACCGCACCTGGCCAAGGTAAATTTACACACACACACACACACACACACACACACACAGAAGGAGAGCAAGGAAGTGAGAGAGGAACTGTGTCTCACTCTGTTATCCAAGCCAGAGTACAGTGGAGCTATCAGCTTACAGCAGCCTCAAACTCCTGGGCTCAAGCCATCCTCCTGCCTCAGTCTCCTGAGCAGCTGGGACTACAAGTACATGCCACTACATCTGGCTAGTATAAATATATTAATGTGACTGTTCTGGCATTAATTGGTCTGGTACTCTGGCAAACTTTTAACAAAAACAAAAATAATGAAGTAATGACATAGAGAACCCACTTGGTAACAAGCATAAATTGCTAGTTTTACATCAAGTCTCCTTAATCCACTCCTGTTCTTACAATTCATTAGGAATGGTAAATCCCACCTTTCACACATTTTAGTCCTTTAAATTGGTTGTTCTTACGGCTTATACCTTCCTTACTGGTCTGAGGTAAAAAGGTTAAAGTGACTTAATTTTTCTTTTTGTTGGGAGGTGAGAGTAAAAGCCCTTTTCTGGCTGCTAAACCAGGCTAGGGGAAGAGGAAACTACTCCAGTTACTGCCCAGAAATACACATCTCTAACTTCCTTCCTTTTTAGCTGGTTTCTAGGTTACAAGCTGAATATATCAACAGAGGTCAGAAAGTAAACAGAGGCTAAAAGGAAGGCAACACTGTCTGCCTATCCAAAGAAAATCTATTCCTTCCAATAATGTGAAAATCTTATATGTACAATTTTAAGAGTTAAAATAAACAGACATTTTGGTTCCACTTATCTTGGGCCATGAAAAGAATAATCTCTCATCTTTATACATGTAGAAGCCTAAATAAACCACTGGATTTTAAAAAAATTATACAGACTTAAAAAAGCAAAAACTCCTGCAAGTTAAATGATCTAGCAATATAAGTATTGTTTAAGACATATGGATAGGAAAAGAAGACAAACAACAGCAGAACAGAAATTCAACTTGATATGGACTTACAAGAAAGGTGACTAAATTCATGGAAGTATTTTTCAATATGCCATGTTGTAAAATCTATGAAAATACACAAAAATGTAACTCCTACATCATTGTAATGTCCAAAGGATCAAATTTTTTTTTTTTTTTTTTTTTTT
>NW_016107799.1:355584-359141 GCF_001604975.1 Cebus imitator
AAAAAAAAAAGAAAAAAAACGTTTTTTAACATTAGTAACACCATGCAGATCTTCCATGTAATGCAAAACTTGTGTATCACAGTTTCAAATCTTCAATAGTCTATAAGTTCTAAAGGATTTCTAGGAGAAATGAACCTTATTTTATGACTTTTTAAACTTTCCTTCCTCCAGCAAACATTGTAGCACAGTCATTCAATCAGTATGGAATGGCTTCTACGTGCAAGGCACCATGCTCTGGCCCAGGGTATACAATAGTGAGGAAAAGACAACCAAATTCTTACCCTAGCACAGTTTACAGTCTTTCAGAAGGAAATAGAAATTAATACAGTAATCAAACAAATCAAGCAGCAATCATACAAGCAGACATGGTGGTATGCCCCTAGAATCCCAGCTACTTAGGAGGTGAGCTGAGAGGGTGGCCTGAGTTCAGGGAGTGGGAGACCACCCTGGGCTACATAGCAAGATCCTGTCTCTAAAAAAATATATATATTTTAAAAGGAAATATAAAATTTATTTCTACTTCAATGTCAGAAATTAATACTCTCATTTCTACAGATTAAAAAAAAAACGGACATTCAGAGTTTAAGTGACTTTGCTTGTCAAAAATCTTATTTATAGAAGTGCTGAGACCAGAACTTGGATTTCCTAATTCACAGTTGAATGAGTTTTACATTGTAAGATGGTGTGAAAGCACTGTATTTGTTTTCATGCTTGCTGGCATGGGTGGCAGAGAGCAAAGTGTTTTGCTATCTGCTAAATTAAACTTTAAACTTTGAACTTTGAATGCAGAAAAATGAAGCCTGTCCAGAAGAAACTGCAAAGTCATAAAGTACAAAGGAAAAGAAGTATGACATAATAAATTATATATTTTTAATTTGCTTTACTGACACTTATGTCACCTTTCACAAAGGAGAAATAAGCAGGACTAGGAGGAAAAAAAATCAATTAAACATAACGGTTTTTTGTTTTTTTTTTTTAAATCAGAGTCCTGCTCACATAAAGGGTTTTTAAAGAAATGGTCAGAAAAAGAAGACTGGGAAAGATGATAAAACACTAATATTTGGAAGAAAAGAAAAGCTTATTTAATTACTTTTCTTTCTGTCAAGAAAAAGTGATTTTTACCACGGAAAATATAAACTAGAGATTTAAAAAAATAACCTAAAGATTAAATGATATGTAGAAGATTCTTTTTGTTTCCAAAAATATAGTTTTCTTTATAAGTAACATAATTATATTTGAGAAAATATGTAAAAGAAATGCATGAAAAATATCCCTTATTCTTATCCTTAGTGAACCCAGGTAGTTAACTATTTAAATGCCTTTTCGGTCCTTTTTTTCCCTACAAGCATATCAATATTCAGGATACATGCAAAATTTAAGTTGCTCATTTTATTTAATAATCTTCTCATGTTCTTACACTGCCATCATTTTAAGTAACTACTCAATAAATAAGCATGAGTTTATTAAAACATTAGTACTATTATTCATTCTCTTAATGTTGAATGCTTAAGCTGCTTTTAATTTTGTATTATAAACAATACTATGAACATCTTCATGTTTTTATGTTGGGATTACAGGCGTGAGCCACCTTGCCTAGTCGATCGTTTACCTCTTAAGGTGAAAAATGTAAATATAATTTCACGGGAATGAGAAATAACATACTATTAAATCAACCCAACTGTAAATGCAATGCATGTACTAAAATGGTAATAATCATAAAAATCACAGGATAAAATGAAGTTAGGTGAAAATAAAATGTCTTCAGTCTTGAATGCTGTCAAGCTCACCATCCTCAAGGAATAGGACATATGACATTACGTTTGTATATGACTGATTTCCTGGCCTTTTTTGGTCAAAAGCTAATAAAATGTATCTTCCCATTTTTCCTTCATTTCCTTGTTTTTACTCTTAGAAACTTGAATAAGACATCATTTTTTTTTTTTTTACTGTTTTTTTTTTTTTTAATTTCCATATGCCAAACATCTGTTTCTTGTGCAGTATAAGTCAACAAGGCTCTACAATTATTTTCCCATTACCTCCTTGTTTGTTAAAAACTGATGATGTCAGCAACAATCTGGAAGCTGAATTTTTCAATGGATAAATGAGATTCACAATTTCCATTAAGTATATGATACAGTAGCTACGTCTGCATATTTAAAAGATTAACACATTTAGGTGACAATGATCACTTATATAAAGTAATATTTAGACTCAAAATCTAGTAGGGTAATAAAGTAATCCAAGTTTCTACCATATTTCTTTAAGTATTGGTAATTTATGACAATATTTTGACTGGAGTAAAATATCAAAGTACTGATATACAACATAGAAAGACTACATTGAAAGAGATAACTTTGTTTTCTTTCAATTACAAATTATGATTCATTTAAAATTAATTTCTTTCCCTTCTAGAATGCTGTGGGATAACAAAGTTATCCTTAAAAAGTACAGGGAAAACAAATATACTAATCTCCTCTCAGGTCAGTAACTACTAATAAAATTTTGATACATTTCTTCCTTATGAAGACCCTCCCCACTAAAGCTCTAGGTTTTCTTAATCCAGATCAGTTTCATTGAAGACCTGTCCCTCTAAAGGGATGAGACAAGAGTCCCAGATCTAACTGGGAAAGAAAAAAGTTAAGGCCCACTAATGATACCCAATAGCCTTACAAGTTCATCCCTGTAGAGACAGGAAAATGTCATAGACTCTTCATGGATAATAAAGATTTATTCTAGAGTTGTAGTTTCCTACAAAGTTTCAAATAGTCTGTAAGTAGTCTGAGCAAATAAACTTCTTTGTAGGACTCATGTGAATTTAGTAGTGTTTTATAGTTTTGGTAACAGTTGCTTTTTCTTTGGGGATCTGAAAGCTTCCTGTATTAGCAACGTGACCACCTGGTTTCTGAGGTTGTATTTCTTTTTTTTTTTTGAGACAGAGTCTCTCCCTGTCACCCAGGCTGGAGTGCAACGGTGCAACCTCAGCTCACCGCAACCTCCGCCACCTGGGTTCAAAGGATTCTCCTGCCTTAGCCTCCCAAGTAGCTGGGATTACAGGCACCCGCCACCATGCCTAGGTAATTTTTGCATTTTTAGTAGAGACAGAGGTTTCACCACGTTAGCCAGGCTGGTCTTGAACTCCTGATCTCATGATCTGGCCGCCTCAGCCTCCTAAAGTGCTGGGATTATAGGCGTGAGCCACCGCACCAGGTCTTTCTGAGCTTCTTAACTAGTCTTCTTCATTTCAGGAATTCTCAGAATCATTCTTCCTGCTTCCTGTCACATTTAGGTTAAATAATATTTTAACCTTGTGCTGTGTTCTACTTGGCATTGGAGAACGTACTTAAAAAGTTACATAATTCAGTGTAAAAAACAAAATTACACTGAATTTTGTCATCGAAACATGCATGTTTCTACTCTGACAAGAAGAAAAGCAAAATGCTACATAGAGAAGAAATTGTTCATGAACTAGGTTTGTCAACAGAGCCAACTTAAAATGTCTGTATACTTTTCTTTGCCAGGAAAAAGCTAATTTTCTTTTTTTTTCCTTTTTTTTTTTT
>NW_016107799.1:359943-365487 GCF_001604975.1 Cebus imitator
CACACACACACACACACACACACAATGGGACAAATTAGACAAGTCAATTGAATTAGCTTGCACATCTTTGGGATTCGGGACGAAACCAGAGTATCCTGAGCAAACCCACACAGACATGGAAATAAAGTGCAAATTCCTCTCGGACAGTGGAGCGCCACTCACATAACCAGTTTGTGACCATACTGGGCCTGCACTGCTAACAAAATGTTGAGTTATCTTGTAGGTATAATGGAGCCCCAAACTGCAAGCCACGTAGCATGCACGATAGGAAAGGCTTTAATGCCTTAACAACACCTGGAACCAATAATTCCTCTCCTCAGAACCAAGAAGACTGGGACAGGAGCAGAACTTGAATGTCCGAACTCTTTTGGAAGTGAGAGTGAGGGGTCAATTGGCCTAAAAGATCCAGGGCTAGAACTAGCCTCAATGTAACTTACAAATGGCAAAATTTGAAGCCCTCCAATCAGATCCTGCTAATCCAACATTTCTTTTTTTTTTTTTTTTTTTTTTTTTTTGAGATGTAGTCTTGCTCTACAGCCCAGGCTGGAGTGTAGTGGTGTAGTCTTGGCTCACTGCAACCTCTACCTCCACCTCCCGGGTTCCTATTCAAGCAATTCTCCTACCCCAGCCTCCCAAGTAGCTGGGATTACAGGCATGAGCCACCAATGCCCAGTTAATTTTTGTATTTTTTAGTAGAGATGGGGTTTTACCATGTTGGCCAGTCTGGTCTTGAACTCCTGACCTAGTGATCTGCCTGCCTCAGCCTCCCAAAGTGCTGGGATTACAGGCGTGAGCCACCGTGCCCGGCCTAATCCAACATTTCTAAATCCTTTTCCTTTCCCTCTGAATCCATAAACTTGCCCCAGATCCCAAATCGGGAAGAGGATTTGAGTCTGACTCTTGTCTCCTTCCTAGCCAGTTTTGCAATAAGCCTTTCTTCTACTGGCTGGGCAGAGTGGCTCAAGTCTCTAATCCCAGCACTTTGGGAAGTAGAGGCAGGTGAACTGCTTGAGCCCAGGGGTTGAAGACCAGCCTGGGCAACATGGGGAGATCCCCATTTCTACAAAAAAATATGAAAATTAGCTGAGTGTGGTGGTGTGTACCTCTTGTCCAAGCTACTCAGGAGGCTGAAGTGGGAGAATCACCTGAGCCCAGAAGTTTGAGGCTGCAGTGAGCTATGATCACATCACTGCACTCCAAACTGGGCAACACCATGGGACTCTGTCTCAGAAACAAAAAAACAAAAACAAAAACACCCTTTCTTTTCTCCAAAGCCAGTGCCATAGTTATTGGCTTCTGTGCATACTGGACAGCAAGCCCATTTGCTTGAGAGCAGCCCTAGCTAGGAATTTGTATTTTTTATAATCAATGAAATAATAAAATCACAACATTCAAGGACCTGTTGTAATTAACAATGCATATACCTTGCTCTAAACCAGATTTACTGAATCAGAAATTCTAGAAGTGGGGTCCAGCAATCTGTGCTTTAACAAATTCTTAGGTCATTCTGATACACTATCAAGTTTGAGAATCAGTGGCTTATACCAACTGTTAAACATTCTGGAATCAAAGACCCTTTTGAGAATCTGATGAAAGCTGTAGCTACATGTGACACACACTATTTTACTCCACAATTTCAGAAGTTTCAAGATCATCTGGAGAACATTCTAAGAATATACATTTCCGAGCCTTACTCTCTAACTTACACTGAGGGTGGAGCCCAGGAATCCTTAGTTATAAAAAGCTCTCTGGGTTAGTTCTGAGGTTCAATCACCTTTAAGTACCACTGCTTCAACCATTACCACCACGAATATGGTTAAGAACACGGGCGTAGAATGAATGTATCTCAGAGCAGAGCACCTCGGTCCAGAACTTAAACATTGCCTTAACAGATCAGTTTCCTGGTCACTTTCCTCACTCAATATCCTACTTTCTCAGGAACATAGGACCTTTAAATAATTTATCAAGAGCTTACACTGGAAAGCTGCCCATTCTCAGCATGCAGCTCTTTGAAACACATAGAGGCCCTTTAAACTTTACCCAATTATACACACCAGGTTTTCAAATACAAAAAAACCTAGGGCCAGTAAGATAATAAGCTCTTTGGTATTCTGCAGAAAGATATTTATTTAAAGGTATCCTGGATTTCTAAAAAAATCAAGCAGCTAAATCAGCACCCTGGGAAAGTGGCAATGCTGCCGCCCCAGGCTACATGGAAAGAGAATGTAAGTAAAAATAGTAAATAGCATAACCTCAAAGGTAGTTCATTCTTGTTGCTTAAAAAAGATGAAGACTCAATCATTGTTGATCCCAACTTTCTATGTATACTAAGAGGAACAAAGAGAAAGTGCCTCAAAAGACGACATGAGGAACCAGAAGTATAATCATTCAACAAAAAAATTTCTCAGCCTTGGCAACATAGGGAGACCCCTTCTTTACCAAAAAAAATAAATAAATAAATTAGCTGGGCACGGTGGTGCACGCCTATGGTTCCATCTACTTAGGAGGCTAAGGTGGGAGGATTGCTTGGGCCCAGAAGTTAGAGGCTGTAGTGAATTGTGATCATGCCACGCATTACAGCCTGGGTGACAGAGTGAGACCCTGTCTCAAAAACAAAACAAAAAATTTCAAGACTGATTTAAACTGCCTGTGAAGCAGCAAAATAAATTTAATGAGTCACAGGAATTAAGAAACCCTGAATGAGTTGTCATAAGATTGTGGCCCAAGGAGGTGAAGCCCTAAAATTATGCCATAGGCTTTTCTTTCTTTCTTTTTTTTTTTTTTTTTGAGATGGAGTCTCTCTGTTGCCAGGTTGGAGTGCAGTGGTGTGATATCAGTTCACTGCAACCTCCACCTCCTGGGTTCAAGGAATTCTCCTGTCTCATCCTCCTGAGTAACTGGGATTACAGGGCAGGCTACCATATCCAGCTAACTTTTGTCTTTTTAGTAGAGACAGGGTTTCTCCATGTTGGCCAGGCTGGTCTCGAACTCCTGATCTCCAGGTGATATGCCCGCCTCGGCCTCCCAAAGTGCTGGGATTACAGGTGTGAGCCACTGTGTGCCACAGGCTTTTCTATCACATATTATCAACTACAACAAATAGTTTTCATTTAATTGTTTCAGCTTTACTGAGGTATAATTGACAAAACTGTCTCAATTTAAAATGTGCAATATGATGATCTGATATATCTATATACCGCCAAATGATTAACCCACTCAAGTTAGTTAATACCTCTGTCATATATCACTTAGTTTTTTAGGAGCAGGCTGAGAATACAAGTGCAAATATAGTATTGTTAACTACTGTTACCATGCTGTACATTACATCCCAAGAACTTATTCCTTTTTTTTTTTTTTTTTTTTTTTGAGAGAGTCTCGCTCTGTTGCCTAGGTTAGAGTACAACGGTGTGCCATCTCAGCTCACCACAATTTCCACCTCCCTGGTACAAGCGGTTCTCCTGCCTCATCCTCCCAATGGGATTACAGGGGCGCATCACCATGCCCAGCTAATTTCTGTATTTTTAGTAGAGACCAGGTTTCACTATGTTGGACAGGATGGTCTCGAAATCCTGACCTTGTGATCCACCCACCTCGGCCTCCCAAAGTGCTGGGATTACAGGCATGAGCCACCACGCCGGGCCAAACTTATTCATCTTAAGTGAAAGTTTGTACCCTTTGACCAACATCTACCCATTTCCCTCACCCTACTGCAATGACCATCCCACTTTGTTTCTATCGTAAATTTGACCTTTTTAGATTTCACATATAAGTGAGATTATACAGTATTTGCCTTTCTCTGTCTGGCTTATTTCTCTTAACACAATGCCTTAAGTATTTTAATTTTTTTTTTTTTTTTTTCAGAGTAAGGTTAGGTGTCCTATTTTGATATCTAAAAAGTATATATAAGGGCAGCCATAGTGGCCTGTTATCTCACACCTGTTACACATCACTTTGGGAGGCCAAGGTGGGTGATCACATGTGCCCAGGAGTCCAAGATCAGCCTGGGAAATACAGGGAGGCCTTGTGTCTAAAAAAATAAAAATGTTAGTCTAAGTGTGGTGGCACACACCTGTGGCCCCAGCTACTCTGGAAGCTGAGGTGGGAGAACTGCTTGAGCCCAGGAGATGGAGGCTGTAGTGAGCCATGATCATAATACTGTACTCCAACCAGACATACAGCAAGAAGGAAAGAAGGAGGGAAGGAGGGAAGGGGAGGAAGAAAGGAAGGAAGAAGGAAGGGAAGGAAGGAAGAAAAGGAGGAAGGGAAGGAAGGAAGTCAGTTTTTCAGTTGTAGTTAACCAAGCTCTCAAAGTACACAGAAAAAAACAACAAAGAAAGTATTCAAAGAGTTATAACTTAAGGTGCTCATCTGTGGAAGAATATATTCAATTTACTAGTTTTACAAAATAATGTATAAAATTCAGGCTGGGCACAGTGGCTCATGCCTATAACCCCAGCACTTTGGAAGGCCAAAGCAGGAGGATCACTTGATACCAGGAATTTGAGACCAGTCTGGGCAACAAAGTGAGACCTCGTCTCTACAAAAAATTAAAAAAAAAATTAGCAGGGTGTTGTGGCACACGCCTGTGATCCCAGCTAACCAGGAGGCTGAGGCAGGATAATTGCTTGTGCTCATGACGTTGAGGCTGCAGTGACCCATGATCATGCTATTGCACTCCTGGGTGACAGAGTAATAACCTGTCTCCATAAATGAATGAAAGAATGAATAAATAAATTAATTAAAAAATGCTTTTAGTAGTAGCGAACCAAGCATACAAGTTCATGGCCATTAATTAGTCATTTAGTTAACAAACATTTATAAAGCACGTGTGATGTGCTAGCCAATGTGTTGGGTGTTACATACCAGAAGGTAAAAATCATCAACATTTTGTTTTGCCCAACAACTATCCTGAATAACAAAAAAATTAACTTCTCTTGTACAATAAAATTTATCAAGAGTGAAGGTTAAATCTCCTAGTTAGGGTCTAAAATGCTACTATTTAAGTATGTTGTAATACATATTCCCAACCCTACCTCCACAGGCACATATTAGTATAATATGTGGTAAAACCAGCTTGTCAGCTTTTGATGCAAAAAAGGATTAGGAAGTTTTATTCATTAAACAAATATTCACTTAAATATTTAAAGTGTGTTAAACATTGTCTCAGAGATTTTAGGTGATGCAAAGATGAAGCTAAACAGGAACTCAGTAAGAGACAACACTGTTCTGTGGTATGAAAGTTAAAGCTGTTGTTCCAAGTATGTGAAGTACCAGTCTCAATATATTAAGATAATTTCAAATGAAAATTAAAGACATACCATTCAGAAAGACATAAATATTAGAAAGTAAAGCCAAGTGATCTGGATAGTGAAGGTCCATTTACAATCGTTATGTTATGAATGGCTAAAACACATAGAAATGTTTAGTTTAAAACCTGCCGGGCGCGGTGGCTCAAGCCTGTAATCCCAGCACTTTGGGAGGCCGAGGCGGGTGGATCACGAGGTCAAGAGATCGAGACCATCCTGGTCAACATGGTGAAACCCC
>NW_016107799.1:366612-368905 GCF_001604975.1 Cebus imitator
CAAGCAACCTGTCAATGATACCCATTATGGCTTCACATGTTCACTGCCAAAGAAACAAAGATGAAAGGCATGACTGCTCAGCAACCCTCTGATGAGTTAAATTTGCGACCACACTTTTTCACTCCTGCAAAAGTAAGCACTGATTAATTTTAGGGCCCTTCTTTGAGCCCCTTCCTATATCCAACTCTGGTTCTTACAGTCATAGTATCAGCAGGGTAGACTATCACATAGCGTCATCCCTTGGTATACATGGGGGATTGGCTCAGGATCACCTGCATATATTGCCAAAATCCACGCACACTGAAGTCTTGTAGTCAGCCCTGTGGAACCTGCATACAAAAAGACAGTCAAACACAAACACGAGTGTTGCATCCTATAAATACTGTAATGTTTTCTTTCTTTCTTTTTTTTCTTTGAAGCAGAGTCTTGCTTTGTTGCCCAGGCTGGAATGTAGTGGCATAATCATAGCTCATTGCAAACTCAGATCCTGGGCTCAAGGGATCCTCCTACCTCAGCTTCCTAAGCAGCTGGGACCACAGCCATGTACCACCATGCCTGACTTACTTATTCATTCATTCATTCATTTTTGGAGACAGTCTCACTCTGTCACCCAGACTGGAGTGCAGTGGCACAATCTCAGCTCACGGCAACCTCCGCCTGCTATGTTCCAAGTGATTCTCCTGCCTCAGTCTCCTAAGTAGCTGAGACCACAGGCATGCGCCACTAAACGTGGCTAATTTTTGTATTTTTGGTAGACATGGGGTTTCACCATGTTGGCCAGGGTGGTCTCAAACTCCTGACCTCAAGTGATCCACCCACCTTGGCCTCCCAAAGTGCTGGGATTACAGGCGTAAGCCACCCCACCCAGCCTAATTATTAAATTTTTTGTAGAGACAGGTTCTCACTTTGTTGCCCAGGCTAATACTGAATTTTCTATCCATGTTTTGTTGCAGTTGTGGAACCCACAGACACAAGAGTGCCAACTGTATGTACTTAAAAAACACCCCTGTATGAGTGGATCTATACAGTTCCAACCTGCATTGTTCAAGAGTCAACTACAGTTGGAATTATATACTATGTAGCCTTTTTAAGATTGGCTTCTCTCACCTAGTAAAATGCATTTCAGTTTTCTTCTTGTCTTTTCATAGCTTGATAGTACATTTATTTTTAGGAATGAGTAATATTTCAATGTCTGAATGTATCACAGCTTCTTTATTCACATACTGAAGGACATCTTGGATGCTTCCAAGTCTTGGCAATTATGAATAAAGCAGCTATAAAAAATCCATGTTCAGGTTTTGGGGTGGATGTGTTTTCAACTCATTTGGGTAAATATCAAGGAATAACTGCTGTATCTTGTGGTAGGAACATGTTTAGTTTCGGATGAAACTGTCCACTCTCTTCCAAAGTGGTTGTATCATTTTGCATTCTCACCAGCAAAGAATGAGAGTTCCTGTTGCTCCACATCTTTGTCAACATTTATACATCTTAGTCAACATTTAATGTTGTTGGTGTTTTCCATTTTGGCCATTCTAGTAGATATATTGTGGCATCTCATTGTTTTAATTTGCTATTTGTTAATGACATACAATGCACAGTTTCTTTTCATATGTTTATTTGTGATCTGTATACCTTCCTTGGTAAATCGTTGTCTGTTGCGCTCTATTGCCCATTTTTTTGTCAGGTTGTTCATGTTTTTAATCTTGAGTTTTAAGAATCTGTTTATTTCAAGGCTAAGTACAGTGGCTCACATCTGTAATCCCAGCACTTTGGGAAGCCAAGGAGGGTGGATCACTTGAGGCCAGGAGTTTGAGACCAGCCTTGCCAACATGGCAAAACACCATCTCTACTTAAAATACAAAAAGTAGCTGGACCTAGTGTCACATGCCTATAATCCCAGCTACGTGGGAGGCTGAGGCATAAGAATCACTTGAACCCAGGAGGCTGAGGTTGCAGTGAGCCAAGATCTCACACTAGTGCATTCCAGCCCGAGTGACAAAGTGAGACTCTGTCTTTAAAACAAAATAAAACTGCATATTTTAATAGTCGTTTTTAAAATCTGACATGTCTTTTGCAAAGATTTTCTTCAAACTTGCTTTCTCATTCTTTCAATATCCTTAGTTCTGGCTATACATTTTAAATTGATTTAATAATTCTATAATCCCAGTATTCTTTTTTTTTTTTTGAAATGGGGTTTTGCTCTTGTTGCCCAGGCTGGAGTGTAATGGCACTGCAACCTCTGCCTCCTGGTTTCAAGCGATTCTCCTGCTTTAGCCTCCCAAGTAGTTGGGAT
>NW_016107799.1:368965-379239 GCF_001604975.1 Cebus imitator
TAGTAGAGACGGGGTTTCACCATGTTGGTCAGGCTGGTCTCCAACTCCTGACCTCGGGTGATTCAACCGCCTCAGCCTCCCAAAGTGCTGGGATTACAGACATGAGCCACGGTACCCAGCTAGAATCCCAGTATTTTACTACGGGTTATGGGTGAATCATCTGAGGTCAGGAGTTCTGGACCAGCCTGGCCAACATGATGAAACCCCATCTCTACAAAAAATACAAAGATTAGCTAGGTGTGGTGGCGCTTGCTTGTAATCCCAGTTACTTGGGAGGCTGATGCAGGAGTACCACTTGAACTCAGGAGGCTGTTGCAGTAAGACGAGGTCACGCCACCGCATTCTAGCCTGGGTGACAGAGTGAGACTTTGTCTCCAAAAAAAAAAAAAAAAAAAAATTTGCCTACAACCAACCTAGCCAAGTATTTTCCCAAGGATGATCACACATTCCAATTCCCATTACCAGAGATAATCACTTCTATTATCGTTATTCTAGAATCAGTCTAAAAGAATAAATGACTTCCTCAACCTTTTCTTGGTTTGGTGGTCTCAATGCCACCAAAACCTTAACTGAAATAAACCATGGCCACTCCATTTTATATTCATCCTTCTAGCTATCAAATGAACCAACAAATACCTAGATATAAGTAGTGTGCAGAACCAGACCCCTCTGCTCTCATAGAGTTTTTATTCCAGTGGGGTGGATAAAGAATGTATCACTACCTTCCTGGCCATATTCTGATGATGAGACCTCTCCTATTTCTTCTATTTATCACTTATATTCATTGCTACCACTCAGGTACATCAAGTAAGATAGAAATATGTAATATTTGTTTTCCCTTCATCAAAAATACACAACTAACACACTCACTGTCATAAAATAGGACCTCAAGATAAAATCTTCAGGTCATTCTACTTTTATAATCACCCATGATCTAGCTTTCTAATTCTGCATTCCTTTGAAACTCCTCTCTCAAAGTAATGGCCCACTTATTGCTAAAATTCAGTCCTCTACCCTCCTTAAGACAGAGGCATTCATATTAATTATAGCCTATGTTATAAAACACTTATTCATCCTTTGACTTTGAAAATACCATATTCTGGTGCTTTCCCTTCTATTTCTCTAACATTTTTTTAATCTTCCCAGCTGGCTCCACTTCTTCACAATCCTTAAATGTGGCTGTGGCTCAAGATTAAGCCAATCACTTTGAAGTCTAACTGATCATCTCATGGCTTTAAATAATATCTGTCACATCTAGGTCCTTTTTCTGACCTTTCTCATGCACTAATTCAGTTATTTTGATTTCTTAATTGGCTGTCATTTCATCTGACTCTTCTAACTGATCCTAAAAGACAAATTTATCTAAATCATTCCCTTATTCAAAACACTTTATTATTACATTTTGAAAGATATCCTAATCATCTTCACCTTGCAGATGAACTCTTCAGCAATTCAACCCTTTCCTTTTTCCAGATTCATATTTCACTATGGCTATTTTTATAATTATGCATATCTCACATCCTTAAATGTTTTTTGTTCTTTCATATTTATTCTCCTCTGATTTAGCTTAAGATGTTTCCCTTTTTCTGTTACAATTCAATCAATTTTTTTTTTTTTTTTTNAAAAAAACCACATTGTGTATAAACATATAGCAAGCATCAGTCACTCAATTATTCATTTGTTACTCATTAAATTAAGGTCTTATTTTAATCAACAATTTAATCCTGGAAACTTCTTTGGCCTTCAACTTTCTCATCTACAAAATTATCTGCCTCTGATATAAACATTTAACTCTGACTGGCTTAAGTACTACCTGAATTTAAGTGGGAAACATAGTTTAGTTTGGAAAGTATTTCAGCTATGAATATGGCACAATATCCTATCATAAAAGTGAAAACCATATTAATTTAGAAAAAAACTAAACAGACATGCATGATTTTAATGTATGCCTGTTTATTCATATTTTCATATTTAAGAGCCCAGTAGAATGATGTTGGCAAGTCCATTTCAGAAAATGAGAGCATTCTTTTTTCTCTTTTTTGAGGCAGAGTCTGGCTCTGTCGCTCAGGATGAAGTGTGGTAGCCTGATCTCAGCTCACTGCAACCTTTGCCTCCTGGGTTCAAGCGATTTTCCTGCCTCAGCCTCCTGAGCAGCTGAGATTACAGTCATGTGCCACCACACACAGCTCATTTTTTTTTTTTTTTTTTTTTTTTTTTTTCAAGGGGTTTTCTTTTTTTTTTTTTTTTTTTTTTTTTGTGGGTTTTTCACTCATGGTTGCCAGGCTGGAGTGCAGTGGCGTGATCTCGGCTCACTGCAACCTCTGCCTCCTGGGTTCAAGCACTTCTCCAGCCTCAGCCTCCCAAGTAGCTGGGACTACAGGCACGTGTCACAATACCCAGCTAATTTTTATATTTTCAGTAGAGACGGGGTTTCACCATATTGGCCAGAATGGTCTTGATCTCCTAACTTCGATCCGCCTGCCTCGGCCTGCCAAAGTGTGGGAATTACAGGCACAAGCCACTATGCTTGGCTCACTCTTTCCAAGGCCTAGTTGAAACACAGTTTTGTATAATTTCTGTATCTCACCACTGCAAATTAATCCTTTTCTGCTTTATATACCCACTGTTGGTTGTTTGGACTTGTACTACAACACAGTAAAAATAGTTTTAACTTATTATTTATGCATTTATCTGTCTCCACAAAACTCTGAGCTCCAGGAAGACACAGATTTCTTCAATTCTGTTTGTATTTTCCATAGTATCTAAAATCAAAGCGTATCATTAAATATTTCTAAAGAAGTTCTAAAATTGAGGGTCATTAGGGAAAACACCTTCCATCAGCTCCTAAGAAATTAATTTTAAAAGGCAGTATTGAAAATGTAGAACTAAATTGTTGCAGCCAGTCTACAGTTTTTTATGAGGAAATTATGTAAGAAGTGCCACAACCATCTTAGGTCATCAAATTTAAAAACAGGAATTAGCCGTTAAAGATTCTTTCTAAAGTGGTTAAAAAAAAAAAAAGTTAGCATTTAGGTTTCTTTTTTTGTTTGTTTGGTTTGGTTTTTTGAGTATCTCTCTGTGTCATTTGGACTAAAGTACAGTGGTTCAATCATGGCTCACTGTCTCATTGCAGCCTTCAACTCCTGAGCTCAAGTGATCCTCCCACCTTAGCCTCCCTGAAAATACTGGAATACAGACATGTGCCATTGTGCCCTGCTAATTTTTTATTTTTTGTAGAGACAGGGTCTTACCCAGGTTGGTCCTGAACTACTGGCCTGAGGTGATACTCCTGCCTCAGCCTCCTGAAGTCACAGGTGGGAGCCACCACACCTGGCCTGCATTTAGAATTCTAAGAGCAACCACAAATATTAGCTGCAAATGTTAAAAAATTACAATTACTGTTTTAAACCTATGAGTTCTGCCTCCACTGGCTGCTTTGTTGCTATGATTCTACATAGGCTCACCAGAGAACCTGCTGATCAAGTTAAGAGGTCTCTCTCAAGAAGTATTAACTAGATTTTGAATTGTTTTATAACCAAGTTTCCTTTCAAAAAGAAAAAAATTTACTTCCAAATTGTCAGAGACAATGTATTTTTTAACATTTTAGTCAAGAAAAGTTTGGTAGATACAATTGATTTTTGTTATTCATCCTAGTTATGTTGTGTAAAGTCAATTCAAACTTTGAGTTAGTAAATATTGAGCTACTGCTCTTAAGGGAATGTAAGGCAGGCTCCGATGAGCCTCTGGTCACGTTTTTTGTTAACCATATTTATCCACAAACATGTTTTATGTGTGATTCCTGTTTAAACACACCAAATATATATCTTTTTTTTTTTTTTTTTTTTTTTGTTAAAGATGGAGTTTCACTCTTGTTGCCCAGACTGGTGTGCAATGCTGAGATCTTGGCTCACTGCAACCTCCACCTGTCAGGTTCAAGCAATTCTCCTGCCTCAGCCTCCCAATTAGCTGGGATTATGGGTGCTCACCACCATGCCTAGTTAATCTTTTGTATTTTTAGTAGAGAGAGGGTTTCACCATGTTGGTCAGGCTGGTCTGGAACTCCTGACCTGAGTTAATTCACCCACCTTAGCCTCCCAACATACTGGGATTAAAGGCGTGAGCCACCATGCCCAGGCATATCGTTGATTCAGTATACTGAGATCACGGACAACAGCACTATTAACTGATGCCTAAATAAAACTTATCTAACACATGTATTTTCCACAAAAGGCATATCATCACAGCCTTCTTGCAGTTAAAAAACATTAGGCAGTACTCAGCACTACGTTTAAGGAGCATTTTAAACAGCAAAATCACTAACTCAAACCAGAAAAACACAAAAATACAAAAAACATGACATTAAATAGACCATTAAAAGGACACTTGTTTGTAGTATGAGATCTGAAACAAGAAGGCAGAACACCACCTGCTCCATTTCAGTTGGAAATGTATGTATGGGTGACTCAAATTTTTCTCCACTCTGCTTAAGTCTATGAATGGCCAAGAAAGTGCCATTTTGGGTTACAAATAATTTTTAGTGAGTAGGCAGATTTGCAATTACAGAATCTGCACCATAATAAGGATCAGTTATATTTTCTACATGCTAGTAAGACTAGTTATCTAGCGGTAAAAGATAAAATAGTCTTTCCTGTTTGACAGTATGAAGTTTTTAAAAGAAAAGCAGGTGGAAGAGGACAATTTTTAAATTTAAAGCCAAAATCTCTATTTTACTCGTAAGTTCCCATTTTAAGATTTTCATAAATCAGATTATACATTTATTCGAAGTACCTGTTACTATATAATTATTCCCTTCCTGAACCATATGTGTTTATTTCACCACTTAGATTGAGAGTTTCTCAAAATTAGGAACCAGTCATCTCCTTTGTCATCTTTTCTCATCATCATCCCCAGGATTCTGAAAAGCATATGCAGTTACTAGTGTTGACAGTGAAGTGTTTATTTAAAAACATTACCAGGGCTCATAAACGAGAAAAAGTATAGAAAAAAAGAGAAAGAGTTATGTTGTTGGAAAACTAAGTGAAAGTAAGAAAGGGTATACATTTTTCTCTCCACTTTTTTTTTCTTTTTTCTTTTAACACTCCATTGTCAATATTAGATCAACCACTCTTCCCTTTATTCTTTTCATTGAGACTTAGAATTGTCACAAAATGCACAAGGTTGGAGGCCCACAATGAAATGGACTATCTTGCTACTTGGTGAGGAATTTACCAGGAATCCTTGTGATCTGATAAAACCCTGCTGATCCCAGAAGAAAGCAATGTGTGATCATAAAGAGAGGTAGGAAAGGCCAGGCACGGTGGCTCACACCTGAAATCCCAGCACTTTGGGAGGCTGAGGCAGGCAAATGACCTGAGGTCAGCATTTTGAGACCGGCATGACCACCAAGGAGAAACCCTATCTCTACTAAAAATACAAAATTAGCTGGGAGTGGTGGCGCATGCCTATAATCCCAGCTATTTGGGAGGTTGAGGCAGGATAATCACTTTTCCGGGAGGCAGAAGTTGCAGTGAGCCAGGACCACCCCAAGTGCACTCCAGCCTGGGCAACAAGAGCAAAACTCCGTCTCAAAAAAAAAAAAAAAATTAGCCAGGCATGGTGGTACATGGCTGTAGTCCTTGTAGGTATACTAATCCCTACTCGGGAGGCTGAGGTACGAGAGTTGCTTGAACCCAGGAGGTGGAGGTTGCAGTAAGCTGAGATGGCTACACAGGTGACAGAGTAAGACTCTAAATCAAAAATAAATAAATAAAAATAGAATTGGCTAGTACATAGCAATCATTTAAATGAAAATAAGTTCAAAAATTGTAGTATTAACTAAAGTGTAAATTAAAGTGGTATCAATTAAATTGTCAATTTTTAAAATAAAACATATTGAAGGACTATAACAACAGAAAATTCGGACAGAAGACAGCAAATGTAATTTAGATGTAAATATATATATTTTATAGATTTAGTATATAAGATGAATAAAAATAATTACATATAAAAACCACATTGTTTGCTCTGGTTTCTCTTCATAACGAATAAATCTTTCACCTTTTATTAAAGATTTCCATGGAGAGGAACAATTATGAGTTTATAACTGAATTTTTTGATGTCCTGCTTAGGCAAGGCTCATTAAAAAAACAACAACAACAACAAAAAAAAAACCACATTGTGTATAAACATATAGCAAGCATCAGTCACTCAATTATTCATTTGTTACTCATTAAATTAAGGTCTTATTTTAATCAACAATTTAATCCTGGAAACTTCTTTGGCCTTCAACTTTCTCATCTACAAAATTATCTGCCTCTGATATAAACATTTAACTCTGACTGGCTTAAGTACTACCTGAATTTAAGTGGGAAACATAGTTTAGTTTGGAAAGTATTTCAGCTATGAATATGGCACAATATCCTATCATAAAAGTGAAAACCATATTAATTTAGAAAAAAACTAAACAGACATGCATGATTTTAATGTATGCCTGTTTATTCATATTTTCATATTTAAGAGCCCAGTAGAATGATGTTGGCAAGTCCATTTCAGAAAATGAGAGCATTCTTTTTTCTCTTTTTTGAGGCAGAGTCTGGCTCTGTCGCTCAGGATGAAGTGTGGTAGCCTGATCTCAGCTCACTGCAACCTTTGCCTCCTGGGTTCAAGCGATTTTCCTGCCTCAGCCTCCTGAGCAGCTGAGATTACAGTCATGTGCCACCACACACAGCTCATTTTTTTTTTTTTTTTTTTTTTTTTTTTTCAAGGGGTTTTCTTTTTTTTTTT
This sequence comes from Cebus imitator, assembly GCF_001604975.1. Lineage (NCBI taxonomy): Eukaryota > Metazoa > Chordata > Mammalia > Primates > Cebidae > Cebus > Cebus imitator. The sequence continues at coordinate 375,749 of NW_016107799.1, forward strand.
TTTTTTTTTTTTTTGTGGGTTTTTCACTCATGGTTGCCAGGCTGGAGTGCAGTGGCGTGATCTCGGCTCACTGCAACCTCTGCCTCCTGGGTTCAAGCACTTCTCCAGCCTCAGCCTCCCAAGTAGCTGGGACTACAGGCACGTGTCACAATACCCAGCTAATTTTNACTGCAACCTCCACCTCCTGGGTTCAAGCAATTCTCGTGCCTCAGCCTCCCAAGTAGCTGGGATTACAGGCGCCTGCCACCACGCCCGGCTATCGTCTTTTGTATTTTTAGTAGAGATGGGGTTTCTCCATGTTTGGGTCAGGCTGGTCTCAAACTCCCAACCTCAGGTCAACCGCCCACCTTGGCCTCCCACTACCACACTCAGCCAATTTTTTTTTTTTAAACAGAGACTGGCTCTCCAGGCTGGTCTGGAACCCCGAAGCTCAAGTGATCCTCCTGCCTGGGCATCTCAAATGCTCGGATTACAGGCATGAACAATAATACCTGGCCAAAATACCTTTAACTATAACATCAGCTAGAGAGGAGGCTGAGACTGTAGGGAAAACAAAATAAATAAGGAAAAAGGAAAAGGTGAGAAAACGCTGAAAAGAGTAAAACGCTGAAAAGAAGACATTAAATTGGAATGTTATAAAAATGTGAAATATTTTCATTTACGTCCTAGGGTTGCTGTAATGAAGCACTTACTACAAACAACATTAGTGGGTGGCTTAAACAACAAATTGATTTCCTCATAGTTCTGGAGGCTAGAAGTTCAAAATCAAGGTGTCAATGATAGTGGTGATGGCCCATCTGTAATGGCTGATGAGAGGACATCAGCTGCAGCGGGGGGCTGTGTGCTCCACAGAGGCAGGGGGTGGGGTGCTAGGAACAGGTGATTCCAGTGGGAGCCCCATTCCCTACTGAGTTGGTGGGGCAGAAACTCATGCTCCCAGGTGCAGCTGCAGCTGTCCAGCTGTGGCTCCAGACCCAGGCATCCCTGTGCTCTCGGGGGCCTGAGAAGCCCACTGCCCACAGGTTTGGAAGTACATGGTCCTACTCTCTGGCCTCTCTCCGCTCCCAGCACCTGTTCTGCAGCATAGCAAAGTTGTGAACATGCCCTGACAGCTGAGCCCAGGTGCTGCTGCAAGCAGGGCAGGTGTGCATGTGCTTAGAGCATTGATGACATGCCAGCCCCTGCTGCCTTGGCCCCCTCCAGACTTTAGGTGCCAAGGAGCATAGGAGGGAGGTCAACAGTATAATGGTGGCTTGGCATGGGCCTGTGGGCGTCTCTTAGCATGGAAAACCTGGACATCTTGGACGGCATGTATGAACCATGGATGGTGGCGGGACCAGACAAGTTCCTAGAAGGGAAGGGCAGGTCCCCGGTGAAACCCCAGCTACAAGCCAGGGACAACCTGAAGCCTGGGGGCCAGGCTACCAGTTCCAGGTAGGGTCTCCAGCCCAGAGTGAGAACTTCCTTAATGCCTTTTAGCCAGTCAGACAGTGCTTATCCAGGCCCAACCATGCTCCCTTCTGAGCCCATAAAAACCCTGGACTCAGCCAGACTTAGACACTCATTGGGACTACTTATCTGCAGACAGGAGCTACCCACTTTGGGTCTCCTCTTTGCTGAGAGCTGTTCTGTCACCCCTCTCCACCTTGCTCACTACCCTCCAGTTGTCCACATAACCTCATTCTTCCTGGATGCAGGACAAGAATTCCAGACTCACCAAATGGCAGGAGCACAAGGAGCTGTAACACATTCCTGGCTGGCTTACCAAGGTGTGAGTGGTGACTTGCTCTCGGACTGTGGGAGTGAAGAGTGGCAAAGTTTCTGGAAGCCCAGACCTCAGGATTCCCCAAGCCAGAGCTGCTGTAACACTATATTCCTCCTGCCCTCCACCGGGAAGCCACCCCATGGGATGAGAAGCAGCAGCAGGGCCAGGCCAGCCCAGGAGTTGCCAGCTGGAGCGGGATGGCAAGACTGAAAGAGCTGTAATACAAATGGGCTGAAACAGCCACCCCACCCCCACCCCAAAAAGCTAACCCTCCCCCTCCACTCACTGCACTGTAGGCAACAAGAAAGAGAGAAGAGCTGTAGCCCTACTGAGAGCCCAGACTTCAGGACCCCCCATGTCAGGGCTATGACACTGGTGCCCTCTTTGGGGCTCTGCAATTCCTGGCATCTCTGAGCTTTCAGGTGACACCACATTCCCTCCATCCAGACATGGGTGCCCGCAGTGACAGCCACTTGTGGTACATCTGATTCATGTACAGCCTCACAGTGGGGCTGGCACCTGTACCAGTGCCTGGAGCTGCCTGACCCACCACAGCAGCCAGTATGCCTGGCTGTACACAGTGGCCAGACCTTGAGCTTGCTCATTCACACTCCCCTCACTGCTCTGCTCCTGGCTTGCCCTTGGTAGGCGTGAGATCCAGGCCGGTGGTATGAACCAAGTTCAGCCTGCCAGGCTAAGTGGGCAGAAAGGGCCCAGCCAGAATGAGCAAAATTCAAGCATTGGTGTCACTGGCCACAGTTTCCAGCTGACGAAGTGACACCAATAGGACCATGTCTCCTCTGAAACCTGTACCAGAGCCCTTCCTTGCTTCTCCTAGCTTCCAGTGGTCTGCTGGCAACCTTTTGTAATCCTTAGCTTGCAGGAGCATCATGCCCATCTCTGCCACTGTTGTCACATGGTTGACACTGTGTATCTCCGTATCTATGTTCTGTCTTATAAGAAACCCTGGGCTGGGTGCTGTGGCTCACACCTGTAATCCCAGCACTTTGGGAGGCCGAGGGGGGTGGATCACAAGGTCAGGAGATTGAGACCATCCTGGCCAACATGGTGAAACCCCGTCTCTAAAAAAAAAAAAAAAAAAAAAAAAAGGAAAAAACCCTGGATTAAGGACAACTCTGATGACCTCATCTTAACTTGATTTTATCTTCAAAAACCCTACTTCTTATTAAGGTTACATTCATAAGTACTATATACCACAAGTATTAGATTTTCAACATATCTTTTTCGGGAAAACATTTCAAGCCGTAACATATCCTTTCCAAATATCTGCATATTTAAGATGTCCTCCCTACATCAGTTAACGACAGAATACCACAAACATTCTAATCTTTTTTAAAAATTTTATTCATTAATTTACATATTTAATAAATATTATTACTAAGCCTACATTAAGCACCATGCTAGAAACTATATGATATGAACTGGGAGTGGTGGCTGATGTCTGTAATCCCAGCACTTTGCGAGGCTGAGGTGGTGGATACCTGATATCAGGAGTTCCAGACCAGCTTAGCCAACGTGATGAAACCCCATATCTATTTAAAATACAAAAAATCAGCTGGGTGTGTTGGTGGGTGCCTATAATCTCAGCTACACAGGAGGCTGAGGCAGGAGGATGGCTTGAACCCAGGAGGCGAAGGTTGCAGTGAGCCAAGGTCATGCCATTGCACTCTAGCTTGGGCAACAAGAACAAGACTCCATCTCAAAA
>NW_016107799.1:379285-389234 GCF_001604975.1 Cebus imitator
AAAAAGAAACTATACAATATGAAAAGAGTTTAGAAATAAAGATAATACATGAATTATTATATCCTTAAACATTACAACTGAATTTTTTTTTTTTTGAGATGGAGTCTTGCTCTATTGCCCAAGCTGAAGTGTAGTGGCATGATCTTGGCTCACTGCAACCTCTACCTCCTGGGTTCAAGCAATTCTCATCCCTCGGACTCTGAAGCATCTGGGATTACAGGCCTGTGCCACCACACCCAGATAATTTTTGTATTTTTTGTAGAGATGGGGTTTCACCATGTTGGCGAGGCTGAATACTGACTCCAGTAGGCAGTTATCACACTAAAGTGAATATAACGTTCAACCAAATATTTAAGTAAATACACTCAGGCGGTCTGGCAAGGAAGCTTGGTCACAGTACTAGTAAGGCCAAGGTCAAGGGCACTATCTCACATAGAGCTTTGTATGTTGGGTTCAGAGCCACAAACTATCCTCTCATAGGAAGTCAGCCTGGTTATGAAAAGCACAATAAACTTAGAGATGAAATATTTGTACCAAAGGAAAGGGAGGCTATCCTTGTTTGTGCAGATACAAATAAAAAAGATTTACACATTTTCTAAGTTTGATACTTTAGCTTGAAAAAAAATGTTCCATCACAGGAAGATTTTTTTAATTGAACCATCCCTACTATATGAACAAAATTGTTGCAATTTTTTTTCTCTGAATCTTCCTATCATGTCAACAGCAGAGAATTACTTTTAGGGTTAAAGTTGAAACCTAACAGAAATTCATTATGAGGCTGGGCGTGATGGTTGACACCTGTAACCCCAGCACTTTGGGAGGCCAAGGCAGGTGGATCTCACGAGGCAAGAGTTCTAGACCAGCCTGGCCAAACTCATGAAACCCCGTCTCTACTAAAAGTACAAAAATTATCCGGGCATGGTGGCATGCACCTGTAGTCACAGCTACTTGGGAAGCTGAGGCACAAGAATCATTTGAATCTGAGAGGTGGAGGTTGCAGTCAGCTGACATCCCACCACTGCACTCCAGCTTGGGTGACAGAGTGAGACTCTGCCTCAAAAATAAACAAACAAACAAACAAATTCATTAAGAGAGAACCATCTATAGATGCCAAGGCCATATTCAATATTCAATGCAAAGGCCTTGGCATATTTTCTCAGGCTTCTGAATCACATATCCCAGGAAGGGCAATAAAGGAAAATGCATAAGAATCTTTTTTTGAGACAGTGTCTACTCTTGTCACCCAGGCTATAGTGCAATGGCATGACCTTGGCTCACTGCAACCTCTGCCTCCTGAGCTCAAGTGATCCTCCTGCTTCAGCTTCCCAAATAGCTGGAACTATAGGCAGGCATCAACATAGCTGGCTAATTTCTGTATTTCTTTGTAAAGATGGGGTTTTGCCATATTGCCCACGCTGGTCTTGAACTCCTGGCCTCAATCCTTCCACCTCAGCCTGCCAAAGTTCTGTAATCCAGGCATGAGCCACACCTGGCCTCTAAGAATCTCTCTCACATGAACAGGGTACAAAATTCAAAAATATGAAGAAAAATCCCAGTTACCCTTTTACTCTAGGACATACACCTAGTTTATCACACAGGCAACAAGTTTTAACAAGTTTTCTTCCACAGATATATACATATTCAAGCACACATACATGCACAATTAATCTATAGATCACAAATAAAATAAATGGCTAATCGTTCTAGGCAAACTCACACAGGAACAGAAAACCAAACACCGCATGTTCTAACTCATAAATGGGAGTTGAGCAATGAGAACACATGGATACAGGGAGGGCAACATCACACACCGGGGCCTGTCACGGAGTGGGGAACAAGCAGAGGGATGACATTAGGACAAATACCTAATGCATGCAGGGAATAATACCTAGATGATGGATTGATAGGTTCAGCAAAACACCATGACACATGTATACCTACGTAACAAACCTGCACGTTCTGCACATGTATCCCAGAAAGTAAAATTTAAAATAAAACATTTTCACAATTAAAAAAAAAAAAAAGAAACCAAACAGCTAAAGCAATTCTGTTTTTTCCTACACTTAAAAAAACTTACTATAAGGCCAGGCACACTGGCTCATGACTGTAATTCCAGGACTTTGGAAGGCCGAGGCGGGTGAATCATGAGGTCAGGAGTTCAAGATCAGCCTGACCAACATGGGAAAACTCTGTCTCTACTAAAAATACAAAAATTAGTTGAGCATGGTGGCATGCACCTGTAATCCCAGATATTCAGGAGGCTGAGGCAGGAGAATCACTTGAACCAGGGAGGCAAAGGTTGCAGTGAGCCGAGACTGTGCCGCTGCACTCCAGCCTGGGTGACAAGAGTGAGGCTCAGTCTAAAAACAATAAATAATAAATAAAATAAAATAAACGACGAAAAAGAACTTACTATAACTTGGAAACCAAACCATTCCCTGTAAGTACATATAGAGCTACTTCATTCTTTTAAATGGCTGGCTGCATTCTAGTTCACTGGATGGATGTAACATAATTTATTAAACGTTTTATTTCCTTGAGACAGGTTCTCACACGGTTGCCCTGGCTGGAGTGCAGTGGTGGGATCATGGCTCACTGCAGCCTCGACCTCCTGGGTTCAAGCAATTCCTTCCATCTAAGCCTCTCGAGTAGCTGGGACTACTGGCATGAGCCACAGCACTTGGTTTATTTAACAGATACTTAGGTTGTTTCCCATCTTCTAATACATACAAGAAGAAGCCCTGTACTCAAGTCATTTCCCACAAAACACACAAAAACATGTAGATTGGACAATAAGTTACTAGAAGAAAAATGCGCCTGAATAATGAATATATATGATTAGAAATGCATTCCACAAGCTTTCTATCATCTCTATATACTCACAACCAGCAATGAATGAGAGTGGTAGTATTTCCACACTCTTTTCAAAAATATGTGTTCAAAACATCTGATCTTTGCTAATCTGATATTTGAAAAATTGAAAAAAAGTACCCCACTATAGCTTTATCATGCATGAGAGCCATTTACAAAAGGCAAATTGTATGTGTATCTTCATAGACAGATAAGATTAAAGAAAAAGTGAAAGAAACCTTTACAACATCTTGGAACTACATTTTTACTTCAACTATGAATCATATATATCAAAATCTTGTCAATATTCAAAATGTTTACCAAGTTGTGACTGTTGCAGTCAGGTCACTAGTCCTAGACCCAGACAGTAATTAGTGAAAACTCTAGCAAGAGCTGGACTTAGTAATGAGGCCATTGCAAGGTCAGGTCTTATTTGGAATTAGCCAAAATTCTGGCCTCTTAAAAAGTCGATTCAAGTCATAATCAAATAATAATTACCCTTTAGAAACAAACCAAGAGCGATAAATATCCGCATCTTCCTAAAGTTTACATACACATATAGAAACTATGTTTTCTGAGACAGTCTTACTCTGTGGGCCTATCACAGCTCTTCCTAACCTCAAACTCTAGGGCTCAAGCAATCTTCCCACTACGGCCTCTTGAGTAGCTGGGACTACAGGCATGCACCACCACATTCAGCTAGACACTTTCTTGAAACTCAAAGAAAGTAACAGGGGGAAAAAATGTGTTGTAACAGTCACTAGCATGTTTTAACACATTTTATTCAATCTCTCATTGACTAGTTCTTGAACTAATGATTTAAAAATCTTTGGCTCTAAGATCCTTCAACAGTTAATCTGACTTTCAAATGCTTGTATGTACTGTAAGTCACTCAGGGAAGAGAGGTGGTATTCTAGCTTACTCAAAAAGACTTTGCTTGTGTTTTTTTTTTTTCCTTTTTTTGCTTTTTTTTCAGACGACATCTTATTCTGTCACTCAGGCTGGAGTACAGTGGTGTGAACTCAGCTCACTGCAGCCTTTGCCTCCCGGTTCCAGTGTTTCTCCTGCCTCAGCCTCCTGGGTAGCTGGAATTACAGGCACAGGCCACCATACCCAGCTAAATTTTGTAAAATAGACACAGGGTTTCACCATGTTGGCCAGGCTGGTCTCAAACTCCTGACCTCAGGTGATCTACCCGCCTCAGCCTCCCAAAGTGCTAGGATTACAGGCGTGAGCCACCACACCCTGCCTGCTTGTGCTTTTAATCAATACCAATGCTAAATGACAATCTCTTGTATAATGTGCATATGTGATTCATATCATGTTATTTCTCGTACTGCTATGCCGCTCTGTAAGCACACAGACATTTCATGCATCTCAGATCAATAACATACAAACTATCTGGATACAGGTTTTAAAAAATATTTATTCTTTCTGTCTTGTCACAGTAATAAAGCAGCTCATTACCCCAGAAAGCTATCAATAACAGCTTATCTTTGCCAAGCAAAAAATTACCAAGATTCATGTTTATCTTCAATATGTCCACATACTCTACATTCTTACCAAGAGTTTTTCTGTTAACAATGTAATAGTTTCAGAGGGAACAGTAAGAAGATCCCTGAGAAGGCAGTGTCTGTTACATACTTGATGTCAGACACAAATACTCTTACGACACTTATCTTACTCTACCTTGAATTACAGTAATTAATGGACAAAGTCTGAGCAAGGACTCTGCCTTACTCATCTTTGTATTCTTGGCAGTATCTTCCTATCAGAGTATTCTCCTTATAGTTAGTACTCTATATAATATCTTAATGGTTATGGCCCCAAAATGGGACAAAAGACACAAACTTTGAACTTTTGAAAATCATTAAATATGAATAATAGTTGGTTACTGCCTCTGCCATTATCAGAAAAGCAATCAAGATAACTCATTGGATATAAGATGGCGTTGGTAACAGAAGTTTGGGCATAAGGCTGTTTCTACTTTTCAGACACAGGCATGCCCAGATTGCTGACTACATCTGAGAGAAAGAGGACTTAGGATTCACAGCCAGGAATTTTAAAAAACAAAGCAAAATAAAAAAACACCAAAAAACCCCAGCTGCCTGTTAAAATTCAAAATGGAAAAGGACCCGAGAAGAAATAAAAGTCACAACATTTAAACATTCATTTTTTTTCTTTTTTTTTAAGATGAGATTTCACCATGTTGGTCAGGCTGGTCTTGAACTCCCAACCTCAGGTGATACACTGGCTTTGGCCTCCAAAGTGCTTGGATTACAGGCATGAGCCACCACGCCCGGCCTAAACATTCATATTAATAAACTCTTGTTTTTCGGGTTGTCAGGAATAATTTAAAATATAAGATTACTTTGCCTAAAATGCAAATCAACTTTTAATGTTGGTAGAATTTGACACAGCAATAATAATAATTATGACAATAGTCTGCATAGTAAAAACACTGGGAACTGGGTTGAGGTGGAAAAACAAAGCCACAGAAAAGATCAGATGGCAACTGCTTTTACTCTGTTTTAATCTGTATGCAAAGACTAGGATTTGAAAGTATAGTCCATTGTGAAACTTAAATATATATGTATATGTATGTGTGTGTGTTAACACACAAAGCAAACCGGTATATAGTAAAAAAGGAAAGTGCTACTATTCCTTTTTTTTGAGACGGTGTCTTGCTTTGTCTCCCAGGCTGAAGTGCAGTACAATCTCGCCTCACTGCAACCTCTGCCTCCCAGGTTCAAACAATTCTCCTGCCTCAGCCTCCTGAGTAGCTGGGATTACAGGCATGCACTAGCACGCTTTGCTAATTTTTCTATTTTTAGCAGAGACGGAGTTTCACCATGTTGGCCAGGCTGGTCTAGAACTCCTGACTTTGTGACCCTCCCACCTCGGCCTCCCACAGTGCTAGGATTATAGGGGCAAGCCACGATGCTTGTCTTTCCATTCCATTTTTAAATTAATGTCTTTTAATTAAGACATCTTGTGTAGTGACCAAGCTATTAACCAAAATAGGCTTAAATATATATATATTTTTGGAGACAAAGTCCCACTCTATTTCCCACGATGGAGTGCAGTGGCACCATCTCGGCTCACTGCAACCTGTGCCTCCCAGGTTCAAGCATTTCTCCTTCCTCTCAGCCTCCTGAGTAGCTGGGATTACAGGTGAATACCACCATGCCTGGCTAACGTTTGCATTTTTAGGGCTTCACCATGTTGATCAGGCTGGTCTCGAACTCATGACCTCGTAATCTGCCCACCACTGGGATTAAGTCACCACACCCAGCCAAAATGTTTTTATGTATAATAAATCAGACGGGTGTGGTGGCTCATGCCTGTAATCCCAGCACTTTCAAGCTACAGTGGGTGGATCACCTGAGGTCTGGAGTTTGAGACCAGCCTGGCCAACACGGCAAAACCCCATCTCTACTAAAAATACAAAATTAGCCATGGTGGCAGATGCCTATAATTCCAGCTATTTGGGAGGCTGAGACAGGAGAACTGCTTGAACCCGGGAGGTAGAGGTTGCAGTGAGTTGATATGGCACCACTGCACTCTAGTCTGGGTGACAGAGCAAGACTCCATCTCAAAATAAAATGAAATAAATCAAACCACAGCCAAAGTTAAGATTCAAATCATGACAAAAAATCTCTATCCAAATTCACAAATCAAAGGGTATAGTGGCTCATGCCTGGAATCCCACCACTTTGGGAGGCCAGAAGGTATAGATTGCTTGAGCCCAGAAGCTCGAGACCAGCCTAAGCAATACAGCAAAACGAAAAATTAGCCAGGTGTGGTCGTGTGCACCTGTAGCCTCAGCTTGGGAGGCTGAGGTGGGAGAATCATCTGAGCATGCGAAGGACAAGGCTGCAGTGAGCTGTGATCACACCACTGTACTTCAGCCTGGGTGACCTTTTCTTAAAAAAACAAAAAACCAACACACACACGTGACAATTTTTCTACTTCAATTATCAAATTAACAAGAAAATAGCTATTAGCTGCTTAACATATCCAATTAAAGAATGACTAGGAGGCCAGGTGCAGTGGCTCACAACTGTAATCCCAGCACTTGGGGAGGCTGACGCAGGAGGATCACATATTTTAAAATATTAGCCAGGCATGGTGGCACTGCACTCCAGCCTGGGCAACAGAATAAGACTCTGTTTCATGTATACATACATACATACACACTCACAAATTAGCCGGCATAGTGGTGCTTGCCTGTAGTCCCAGCTACTTGGGAGGCTGAAGTGGGAGGACATCTTAAGCCCAGGAGTTAAAAGTTGCAGTGAACAGTCGGGCGTGGTGGCTCATGCCTGTAATCCCAGCACTTTGGGAGGCCAAGGCCGATCACCAGGTCAGGAGATCAAGACCATTCTGGCCAACATGGTGAAACCCTGTCTCTACTAAAAATACCCAAAAAATTGGCTGGGTGCAGTGGTATGTGCCTGTAGTCCCTGCTACTTGGGAGGGTGAGTCAGGAGAACTGCTTGGGCCCAGGAGGCAGAGGTTGCAGTGAGCCAAGATCACACCACTGCATACCAGACCGAGAACAGAGCGAGACTCTATCTCAAAAAAAAAAAAAAAAAAAAAAAGGAGCAAACAAACCAAAAAAAAAAAAAAAAAAAAAAAGTTGCAATGAGCACTAACTGGACCACTGCACTGCAGCCTAGATGACATGGTAAGACTCTCTGATTCTTTCTTTGGAGGCAGGGTCTTGCAGTCTCAACTTCCCAGGCTCCAGAGATCCTCCCACATCAATCCTCAAGTAGCTGGGACTACAGGCAAGCACCACTATGCCGGTTAATTTGTCAGTGTGTATGTATGTATGTATACATGACAAAGAGTCTTACTCTGTTGCCCAGGCTGCAGTGCAGTGGCACAATCTCACTCACTGCAGCCTTTAACTCTGGGCTCAAGTGATCCTTCCTCCTCAGCCTTCTGAGTAGCTGGGACTATAGGCGTGCACCAACTAATTTTTGTATTTTTTGCAGAGTTGGAGTTTCACACTGTTGCTCAGGCTGAACTCAAAGTCCTGAGCACAAGCAATCTGCCCACGTTGGCCTCCTAAAATACTGGGATCAGAGGTGTGAGCTACCATGCTGGCAGAGACTGCATCTCTTAAAAAAAGAAAAGAAAAACACTTCATTATTAGTTTATCATGTTTCCTTCCTCCCTCCCTCCCTCCCTCCCTCCTTTCTTTTTTGAGACTGAGTCTTGCTCTGCCACCTAAGCTGGAGTGCAGTGGTGTGATCTCGGCTCACTGGAACTCTGCCTCCCGGGCTCAAGCGGTTCTGCCTCAGCCTTCAGAGTAGTTGGAATTATAGGCGTGTTCTACTAAGCCGGGCTAAATTTTGTATTTTTAGTACAGATGGAGTTTCACCATGTTGGCCAGACCGGTCTCAAACTATTGGCCTCAAATGATCTGCGCACCTTGGCCTCCCAAAGTGCTGGGATTACCGGTGTGAACCACCGTGCCCAGCCAACAAAGTCTTGACATGACTTTTAGGTTAATTTTTGGATCCTATGGTCTCATCAATATACATCCTCAAACTCCAGAAACTCACAATTCTGAAGGCTAGAAGTCTAAGATTAAGGTGGTTATCAGATGAAACTAGATTTATGAAAGAAAAAATATATGACAGTGACATCACTTAAAAAATTTAAAGAAATATATATACCTGGGCTTATCCCACATTTTAGCTTGAGAGTCTAAATATTTTAAAAATAAAAATATACAATGACCTTATTTTTAAGAGTTCCCACTATTAAGCCTGTAGGAAAAGTATAAAAATGTTAAATGTCAATAACCTATTAATAACACCAGATGTATTACTGAGATAATAGAAAGACGTTTTCAAAATTTTCCAAATATTCAAGTAAATACAATGATAAATTTTACAGGTAGTTTTACTGCCATATAAAACAAAAGTATCTATAATATGTTTATTAGGATCAATATTAAGTCTGGTCAATCATATTTGTCTTCATTTTACTAAGGTTAGACATCCTGGAGTTAACTTCATTTACTTTACTGAAAGATCTTTCTCAAAGGGATATTGCTATGCTTGTATGTGAACTGTACTTGTACTGTAACATACAGAATTTAATTAAAAATAATTTTCCTAATAGTTCTTCTTAAGCATCTATCTGAAAAGAGGGTATTTAAATGCAAAATTTCTTCATTTAGATACTTTTACAATGGTTGGTGTTTCAACAAATAATTCTGCAGATTCATCCAAAATTTCCTAATAAATCTCTTAAAAAAAAAAAAAAAAAAAAAAACTTTGCTCCTATTCTAAAAAGAAAGCATGAATGCTGAGATTTACAAAAATAGTTAATAGAATCACTGAATCATTTATTTTAAAAACATATATGGAACACCTAGATATTACGCATTTCAGGATATTTCAATGCTTCATCATAAATATCACACATATTAAAAATAAGTAGGACAATTTAAAAGTAGGTTTAGGTTTCCGGGTTAAGATGGCGAATCACATATTCTATCCAATTTCAGTCTCTTTTGAAACCCTACTAAAAACTACATCAGGAGAAATCTTTAAGAAAGAAAAATATCTCACAAGGATTAGGGCAAAGTGGGTAGAAACAGAAAAAGCAATGTCAATTTGATAGAAAGCTGAATTCCAGCCTGACAGAGAAGCTGAGAACCAACCCACCGTATACCACAGAATCTTACAAAGACATAATAAATGGTAGCACCAGGTAAGATTGGAACTGGGGGCTAAGGAAGCAGAGGACTAAAAAGCAAGGAGGATTTCAGTGACAGCCATTTAAGAAAAAAATTATGCCGTCTGCAAATAGACGACATAATTGTATATCTAGAAGACCCCATCGTCTCAGCCCAAAAGCTCCTGAAACTAATAAGTAACTTCAGCAAAGTCTCAGGATACAAAATCAATGTGCAAAAATCACATGCATTCCTATACACCAATAACAGACTTAAAGAGAGCCAAATCAAGAATGAACTTCCATTCACAATTGCCACAAAGAGAATAAAATACCTAGGAATACAACTAACAAGGAACGTAAAGGACCTCTTCAAGGAGAACTACAAGCCACTGCTCAA